>NC_079371.1:8697500-9056666 GCF_021018895.1 Seriola aureovittata | reverse complement strand
ACATTTGTGTTTCAGCAGTTGTACAATAAAAAATCAGAACTGACCTGGGAGCAACGTCAGACAGCAGAGAGCCCCCCCCAGCCATAATGTAGAAATCATCTTGAACCCCTGCAACATACAAGGAAAATAAATACAGTCCACACAAAATCATTGCTATTTTATTATTAAAGTAATAATAAAAGTAATATTTATACACCACTATTCACAAAGAACATATTAAAGGATATAAAGGCAAATTCTGTCCTCTGCTCCCTTTTCTTACTGAAATGGAGGCTGAACGAGATTTAACAATATACAAGAAAAACATTCATCTTTATGTCTACCCACATATCAGTGTACATTTCTTAAGACACATAATTGTGTCCCTATGAAATTTAATAAAAAGCAGCTAAAAAAGATGGAGTTGTACCATGTAACTGAATAACACCCTGTTTCTAGTTAAATGATCCAACACCGTGATCACCTCAATACATCAGTCCATGTTTTACTCACCTGGCTCAGGAGGCTGTCTTCACTGGTCTGACAGGGCTGAGTGGGTTAAATACTGAGCTCTGGGTCGGTCACGCTGAAACGTTATCTCCTGTCCAATAGGATTTCACTAACTTTGACACCAAAATCTAGTCTCCACCTCTCTCTTTAATACTGTTTAATATGGGGCCTTTGGCGCCAATTAAGAATAAAAAAGCCCCCGGACTTCAGCAGTGAAGCCATAAAGAGAACAGACTTCAAATGGAAACTCCCCATTAAGTCAGGAAGGAAAGCATCACCTGCTGGGACAACTGCAACTGTGGGGAAAATGCTGCCTACTAACACTATATCTCAGCCAAAAAAAAAAAACTGTAAAAAAATCATAGATAACAACCTGCACAGCCTCGAATGTGCCTTTATAATGAGCTGTTACGAGATTTCTAAAATGCTCTCAGATCCTAAAGGTGGTTATTTTTTACCCAGAGAACACCTGCTTTTCGTACCTTGTGACTATGAGGATGGTTATCGCCTTTGTAGAAAAAAGGCTAGACTAAGACTACGACTACATTCTTACAAGATGCTGTCATACAAAACATGACATGTCATACAATTACATGTTAGTGAGTTGATGCAAAGAGAGTTTCAGGGTTCTCATTCAACTTGAAAACTATATAACTATATACCCATGCAAAATAACTCTCACATTACTACAGTATACAGCAAATACAATCACAGTTTTGAAAAAAGATGGCAGTAGCATTCATGAAAAACCCACAGTTCTGGTGACTTACCACTGAAATCATTCTAGTTTCAGCGTCTTCTACATGATGCACTATGATGTTACAGTTAAAATCAGCTCCACTTTGACCAACCACAACAGTAAAATACTGCACACATTAATACATTAGCAATAATCAAATTTATATTAGTGTAAGTCACTGGTGTTTCCTTTCAGTACCTTTGATACATCAAATATTGCTGATAAAACCTTCATACTTTCACTGCACATGTTCAATGTATGAGTTCTGTTTGTACAGCATGACATTCCCTTTTCTGAATATGAACACTTCCTCTGCTGCTGTCTTGGTCTTTCATGATAAACTGAATGTTTGACAGATGGACAAACAAGCTAATTTAAGATGACACCTCAGGCTTAAAGTAGCTGCAAAAGGCATTTTCCACCATTTTTATGGACTAAACCATAATGAAAATAATCGTTAGTTGCGACCCTGTATGTTAGCATGTTTTATGAGCAAGACATGTAAAACGTGTTACTGAAAGCAGCAATTATGTCAGAGCTGCTCTAGTAACAA
This sequence comes from Seriola aureovittata, assembly GCF_021018895.1. Classification (NCBI taxonomy): domain Eukaryota; kingdom Metazoa; phylum Chordata; class Actinopteri; order Carangiformes; family Carangidae; genus Seriola; species Seriola aureovittata. Next base: position 9,054,885 of record NC_079371.1, on the reverse strand, counting down.
ACCAGGTGTTCAGAGGTGATTGTGGCTTTTTTCTTCCCATTTCATGTTCACACAGGAGACAAAATGAACCAAATACAGCATAGTATTGAACCAACAATTTATTATAACAATACAAGGCTCAATGTTAATTTATCTTGCCTGATTTGCATTATAAAGTATAAAATGTACAGAAATGTTCCATTTCAGCCGGAAGCTTTAAGCTGCAGACAGCACAACAATACCAAAGTTCTGACATATTTACAAGCCATTTACTGGTGAACAGGAATCTTAAACATAAAACTCTATTGACCTCCAACAGCAGGATATTCTTGCAAAAATAGTCATGCTTAGAAAATGTCCAGGTTCAGCTTGACTTGCTGCTGGAGGAGGAAAAATAAAGAGCCATAATACAAGTCTGTAGAAAACCCACGATAAAGAGTTTTCCCCTCAGGCGTCTGAAACCTGCCACGCACAAAGATGTGTCCCAGGTTCTTCAGACGAAGGTGATGCGGGTGTGGGCCTGGTTGACCTGCCACACGTTCAGCTCCTCGTACTCCTCCAAGGCCTCCTGGAACTGGGCGGGGGTGAAGCCACGAGAGACACAACGCTGCTCCGCCTCAGCCATGCGAACGACGCCGCCGGCTCCACCACGGCCCGCCACGCCCTCTGCGGCGAGCTCACGAACCAGAGAGAAGATGACGTCGGCTGGACGCTGAGTCCTGTACAGGAAGAATGAGAGTTCAGATGTTTAGACTAAGTGGAGGAAAAGTTTTGTTCACACAGACTGAGATTAGTGTCAAGTACATGTTTAAAATGGAACCTGTACAAAGCGAATGTTCTTTTAGAAAAAGGTCAGGTGTTTCCACTGTGATGTTTTCACAGCACATATTAAACAAGATACATGTTTGTTAGTGAGGTTTTGGTGCTGCTGGAGCTGGGGGATGGATTTTGTGGCAGGCAGGCGTGATATTGTTGAACGACTAGGAAACTGCACAGTTTCTTACAATCCCAGGAAGACATCATGGTGTTTCACTTTATTGATCACATAAGTGCCACAAATAGTAACAAGAGCTTGAGAGAGAAGATCAAACCCAGTGTACTTTCCCACCTCAGCACAGATATCATTCATGGTGTGAAGTGGGTGTGAATGGAGCATTGCTTTTGGAAAGTTTCAGAAATGGATGGATAAAGACCACCCAGCCAACAAGCGGTTCAAACATAGTCTGAAGCTGGTTTAACAAAAATCAATCCTTTCATCTCACCGTCAGCATGAAAGTAAATAAATGCAACTATTTCTTTAATGAAAAATCGACTTAAAAATCTGAAGCCAACAAAAACTAGGACACAAGCAGCCAATCTGAGGCCATTTTAAAATTAGAAACATGGCTCTTTTCTCCTCCTATTGTTGTAAAAAGCCTCCGGGAAGTTTTCAAGCACTGCCTGGAGAACAGTTTATGGTAAAGGGGTGTGAACACGTCACTAGTCTTGACGCCTGCTTCGGTGAGCATGCTGCCGTGTGAACAGAGCGCCATAAAAATCCAGAGGTTTTACAGCTTCCTCCAGGATATGCAGCTACTGTTACAGGCATTCGAGAGGCTCATAAAGAGAATTTTAGGTACGACGACATCCGGTCACTCATGTTATGTGGAGCTGGTGCTGACTTAATGTTAATGTTTCCATGTTAATACCAACCTTGTGCTGCTGGATTTGTCAGCTTGTAGCGAGTCCTTTGACATCTCCATCAGTCTCATTGCCTCATTCACGTCCTCCTTCTCCACAGTGTCCATCATGCGAAGACGAGCCTGAAGGAGGACAACAAAAGGAAAAGAGGGGAGTTTGTTATTGAGAGGGAAATGAATGCAAAAACACACACACTGGAGAATTTTGCTAGACAGCAGATCCATCTTGATGACGTAGGCTGCGCTGTGCCGGCACTGTCAGACCGAGACAAGTGCAATGCCCTCTGGGATGGTCGGCAATTGCCCAAGTCTCCGCCTCTCAACACCAGCTAGTCTCTCTACAGATTGAAATTAGAACCTCTGACGGAAATGCCAGAAAAAAGAGAACCAGGATACTTTGAAGATCGGGTTTCTATGTGAAAATACTGACGACAGCTCTGGCCATGGTCAGTTTTGCATGGGTTTGCACAGCTGCACCTAACGCACACAGGCTGACTGCCCACCCTGCAAAGCTGGCCAGGATCAGAAAAACCTCTTACAGTATCTCGATTATGAAGGTGTAACAAATCATCTGTAGCATTAGGGCAGATGCAGAGTTCAGTTGTGACGTATTCTCAACATTACAATTCAAGCAGTTTCTGGCACACAGGCGTGGTTGTGGCAGCCGTTTGCCCCCTTGTGGAGATCTGTGTGGAGCACATTGCCGACCTGTCTGCATGAAGTGCTGGTTTTGCAGTAGGTGGATGACTGCTACCTGCACAAACAGCACTTTTGGCACCCAGAGGCCAAGACACCAGATAATAAACACTCCTTCAGGAAGTATTAGGTTTTTACTTTACATTTCTGCCACTTAGAGTCTTTTTTAGAAAACCTAAAGCACAAATACAGTTTTTACAAATCATGTAAAGGGATCCATCTGATTTGATATTGCTGAGTCATTGGGAAAGCTGACTGTATCTTCGGTGTTCGACATACTGGAGAGCTTTTGTCCAGCGTGAGAAAGAAGTGCTCACACTGCAGTAGGCCAGGTTATCATCACTACCTGCACTGTAAGCACTTTATCTCACACTGGACTATTGATGAAGGTACACAGGAAGATGGAATCAATTTAACTAATTAAATATTTATAATAACAGCAACTAAACATTAATCCACCAATCCATATATATTTGAGACCTTTCAAATGTTGTATTATCAGTGAAGGCTAAATGTATAATTAAAGAAAAAAAAAACAACAACAACAACAACAACAACATTGAGGAAAATTAATTTGATGCGGTTTCTGACAAAATCTATCGGTAAGAGTTTCCAGTTTAAACTACAGCTGACTTGCAGAGGTGTAATTCTCACCAGGGCAGTGGACAGACGCAGGATGGAGAGGAGGGTACGGGCAGAGGTAAAGGTAGTGTCTTTGCTGACTCGGGCCTCTTTCCTCATCTCCACATAGGCAGCAGTGATGTAATCAGCCAGTAACTCAGGCACCACAGGCTGCTGCTTCTTACACACAGCGATGTAACGTCTGAAGGGGAATAATTCATAATTGAGTTGCTATGTTTGTCATTATACTGTTAAAATTCACCACTCTCTTTTCTTAGTATAGCAGTAAATTAAAAACAATTTGAAACATTTTGAAATATAATGCAGACCATCACCTCATCAGCTTCATTTCGATGGGGGTAAAGTGAGTGGGTGGCTGACGGCAGTGCTGGTGGACATAGGTGATGTGCTGGGCCAGACGCAGGTCGGCATCAGCATCCGGCTTGTCCTGGATCAGCCACAGCAGGTCGAAACGGGACAGCAGAGCGGCCGGCAGCTGAATGTTCTGCTCAATGCTCTTCCTGGGATTGTAGCGGCCGTAGGCGGGGTTGGCTGCGGCAAGAATGGAGCATCGGGCATTGAGGGAGGTCATGATGCCCGCCTGGGGAGGAGACAAACGGTCAACATGTGTTTCACAGGCATTATATTTCAATTCATCCATAGTTAGTATAATTAAGCTACAAGTTGTAGCAATGCTTCTGTTTACCTTTGCGATGGAGATGGTCTGCTGTTCCATCACCTCATGGATGGCTGTGCGGTCAGCGTCAGCCATCTTGTCAAATTCATCAATGCAGCAGATACCCTGGTCCGCCAGCACCAAGGCTCCACCTTCCAGGGTCATTTCCCCAGTCAGGGGGTCACGCATCACTGCTGCAGTCAGACCGACACCGGATGATCCGCGACCTGTTGTGTACTGGCCTAAAAGAGGAGACATAAAGAGGAGACAGGAGAAAGTTATCGAATGAAATGATATACATTTCCTTTATTAAAATTGCATTCAAAGCCTATTAAAGACATTCAGACACAGGTATCAGGTAGTCAAAGTGGAAACTATAGTTGTGCCTACTTCAAGGTTTCCTAATCCTTCAAATGTCCAGCACTGGGCATAAAAAAGCCATCTCCAGTCAGACCATCACATCTAAAGTTAATATTTTACCATGTAAGCTCTAATGGAAAGAAAAATGCCTTACTGGATAAAATATTAAACCAGATAAAAGGACTTTTACTCCGACAAACAGGACTGTACTCACTTCGAGGAGCCAGACGGTCAATGTAGGACAGCAGCTGGGACTTTGCCACTCCTGGGTCTCCCATCAGGCAGATGTTTATGTTGCCTTAAGTGGAAAGAGTCAAAACAGGAAGAGTGTTGCAGTTATTACAAGATTTCATAAGGGCAAATACTTGTTTGAGCTATCTCCTTGTTATCTGTATAATATGTATTAAACAATTTGTAGTAATGTGGCATAAAGCGGAACTCCTGTTTATCCATTAAAAAAAGAAAAGTGTTTTGCTCCTTTAATAAACCTATTTTTATAACATTTCAGATAATTCACCGTTGCCAGATTCTAAAAAACGTTTAAAAACTCTACAAACTGTAATAACCTCCACTATTAGATATATAGATATTTTTTTCCATTATATGATTCAGTGGAGATACTGACAAATTATTGCCCTACAATAAAAGGAATATTCCATGGGATAAAAAATTACCCGGTTTTGTTGGGTTATGATCTGCAACTTTGACAACTTTTATTTCCCCTCGGAGATAAACAGTCAGGAATTGCCTGTCTATCGTTTAAGAAGAGGTTTAGGGGGCTTGTGCCAATGCTCACCTCGGATTTTCATGCCTTTAGGTGCCTGCTCCACTCCTCCGACCAGCAGCAGCAGAAGAGCCTTTTTCACATCTTCATGTCCATAGATCTCTGGTGCTATCGAGCCGGCTAGTTTCTCATAAAATCCTTCATCTGCAACAGAGAACAATCACCTCAGTTGCTAAAAGAGTGAGACAACGAACTGTCTTGTCAGGTTCTGGCATTCATGTGGGTCAATGTAGTTTCATTTCCCACACAGACCCCCACCTGTGATGCTGCGCATCTCCTCGTCAGTCAGCTCCTCGTTACCGAGCTCATCATCCTCTGTCTTGTTCATGAGTGTGATGTTGTGGGCCTCCAGGTAAGTTTCTGACAGAAGACCCTAAAATGTCCAAATCACAACATTTTATGGAGGGAGGGAGTCTTTGAGGTAGAGATACAGTTTGGGACAATTGGTACAGTGTTAACCCATTTATACTTCCTGAAAACTAACCACTGAAGTCACATCTACAATTATGAATCTTCATAAAAGTCAGAGTTTGGGGTGTTGTGTGGTCTGGGTTGACATGAAACATCCAAAACTCAGGTCAAACTTACCTGAACAGCTTGTTTGAAACCTGTGCGCAGAAGAGGGAGGAAGACTCCTGTGATGGCTACATGGTCTCCTGGCTGGGAAAGACGCGTGTTTTCTCCACGGGCGTACACCGACATGCTCCTTGGAATATTACCCACAGGCACCTGATCACTCTATAAAGATAACAAAATAAACTGATAAGAAAACAGAAACTTGCAACAATTTATGGCCACAACTGAGTATTTTACTGTGTTTAGTTCCTTACATGTTCCTGAATACGAAGCTCCTGGAATTTGACAAATTTGGAGCCTCTGGTCTGCAAGTAGAGACGGCCTCCAGATTTGTTGGTGACACACTCTTGGCTGGGACACATGATAAGGGGCATGAAGGAAGGAGACTGAATCTGAAAGACAAGGAGAAAGCATTATGAGGGATATCTGATTGTTTTAAAACATGCCACAAGATGTAATTGATTACAGGATCTTACTGGTTGATAGGTCTCAGCACCACACTGGTCACATGTGTAAGTAGCCACAGCCATCATTGGTTTAACCTCAGTGGCACGGGTCACTATGCCTCGAACTGCCACCAGGTGCCCGATGCTATCAGCTCGTACATCACGCACCACTTTAGGTTTAGTGGTGGTGGGAGACTTAAAGTAAAGCTCACTGTGGATGGAAGATAAAGTTCATGAGAAAGGTATTCATACAAATAGAGAAAGATTTACTGTTTTTTTTTGAAAGACTGAAAACAAATCAGGCACTCCAACTAGCATTAGTGAATAACCAAAAATTGTAAAAAAATAAAAATTCAATCCTCTATGATTAAACTTACAATCTCCTCATGAGTTCAGGCGGGTATTGGTTACGTGAGTCTCGAGTGTCTGCAGGGTCACGACCCCTCTGTTCCATCATCAGCCTGTGCTCAATGTACACGTCCAGGGAATCTTTGGCCACAATCTGGATACAAAAGCGTGTATGCATTTCAATTTTAATGAGCAGGGATGTAATGGGTGCATCAATAGTTGGAACTCTGAAAATGAGTCTGTTTTTAGGTCACCCACATTACATATTATTGGAAACCTAAAAAACACTTTGATTTTGTTTAAATCCTGTACAGGATCAATTATGCAAATCTACGTACTTCTCTTTCTTTGTACTCTGGCAACAGCTCATGGATGGCATCAGCGAACAGGCCTGTGTAGCGTTTGGCATTCTCACAAATGCTCTCAACCAGCTCGGGGTCTTCTTCAGCCACATCATCCAGTTCCACAAAGACAGACACCTGCTCCCTGTGGGCCAGTGCCACCTGTATACACAGACACGCAATTAGATGAGCCACTTAATTACATGACCTTGTCTGCAGATACAGATACTGCTCAATAACAACAATGGACACCTGTACACTTTCACAAATTGGGCAGGCTGTGATATTGCATCCAGATACAACTTCATAGTCTAGCCTGATTACGATGGCCTGCGCATTTTGCAAATACATTTAGGCATTTTATGCACCCATGTTTTTACATCAAGTGTGTGTGTATACCTTTCAGTTGCACCACTCAAACCCAAATGTCACATACCTTTTGTGTGAACGCCCAATTGAAAAGCTGATACATTTTGTATCAAAAATGCATTTGATTAAAAGAAGTGCTTCAGCCTCTAGATTTGAAGGCATTTGCTTTTTGGCAAAAACTGATAAATTACTGTTCAGGACTGAGACAAATTATGCCTAAGAAGACAAAGAGCAGCCAAAAAATGTATTCAAAAAAGGACAAAAGAAAACTCACTCTACCTAATACATCAGTACTTTTCCCTACCAAATTTATTCAGTTTGGTGTGATAATTTAAACCTTCCTAGTGAAGCCCAAAACAGTCAACTCTGAAAGCTACGCCCATTTTTACCATTTGTTTACTATACTTACAAGCTGAGCTCCATATTTGAACACCTTCTTCCCATTGTCATCCTCTGTGTAAAACTCCTGCAGGAACCTTTTGCATTTATCTGCAAAACAAACAAAAACACCTTTAGCTTTATTTTATGTCACAGCAGGAGAAAGAGAGAGAAAAAAAAAAAAAAAAAAAAAAAAAAAAAAAAAAAAACCAGGCCACATCCAGCAAACACTAGGTGGAGATTGTTTGTTAGCTATATGTGCACACAAAGAAATCATTGTTTACTGATGTTATCTTCTCATTTGTTTAAACATTAAAAACAGCTTTTTGAGTTTAAAGGTTGTTGAAAATGTTCATCAAAACCACTACCACCAGTGGGCCTACAAACTGGGAGCTAATTTGTTGTCCTGCGACGACCCCCTTTGTTGAGTAACATGGCATCCTGTAATCTCGATGAGTCACTATTGCCTACAGTAAAGCGCTAACTGCCACTGATGTACTGCGTGAGCCAAATCCCCCTTCAGTGTACCTACTATCATAGTTTTGGGGTGAAAGGGGTGACGTTACGCGGCAGATCGCTTCAGGGTAAGAATGTAAATACAACAACGGGCGCGCTCAGTTCAGTGTCCATTTTTAGAGAAAATATCCCTCACTTCTCGAAAGAACCACAACTACTAACAATATTTAATTCTACGTTGCAAGAAACGAAACTAGTAATACCACGGCGATTAAAACGGCCCACTTACTTTGACGCTGTAGCAAAAAATCAGCAGCGCTGGTTTATTATTTCTCTGTTCGAGGATGTTATTGTAAACAAAGCAGCACATGGCTTTTGTGCCTCGTCACTCATATCCCTCCGCGATCCCTCCGCTCTTAAAAATAATCCCGGCTGTTGTTTTCAACCCGTGGCCAGCCATCTTCTAACGTTAGCTTAGGTTAGCTCAGTTGCGTCGAGTACGGACAGTTCCTTCGATATTAGCCATTGTTCTTGACATAAATCACTGAGCGGTACGAGGTCGCCGATTTAACGTTTAATGCTTGTGGTTTCTGTCGGATAATTCAGTCAAAGTAGAACTTCTGAGCAGGTAGTTTGATGGAGCTATTGAATTCACAGATTGAGCGATGACTCAAGTCAATGTAAAGTTTCGGTTTTTAAAAACGAGACAAAATAAATCCAAATAAATTGTTGCAGGCATACTGAGTAACTGGAATTTGAAAGCCAAATCATGTTTACACTTTTATTACAAATCTTCATTCCTAACGTACATTTTGAAATAAACCTAATAGTTTGAATATTAGCAACATATATTGGGCTGCCTAAAACGTTACCGTAAACATTACGTTATTTGCGTTCAGTTCATTAGCGTTAAGTTCGTGTTTAAACACTTCGTGTACCCGAACTTCACATAAACCAACATTTCGAAGTGTCCTTAAACTAGTCACCGGGGCGACTCACCAGCTGGTATTTTATCAAAGCAGTCAGTACATCTAAATGCAAAATGGCACTTTAACTTGTGTAACTGACAGCCAGTTGGATAAGAGGGGTAGCTAACTTGCTAGCATGCTACGGTAGCTTTAACGTAGTATGGAGCAGCTAACTTGGTGGATGTTTAGTGGAGCAATATGTTGGATTGGAGACGCTTTAAACGCCGGAAACAAGTGAACGGAATGGACATTGTAGGTAGTGATAGGTTAAAATAAAGTGCTAAATAACACTAGGTAACATATTGATGTTAACCGTTTGGAAACATTTACGTTAATATTGCATTGTTACATCATGTAACAAGCTTAAGCCTTAACAAAACGCCGCTATATTTAAACAATTGATACGTTTTATCTATCAAATCAGCCTGAAATGTGGTAAATTTGTCTTTGGTAAATTCAAGACGTGCATTGAACATGCCCAATGATGTCTAACGTTACAAGTAACTGCCTACTTGTCTACAGCTGCTTTATCATAAGGTATGGTTTCATGAAATGAACAAAACGAGCATGTGATATCAACTTTCTAACGTTATTATCTCGTTACCAAGATATCTCTCTGCGCCCTCATTAACTTACTAGCTTAAGTGCAAGTTATTGTTGGACATGTGCTTGCACACTGGCGCCTGCTCCTTTGTTTAAGCGGATCCATCCGGGTCACTGTGTATTCAACAGGCTCACAGAAAATGCTTAACTAGTTCCTACCAAGTTATCTAGCGATCAAAAAACTTTGTGCAACTTCAAGGTTAACAACATTCACCCACATTGCGGATTTAGTGAACAAATTCGCAGGCAGACTAAGATGCACAACTTTGAAGGTTGTGGTCTAAGCTTAGTAAGTTAGTGCAGAGGGGAAAACAAGGAGGTAATATAGTAGTGTCTGAATAACACCATTTTGACTGAACACAAAAAATTGGCTGATTTTATAACGAATACACATCACGGTTAACTATCGCTGCGTTTTCGAAGAGCATTTTATGTTAAGTAAAGGTTCGGTCATTTAGGCCAGCCTGTTGCTGCCATGCCGTTATTGAGAAAGTTCACCCATTACCTTTCTCTGCCGCATAATCCTTACGAGCCATGGCTGCAAACGTTGACCCTCAGGTGAGATAACGTGATTCCAAAACCGTGAAGGTACCAATGAACAAAAATTATGTTTAAATTCGCGGTTTCGTTCCTTCACTATCACGGGAGACCTGTATTCATTCACTCGCAGCTCGAGTTTCTCCCCGGTCGCGGTGCAAGAACTGGCGCGAGTCTGACGTATCCAGCAGCCAACCATGTCGCTTCTTTCCGCAGGGAGAGGCGGGATTTTGTGATGGCGCGAAAGTTGCGGGCAATTACGCGTCACGTGCTTCTAGAAACTTCCGCCCTGTTTGTCAGGAATGGCGCGAAAGGCGATGATTGGATTTCATTACAACTGAGTGACCCGGGGGTGAACCTGAACTCTGACGCTAGGGGCCCATGAGCCAAATCTGACCCTCAAGTGATGATATTCGGCCCCTAAATGAAAGCTGAATATTTAAGTTGAATAGTAATCATACCTTTTACATAATCTGTCATGAACCTACAGCAGATATCAACATAAATACAAGGCTCATGTAAGTCCTAATGAAGTCCTTGTTACAAACTGGTTACAGGTAACAGTTTGCAAATGACATATTTTGTTGATTTGTGATGTGAAAATTTGTATAATACAACTTTTAACAAAAACACATTGAAAATGTTTCAAATGTTAATGTACTGTTTATTTTTGTTTCATGAACTTGACAAAGAAAAATTACAAAAAAACCTGTAATTCTGACATCCTCTAAAGTTTAGGCACCCTATTAAGTCAGTACAAACTAACCCCCAATTTAGGCAGGTATCACAGCTTGTAAATGCTTTTTGTACCTAGTTATTAGTTTATGCCTATTTCTTCTGTACTTTTCCATTTACTCACTATTGGCATTTTGTTCTCATTTTGTAATGTAGTACTTCGTACCATCCCCAAAACATGACTGAAAAACAAACAAAACAGCATGCTCAATTAAGCAAATTTTAATAAACATTAAATTAACAAGATTCAAAAACAAAAAAAAGTGCTATCAACAGCCATACAAGGTATGAAGTGGAATTCAAAATGTGCAGCAAGGTGAGGCTTTCAGCTTGCTGCAAGCAAACAGGGATCCAACCCTTAACATAACATTTCTTTTTAACAATTTGGAATATTTCTGAAACTTAAATATCAGAACTGTTTCTCTGTGTATTCAAAACACAAACACCAAACAATGAGCTATTTTAGCTTTTATCTCCAGACTTCATAATCATTATTTAGCCTCTATTTCCCTCCAACAAAATGAATGACCTAAAGTTGATCTGATAACTGAGCTCAGAATGGGGTCATGCAGAAGAACAGATGGCCCTAATATCCCGTACACTCAAATGTACTGAAACTACTGAAAACACAGTAGTGTTGAAGAGATGTATTAATCAAAAAGAGCTGTTGTTCCCAGGATAATCCAGGTCTTTGTGCCCTCAGTCAAAGAGCTCATCAAGGACGCTGGCTGAGGTGTGACGTGTGGAGGGCTGCAGAGCAAAAGCAGTATGAAAGTTTCAGTATGCCAGGAATGTAGTCCTTAATGTTGATATAAAAAAATATTTGCCAAGCAAAGAAAACCCACACAAACTGCATAAATAAACCACTAGATGCACTGTCCCAACTTCACATCTATACTTCATGCCTCTCTTAGCCTAAACAAATTCTGAATTTATTTATGCTTTATTCATTATACGCTGGCCGTATAAGAACTGCTGCTATAATGTGCCATTAATGAGTCCATAGTCAGCTCCACAAATCACAAGCAAAATATATTTTCATAGGCACTGATTCAACTGTAGCTCAGCTGACCTGCTCCAATACAGTGGCGCAGGGTATGACATGTTTCTAAGTTTCAACAAAAACTGATAACAGATTTTAGAGAAAGCAAAAAATACATTATTTTTTCTAAAAGTCACACACATATACTTTTAGAAAAAATAATGTATTTTTTGCTTTTTCTAAAATCTGTTTTATATATATATATATATATATATATATATATATATATATATATATATACATACATATATATATAATTTTTTTTTTTTTACCAATGTATATGGAGATTCATTGTCAGAGTCACTTTCATAATCCTCAATCTCAGCTTCCTCTCTTTCTGCATCGTCATCCTCAATCAGAGACAACCTGTGGTACACACACACAGATCAGTTTTGCAGGTAGCTATCATATTCACATTTCCTAAATACTAAAAGAAGATTCTGGGATGACACCATTTGTATCCTCCCTTTTGTTAGATCAGTCTTACAAGGTGAGGTGAGAGTTCAGGTCTTGCTGATCCACACTGCGGCCACTCTGGCTGGGGGGCAGCTGGCGTCGTTTGATGGGCTTCACCTTTCGCAACTGGGGCCTGGAGAACAGCAGCGGGTAAATTTTTGCAGCCATGAAGTCTTTCTCATGCTAGTACAAATGCTAGCTGGTTGTTAAAATGTTTGAAGCACATGTTAAGCTGTCTTTTCTTCCCTCTCCTATCTCTCCATCTACATAACATTTCTATCTAACTACCATGTCTGCAATAATTTGAGCATGTGTTAACAGTTGAGGAAAAGGAACTGTATATGACTTTATTTCAACAGATAAAAAAGATTGTCAGTAGGACCTTATCTTGTCACAAATGTTTCTGCAGTTGCAACATGTGCCCAGAGGGATTAGCTTTTTCCTCTAGTGGCCAAAATGACTGGTTTTGCCCGGTAACACTGCACAAGTTGTTCATTTAGGACAGAACAGAGAGTGGCTGGCTCTTGGCTGATAAGACTGACAGAAGGTAATTGACCCTTGGCAATTTCCACCATTTGGCAGGTGCCTGGCTGTAATTTCCAACCTCTGAAATAGAGATGGTAGATAGTGCAGACGTGTTGATGATCAAACTCAATTTACCCTGAGGAGAACTCTTCCTCGGACTCCAGCTCAGTTAAGCCGCTGCCAATGTCAGACCCTGTTGCTGTGGGTTTCCTGGAGGCCATCTGCTTGGCTGGCTGTCTCTGGACAGTGGAGGTATAGGCCGGGGTGTGAAGGCTGCTGTGGATACTGCTGCTGTCCAACCAGGATCCTCTGGCAGTGCTGGATACTGAACCAAATGAGACAGCAGTCACCCCAGAACGTTACTAACTATGGCATTTTGTTCATTGTATGGATTTTACAATCTCAACACAGAACATAGATCAGACACAGTCCAATGGATTCACAAACACATTAGCACCAACACGGCGAGAGGTTCATTTCCCAGGCAAAAGAAAAAGCTTGAGTGAGAATTCCTCTGAAAATTAAACACCTTTGAATTTAGATTGTTGGTTAGATATAAAAGGGAATTTGAAGATGTTACCTTGGGTTTGGGAGAACTTCTGATTGGCTTTTTTATTTACTATTTTCTTCTACAATTGAACAAAAAATGATGGAAAGATTAATCAATAATGAAAACAGTCATGTGTTGAGGCTTAGAGAAACCCTTTTCTGACCAAATTACTAATAACTCCAACACCCAACTTCAAGAAGGGAATTAGACATCGTTCCCAAATCATTCACGTTGCATCTTTTTAAAATATTAGTGGTAATGCATACTGTGTCTCCATGGACACAGGGCCTTTGTGTAGCATGTGTGGCCATCTCACCGAGAGCCGTGGTCTTCTTGCGTTTAGCTACAGGAGTATCACTTCCCTGCTCCCGCTCTCTGGGTCTGGAGGAGGAGCGAGCCTCCAGAGAGCGCTGATACAGTCTGACTGACGGCCTGGAGAGGGCAGCACTGGGACACTCTGATTTCAGCAGTGCAGCCCTGGGAGGGGACGTCACAGTGACAGAGGGATGAGGACAAAGACCAAGGAAACCTTTGTTCATGTTTAGTGGTTCAGTTTCTTCAGGCTTCTGTAAATTATGGTGAATCAATTTTGATCCAGTTAAACCATTAACACACAAACTATGATGGCATTTCAAGAATTAATATATTAGGATAAACATTACTTTCTGTTTGAATTATTTTGAATGAAAAACTAATTTTAATACAAAAAAAGCTTGATTTAGCAGCTTTAGTCCAGAGTTTAAAAAATGACAGCTTTAATCCCTCTTTTGCACCACTGACAGTAAGTTCCAGTATCACATTTCTTTTCCTGTGTATTTGTATATACTTGCTTCTTACTTTTACACAATAAAGACTGAAAAAGTAAAGTTTCCTAAATCATGTTTTCATAAAAGAAGAAAATCACTTTTCTTTGCTGTGATTCTAAAATAACCTACATATATCTACTGAATGATAACAGAGATCTGCTAAAACATTGGCACTGGATTCAGCAAGTTTAACAGTGAACATGTTTGAGTGTTTTAGGTCCTCACAGCTGGGCACTGTCCTGTAGCAGCAGCTTAAAACTGAACTCGCTGAGGATCTCCAAGAAGGCCACATTTGGGAACTGCTCCTCTCCTTCCTGTGGGTCCCGAAACGCAAAACGCATACCGTCCCTGAGAGCATACACAACACACACAATAGCTCTAACGTAAAAAAACACATTTTAAAACACAGAATGAACAACTTTAGTGTAAAAATTACAACCTCCAAGTGTGGCAATTCATTATAAACTCTGAGTTTATTATCAGGAAAGAGGAAATCTGTGTTGGAGGAGACCCATCGCTTTTTTTTTTTTTTTTTTTACTGAGCTTGTGCTGCTTCAATGAGCTGAAAAACTGCGTGAGCAATAAGAAAGTAAAACAGTAAATTCAAACTTTAATGAACCGAGTGATAAGCTGACACATCTGGTCTGTATGTGGTGACATTGACATGTGTTTTACTGACGTGTGCAGGGCCACCAGTGGTTTGCGGACACGATGAAGATCGACGCCAAAGCTCATGGCGAGCCTCTTGGCCAAGTCTCTAATCTCATTGAGATCCTGCCTGCTGTGGTCCTCTGTTAGCATCTCCGAGAACAGCTGAATACACATGACATGACTTTACGTAAACATCACCATGAAAATTTTTTCCTTTATATGTAAACGGCACACAATCGTCATCAGACCATCATGATGATGTTCGTCAGATGCTGAAGAAAAAACACCAGTCAGCTGTCAAATGTTAATCAAATCAAAATACGGTCAACATTTGGTAAAACTACTTTTAGCATGATGCAGAATTAGTACTATCATCATAATTTATGTCAACTTTCAAACAACAAATTCCCTGTGAAATGTCAAGCATTTATTAAAAGTTCATTGCTACCGTACTTCACAAGAAAAATTCCCGGACAGTCTAATTATCAACTTTAACATTATTATTAAGGTGTTAACAAGTGCACACCTGCTGGAGGCTCAGGCACAACGTCTTGGCGCTCTGTACAGGACTGATGAGCTTGCTCTTGTTCACAGTCTCTTTAATGATGTCACCAAAGTCTTTAAAGTACTGAAGCAAACCGGAAAAGAAAAGAAAAAAACTCAGTTATGATCATTAGTCTATTTAATTAACATCACAGGCTAAATGTCTAAAAATGTAAAAATAATTCTCTGTTCTAGTCGTCTGTGCTTCTTTTAGCCACTGTTCCTCTGACTCATTCTTAGCACCTCACTGGTTGTAAAACAGATTCTCTCACCCTCCTCCGCTCTCTTCAACATCCTCTCCATTATTCATTTTTTTATGTTTGACAAACTTTTCCTAACCTGTTAATTTAATGACAGTCTAACTAACCAAATAAGTCAACTACTACTAAACTCACAAATTAAACTATTTTTCTTACATATGCTCACAATTATGAGACCCAACCGGTCGATGAAATCAATGTGTGCTAATAATGTATAATACTAAACTGTCCCTTCAGGCCCTTATCGCCATCTCCACCTTGCTGTAGTGCTTGAACACATCGGTGGCGGCGGCGAGGTCCAGCACCCCGTAGATGACCAGCTTACAGTAGCCAGCCAGCTGGTTGCGCTTCCTCTGGAGAACAGTTATCTTCGTCTCTTCCTCACCTTCAGCTAAACAGGACAGCCAGGGTGGAAGAATGGGAAGGTGGAGGAGAGAAGAGACAGATGTGGCAGTAACAGACCAATAGTTAACTTATTCTTTCACATGTTGATAACAAACAAGGAAAACAGAACATGTGATGAAAGACTGGTGTTTCAACGTTTGGAAATCTGCAGTACATTGTGAAATACTGGGAAAAAAAAAAAGATAAGTTACAGGAGAAGATTCTCAAAACAAGACATAAAAAACTATGTCCACGGGCATAAATGAGGGTGGGGTCACCTGGGAGACATTCAGCATTAAAATTCAGCATTTCCAAAACACGACATCTTCACAAGGAAAACAAAATCCTTTTTCTGAACGTCACTATTCAAGTGAAATCTGCAACCGTGTTTTCACTTTGTCAACACTGTGTCAAAGTGCTTCTGTAAAAGTACCAGAGTTTATGCAAACATTTACTGGAGTGGGTGTTTTTCACTTGGTGTCAAAGTAACATTGAGTAGGGCTGGAATTTATGATTACGGGATCTGTTTTACATTTGGGTCAACTCTCATCTGCACAATCGCTCTATTAGGCTACATAGTAGTAATAGTAGATAGTATAATAATAGCCGACACATGTAAGGCCAAAACAAGGAAAAAGTTACGGATTCAAAAACAAAATTAGTTTAGAACCATAACAAACCTGTATGATTAATTGAGGAGTCAATCCAAAACAGAATACATACCTTGAACTTCAAATTTAAAGGAAGCCTGTGAAATGTTCTTGTAAAATAAGTTATGTTAACATTTAGCGGTATTCACCATAACACACTGTGTGTATCTTTGCAGGCCAAGAAACGTGTTGAATGCATTTCCTTACTCATTATAGGTTTTAAATGAATATATAGATAACTCAAAATCAATCAATATGAAAACGATTGTGACAGTACTTTTGGTCATATAATCCCAGCCCTACCATCCAGCTCAGCATCTTCAGACTCAGTGAAGATGTAGTCCAGGAGGAAAGCAGCCAACTCAGAGCGCAGGGAATCAGATGGAAGGTGGACCAGAGCTTGGAGGGTGGGATAAGAGCGGACTGAACTAAGACTGTACAACAGCAGCAAGTCACACAGCAGCTCAAATGCCTGTGGATGGAGGGACATAAAAAAACTTGAGAATTTACTGCCTCTCAATATCAAAATTCAGATCTTAACCACTCCAATATAATGACCATGATGTCAGTTTGTCTGATCAGCCCGTTCCTTGTCAAAGGATCACACAGGGACAACTTCACCAACGCTTTTTTAATATAGAGATTTAAATATTTGTCTATGGTCTCATTTCAACATAATATTGCTGCACTGCTAGTTCATATGTGGGGCAATGCTAATTGTAAGGTAACACTTTACCCCGAGTCCCCCTAATTAACATTTATAAGCAGTATATAAACATTTCCTAAATGGTTTATAACACATATAAATGTAGTTGCAGGTAGATCTAAGTGATTATTACAATATTTCTCAGCAACTATAATGAAGTGCTCCTGTGGGTAGAGCCTTCTTTATGAACACATAATGAATGACAAAATAGTAAAGTAAACCCTTTATCAAATCTTTGTATACTGTTTACAAACACTAAATATGGGGACTGTAAGTGAAGTGTTATCACTGTAACTAAGCTCTTACCTGATCTCTGATCTCAGTCTGGTTCAGAGACAGACATGTCTGACAGACTCTGCAGAACGAACGCACCTCCTTCTTCAGACGCTTCAGTTCAGCCTGGAACAGAAGGTGACGGAGGTACAGAGATATATTATCATCTTATCAATGTGTAGATTTTATGTGTGTAGGATTGGAATGAGGTGCAGTGTAAAGTTAATTTTATTCAATGAGCAATATAAATTTAAATTCAGCTCTTTACAAACACACAAACAATAGTTAACCCCATGAACTACAACTTCCACCACTAATCAGTTTATTAGGTTGAAGTATGGAGTTAGTGTAAGGGCAGGGTCCATGGTGACATTAGGGATCCTTAAATCTTGATGACACACTTGTCATGTGATGCCTTAAAGAGCTGAAGATGAAATCTGATGTATCCAATCAAATGACTCTCTTCCTGGTAACTACACATTGCAACCTGCTGTCAAAGCATAGAAAAAATTATAGTCTATTGATAAAATTCCCCACCATTACTTTGCCCTTATTATCTTAAATTACATGTGGATGCATCTTTACGTGAGTATTTCACACACGACAAACTCGTCAATTTCAGCAACGCTACAAAACATGAAGACAAGACAAGGAAGGCAAACAACACAAGCAAGAGATTTGTATGCATGTAAAAAAACACACACAAATGGTTTCATGAGTAACAATGACATGATCAGTGTGTGTGAAAGAGTGAGAGAAAAACTGCAGAAAAAGTGAAAATGAGCTCAAAACAAGAACAAAGGATTGAACGAGTGAAGAAGGATTAAAATGAAGAAAGATAGAATGAGACACGACAAATATATGAAGAGAAACAGTAAGAAAAGTGTGAACCAGCAGGAAATACATATCTGAGTGTCGTTGCGGGTTTGGATGCACACTAACAGATTGTTGTGTTAATTGCCTGCTGTCTGCGCAGCTGGTGTATTGTTGAACAACACAGACGAGAACAGCTCCACAAACACACAGGAAGGCCACCAACATGGTCGCCACGAGTTGGCTGTGGTGTGACAGCAATCATGAAAGTATTACTCATGTCGGTTGGCCCATGTCATGCAGGTAGGCAGGGTGTTAGTGTGTGAAAGACTGAGAGAAGGTCAAACTTGTTCAAAACATCAAATGGAGATAAAACTTTTGTGGTCTTTTATGATGTCAGCGGCGCACCTCGTTTGGTTTGGAGTTCACCGCATTCACTTTGGCCCACATCAGGTGAAGGGCTGCACACTTCAGAGCCGACACCATCAGCTGAAATTATAAAAAAGTACGATAAAAAAAAGTTTTTAAAAATCAATTTTGTAGAAATTTCAGTGCAATCAGCAAAAATATTTTAATTCAGCTCTTCCAAGCTGATTCCTATCTACATAAAACTCATTAAATATGCCAAGCTGAAAAAGGCCTCTATAGGATAAGAAGCAAATGTCAGAACTTCATTTGACTAAATTCATCAAACTCCTTGTTTAGCCCGAACTCAAATGCTCTGAGCAAAATTCAGGTGGCACGAATCAAAATCCAGTGGTCACTTAATGCAATTTACATGATTCCACAATCAATTTTCAGCTTCATGAAGCATATCTTACATTCTTGTTTTTCTTGATTATCATAGAAAATCTTTGGTCTGAACCACCTGAAGCTAAGGCCTCTATTATCACAATGCACCACTCAAACATCAGTGATCATCATAAACCTCCTTGTCGAGCTCTCTGGACTCCATCCTGCTCTTCAGCAGTTCAAGACAGGAGTCGAACAGCTTCCAGCCTGTCAGGTCTTTAGCACTGGACAACAAGAACACACAAGACACACAGACAACACACAATTCGTCTGTATAAAAATATATAGGATAGCTTGTACAACTACCATGTGTATTGTAAGAATGCACACCTACCTGCTCAAAGCAGCAATCCTTTTCAAGGCAGTGGCTGCACAGTATGTGTCATTCTCATCCGCAATCCCCTAGTTACACAAACACAAACTCTTGAGAGAACAGATGCTTTACATTTTTTGTTTGTTTGTTTTACAACAGAAACAACATGTTGAATAAAAACCAACAAATCCATTAGAAAAAGATATGCTGTCATTAAATATCGGGCTGGTTGTGAATACATTTTTTCCTGCTCAACTGAGCAACATCACAGAAAGGACACTTCATATTGCTAAAACAGGAGGGATGCATGAACTGTTACTTCTACAGCTGCCAACTCTGTACGAGCATGTGTGTATGCATTTTAATACATGCCATATTTGCCTGTATGAAAACTTCACTGACACAGTCACCCACCTGGAGCACGTCACTTAAGTATGTGCTGAAGCACTCGGTCAGGCTGTCCAACAGCTGGCTGAACACCAGGTGTGCGCGGGAGGAGAAGGTGTAAGAGTCAGAACACAGAGTGCAGGCCAGGTGGGAGCAAGCCTCCAACACAGTGACCTCGGTGTGCTTCTCCACAATGCCACATACCCGGGACAGCAGCAGGTCCAGATGCTGAAAGAGCAGAGGGGAGAGTGGACAGGGGAAGATGTAGGAAACAGAGGACACCAAAAAGTAGAATATGCATTGCTTGGGACAATTTTATTTAGTTTACTGGTTTTTCTAACTCACTCATGAAGCAGCCAGCAACCACAGGATAATTTGAGTATTTTAATTAAATTCTGAAGACAAGTACCTTCACAGCTGGGCTCCTCATACTCATCCTCAGAAGTGCAGACGAGATTGGTGAGAGTCTATGTGGGTGTAAACTTTTGTGTTGCAATGAAATTGGACATGCAACAAATTTTCACTGTTGCTCCACTTCACTGCAGTAATTCGTACCCACTGAGCACTTAGACACCACCGGCTCGCTTATTTTGTGTCCAAAAATCTCTTTTGGTGATGAATTTCCTTTTACAACAGAATACAGTGTCTATCTACTTTATCTTATTTACACGCCTGCTGTTGTCCATTGTGTGCCCACCCCATCACCAATCTGCGACATTAACTGAAAATTCCCATGGTCCCCGACCAGCAGGTTAGTTTTTGTTCCGATTTGTTTTATTTGTTTATTTCCTCTAATAATTAGTTTAAAATAACCATTTGTCATTTACTGTTCCTTTGTGTTATTAATATGACAATGCAAGTCATCAGACCAGATTAACTCTGAAACCCTAAATAGGACAGAAATCATTAAAAAATGTCTGAGCGCCAGCGGCTCAGTTCCTTCTATTTTTTCCCCTCTGTTCTCATTTTTTCCCTTGACGTATTAGACTACCATCTCAGCAATATACTTTAGAAAGACAGCATATTAAAGTGTGTATAGGATCGCAGTATGAAAAAAGAAGGACTTTCAATCATTTATTTAGGGAAATTCTATTGCCTTTCCACATTTCCAGTCCTCCTACCTTCTCCAGCCACTGAGCGCTGCTGTACATCTCCAGGTCGAAGTAGAGGGGAGCTTTGAGAAGGAGGCTCACCTTCCCTGCATCTGCTGAGTACTGCAGGTCAGCATATAGCACAAACTCAGTATTTCAAAATAAAAAAAACAAAAACAAATCAAAGGTATTTGATATAGTCATGTGACCTCTAATATACAATGACATTAATACAGAATTACTCTTTAGTGTAGAAACTAAGGTGGGCACTTAAAATAACTGCCAAGCACTTTTAACCCTTTGTGTATATAACGTACTGGATTAAACAACCTGCAGTATCAAGTATGTTAAGTGAACTGTGGCTGTGTACCTTGGTCAGTAGCTGTGGCAGTAAAGGGATGAAGTGAGTAGTGATGCGTCTCTTGTCTTGTTCCTGCATCTTCTTATCCTTCATACTCAAGATCTAATCACACATTTACATTCAGTGAGCGGGAACAGGCAATCAGTCACGACATTTACATGCACATGTGCGCAGACGAAAAAAGGCACATATTGTAAGTGCGTCCACTATGTTTCACATGTGTAAGTTACATGACCACAGACGGGACAAATACCACCACTGCACCGGAAAACCTGAAATGTTTATGAATTACGTGGTTGGATATTTTCAGGAAACCATATAAGAGGTCAGTAAACTGTGCTATTAGATGCTGTTGGGCATCCATATTGATATACTTTGTTGTTCTAAATATTCCCATGTAAATGACCAGAAATGAAATTAATATGTTCACTGTACTAAAATAACACTCTTTCAAACAACGTGCAACATTTCATGCCCAGCACTCGTCATTCACTGTAATTAACCATCCATCTTAAAATGTGATCTAACCCGAGACTGAGGAAATCAAGTATTAGTCAGTGGAAACACATATTCAGACAAATAAACCAGACTAGAAAGTTTCATATTGTAGCTTTAGAAATATGTCTTTTTGTATGATAGGTGAGTAGAGAGGTAAAAACAAAGAATGATATTTCTCTCGCCCCCAAGCTCCACCGTGCCATAAACCATAAAACTACAGAGAATTATGTGTGTCTATGTGTGTCATCACCTTCTTGCCCTGAGTTCTCCCAACAGGTGGGGTTGCCTGTGCTGCCTGTCTGATGGCACACATCATCAGGTCTATGAGAACCCCCTCCTCCTCGTACACCAGACCTGACAACAGAGACGCAGAGACAGGAGCAGAACTGAGTGGGTGATGTTTGAGACAACACAGAGCAGGGAACAGAGACGGAGCAGCACAAGTTGGAAGACGGAGCAAACTTGATGTTTTTATTTTCACTGTGATGATACATGAGATTTATCTTTTAGTTAAGCTGGGCTGTCTGCACTGACTCCATGAGTCCATACCCAGCGGTGAGTGTTGCTCAGACTGCTTATCGTGTCTACACAGTCTCATTTCATTCCTCTCACCAGCCTCCTGTAGCAAGAGCGCCGTCATAGTCTCCCAGTCTCTCAGCTCGGACCCCGCCACATCCCACAGACTGTCCACCAGGTACGCCCCGTGCTCATGAAACTGTTGAGAGTGAATGAGTTCTTTTACCTCAGGTGTACAGCACCGGTGCGTTACTGAACTATACTCCATCATTCAGAATTTAAAATGTAATTGGATGTTTTGCTGTTGCTGTTGTGAAAATAAGATCTTTTGAGGAGTATAAATATTTTTTATTATTAGTCTACGCTTCATCATGAAAACATAACTGCAAATGTCCTGTAGGAAACATTGGTGGGAATTTACTTTGGATCCCACTATTTTAGCTTTGTTGGTCAATCTGTTTGTGCTTCTTAAAATCACACTGCCAGAAAAACATCTCACTTCTGTATATATTCAACCATTATTCAATTTTAGTTTCAGGCAAAATATAAAACAAAAGACTGAACTAAAGGAGTTGGAGCAGATTATCTATATGCGCATTTTATCACATTGTCAAATTATTCTACTTTCAAACAAAGGGGGAGAGAGAGAGAGAGTAGGAAATGTCCTTCTACCTCACTCTGGATGTAGAAGGAGATGAGGATTTGAAAGAAGGCTGCATTGCCACTTATTTCATTCTCCTGGCTGTCACTGGCAATCATACTTTTCAGTCTGACACACACACACACAAAAAAACAATAATCTTCAAAATAAATCAACCAGAAATATAGAAATGAGTAACTGCAGATGACGAGAAAGACTGATTCCACATGCAGGTGGCAATAAAATAACGTAATCACACCACAAACCGCACTAGAAAAAGGTTGTCAAATACAGAATGAGTCACACACAAAAAACACCCTGAAAGAAAAACATTACCAGTCTGCACATTAGTCTGACAATGTGGGGAAAGGAAGGATGAACGTGTACTTGTTGTAGAAGAAGACGCCGGCTGCAGATGCCAGGCCTCGGTGTGCCGCGTATACCAGAGGATAGATGTGGCTGCACTCATCTTCACCCAGGCCTTCCTCTGTCTTCCTGCATTGTGAACAAATACAAACACATACAGGTCAATTAGTGTCACATTAAAAATAAAATGTGGAAAATCTCTTTGTCATCAAGAACTGGACTTATTCTTGTTAAGTGATTTGTTTTGATTTTTAACTGAAATTTTCTTGCACGATAGGATTTTTAAACAATATTTTTTCCACATAATTAAACAGACCTTTAATAACCAGCAGTTCCAGATCTTGAATTTCATTACCACTTTGTCATCTCTCTTGTTCATCAATCTTAAAAACATCTAATTAACATGTGACTTGAGTCAGTTGTGTGAGGTGTTGGCCAACGTGAGAGCTCACGACTCATGTTGTGAATCATAAACAATTACAACAAAAAGTGTTATCACAGTTAGTAACAATTTCACATCTATTGTTGAGAAGCTGGATTATTGTTGCGGAGCACAAATGTGAACAACCAGGATATATTTGCTTCACTTGAAATGTTTTACTCAGGCATCTTGAACAGTTTCTCATTCAGGGATTTGAAAAAAAAAAAAGCTTCAAACCTTTAAACCAACACTACCCATATGAAGTATGGTATATATGGTGCAAAGACTAACTGAATTCAGCAAAAAGATTTAGTTGGCATCATAACTAATGCTCTAAACTGCAACTGAATATATCTTTTTTGTAAGTAAAACTTAAAAATATCTATGCAGAAAAGATGAAAAGGCGCTTGAAATTGTATTAGTAAAATTTACTATCTTTGGCATGTCTTGATCTCCTAAAATGAAATGCCTGCACTGTATGTTGGAAATAGCGGCACGGAGAAGCCACCAGAGACAGAAAAACCCCTCACTGTTGGATCAGCAGCAACAGATTGACCACTTCCACTGCCACGTCTGCCTCCTTGTCCAGCACCATGCTGAGCATCCTCTCCTAAACACACACACAGACAAATGCACAATCATGCAAGCAAATAAACAGGCATAAATAGGACATTCACAGACATGCATCAATGTACCCACACCCACAGACACACATGCACGCGCACAAACCCAATGATTAGACACAAAGCCGTGGCATGAAAACCATTTATCTGCTGCAGCACATGCGGCTTAGGAGGGTTTTTATGTGTTTGAGAAGAGCTTATTAACCATCAGTAACCAGCAGCAATTAACAAACCCAGACAAAGGAATAGACCAGACCATCAAAACAGGAATGGCAGGGAAAAAAAAAAAAGGAAAGGAAATAAGGGGAGGGGGTACAAAATACTGGGAAGGGAGACATAGGCAGGCAACAAAACAAAAACAATACAATAAGCTGAAACAATAGATTAAAGAGAGATGCTGAGGCAGACAGACATTGGGGAAAAAAAGAGGGAGAAAAGAGGAATTAAATGAGGTGTGAGCCCAATCCAGAGGGATGCCTCACTTTAAATCTGCTGGTGAAAAGCTCCAGGCGGCCAATGAATTCCTTCTCCTGGTACAGACCCTGCAGGGCACGCACACACTGCATACGCACTGGACTTTGCTAAGGGAAGGGAAAAAAAGAAGAGTACACTAACACACTTTCTCTAACCTGCATACAGACTAATTCCCAAGTCTGTTCACAGTGAACACTTCTCTTTGTGCAAGTGTGTATGTGATCCTTCTTGTGTCTGTGCGCAGCTGGTCTACAGTTGTGTCTGGTATGAGGGGCTGTCAAAGCCTGTTACGAATGAAAATAAAATAAGAAGTGGCTCAGTCTGTACTGCCCAATTCCCCATGCACTGCAGTCCTTGTCACTGTTGTTTTCACTGCCGGCCTGAAGAGAGCTGCAGACAGAAAGGTGCTACTGCTATGTTACGTTTTGTTGCCGGTCATGGGAAATCAGGAAATAAATGAAAGACATTACACTTCTAATAACACTTTATTTTGTAATGTAGTTTCAATTGTCTTGTCCTGTGTGTGTTCAACCTTATCATGCAGGGTCCAGCCCAGGTATTTGAGACATCCATCATTCAGGAAGTCTTCAGGGTCCGTTTTCAGCCACATGCCAAGCTCCTCAATACATGCCACCCGGATCTCAGGCAGCCGATCCCGGTAACGGTGCACAAACACACCACGGAAGCTACTGTTCATCATGGAGGAAAGCTCCTCTCTTTTCTCCCACAGCTAGAACACATACATGCGAAACAAATGCATATAGACATATACAACCAGGATTGTGAATAAATCAGTAGCCAAGTCACCCGGGCTCCTGTCCACATGTTTCATCCGTTTTTTTACAGTGTGTGTTCCAGCTGAGGCAATCATCACAGCATAAAATGTTCCTCATGTCAAACTTTTTCCAGATTTTATAGTGACTAAAATCATACAAAAGTATCCTTTGTTCTACTTCTAATGCTACTTTATCAGTTTTAATAATGACACTTAAAGCATGCATTATCTGTTGTCCCTGATATAAAGGCTCCTGTCTTCATACCTCAGAATTTCTGTGTTTTACAATGCATGACAAGTAGGGGGAAGAATTTCAAACCACACAGCTAATAAAAAAACTGTTTCTAACAAGCACGTTGCCAAGTACCTATTTGCAACTGTTTAAAGGGGTTTCAGGCAAAACATATCTTATATATGTATATTTCAGTTTGATCACTGTTAACAATTGAGAAAACATTGGTCCTCTCATTGTCCTTTGTGTCCTTTGTATCCTAAAACAAACTTCCACGGTTTTCCTCATAAGGTCAATGTCACTTTAATGTCCTGACCTGCATGTTTATGTAAGAGTGACTGTGTCTCCACTCATGCCAGCGTTTGTGTGTGTGTGTGTGTGTGTGTGTGTGTGTGTGTGTGTGTGTGTGTGTGTGTGTGTATGTGTATGTGTATATGTGTTACCTCACTGATGGTGGCCTGCAGCTCCTCCAGTCTGTCAGAGGCTCTGTCATGTGCCCTCTTGCTGCTCTCAGTGTTGTATTGCCGCTGGGTGGTCTGCAGCTGAACAGACACTAGCACAGCTACTTCCACCACCCCAGTCATCAGCTTCATGGCTAAATAAAAAAAGAAAATAGAGGTTAACAAGGTCAGTCTGGGAGGTTTCACTGGCATGGAGTTATTGAAGAAAAAAAAAAAAACTGAATGAATCATTAAAAAACAAACAAACAAGAAAACCCTTCATCTCCTGCCCTTTTGGCTAAAGCCAAACCCTGGCTTCCTCTTTAACATGCCAGTTTTCACTTCATGGTATTCATTTTTTCAACAGATTTTACAGTTTTAATTTAGAAGTATGTAGCACTCAATAGGTAAATTCACAGTCCGTGTTTATGGAGCAGGTTATAAACTATGTGCCATAAAAATCCTCAACTGGTGACTGAAGCCTTTTTAACAGCAGTACAGAAAGTAAATCCTTGACAATAAAGTACAGTACTAATCATAATATGGATAAGCTGTTGAATTTTATTTGGTGATTTGGTCGTAAGAAAGGAACTAATTACATGGTTAAGCAGGGGCTCCAAAAGAATACAGTGAGAAACAACAAAAGCAAGCTGTATAGGATGAGTATATTCTGGAAAAACAAAAGAACTTAAAACAGATGTCAGCTGAAAGGAGCAATTTGTTCTGCCGCCCGGAGAAGCTAAAACCTCTGGTATCACAGGCACGGATTGCAGGTTTTCAAACTAAAGCGAGTGACTTCAGTGATTAATATACAAAAGTGAAAACTACCAATCGAAGAGTGTAGCCTCAAAGCTCCCCTGTGAAATCAGAATACTTTTCTGTTTTAGACACCTGTATTGTACCAATATGCTTACCGAACAGGGTGCTGGTGTGTCTGAAGGCTCGGACCTGGGAGTCAGACAGGCCAGTGAGCAGGGCCAGCAGGGAGGGGAAGAGGTATTCATCATAAATGAGGCTATTCTGAGAGGAGCGCACCAGAACCTGAGCAAACTCGCACAGGCCGGCTTTGAAACGCTTCTGCTGGGGGCCTGAAGTGGACAGAGGGTAGTTCACTGAATCCTGGAGGAAGACAGGTAACAAAAGAAATGGAGGAAACATCGTACACTGTGCCTAGTATATTTATTTGAGGCGGAAGCCTGTGGTTTGCTCTGCTAATGACGATTATGTCAGCAGCGAAACAAAGTGATTAACTCATTAATGTGTCCATTTATCAGTATTAAGAGATTAATTAGGGTGTTCCATCACACTGTACTCCATCCTTTAGATGATAATCTCCTGGGATATGGAGGTCATTCGACTTTCTCAACTAACTCCAGCAGGATTATTAGTAGACAGAAGGGATGACTAACCCTAAATGCAATTGCTGATCTATAATAATAATAATATTAATAATAATAATAATATTCATTTTTTAGGATTTATCTAAACGAACATAAACTATATCTGCACAAGTGTTTTTCTTGTCTCACCTCACTGAACTCCTTAGTTAGTGTGCTGATGATCTCAGCATTCTGCATGCTGTCAAACATCTCTCTACTAACCACACCTGCACAAAAGAATAAAAGGTTAACACAATGTTCCACATTAGGAATTAAAGTGGACTAAGATAAGAATAATGATACAATAATGCTGGTTCTTAAAAAGTTTAATTACATGATATGATTTCTTCTCATTTTCACTGCACCCTCACAAATATTGATATAATGTGTTGTCAGTGGACAGAGGATTAGCACAGCCCTTACACACTGCATCGTTAGCATAGCAGGAGATCAATAGCAGACTGCTGATCATTGCCTGAGCTGAAATTGAAAAGATAATCTGTTCAACTTTGACCCACACCCCCCACCTCTCATCTCCTGGCCTCCCTCTTGACCTCTGACCTTTGCATCCGCAGGCCCGGACAATGAAGTTGATGAGCACCAGCAGCCCCACCTCTCGGTTTTGCTTGTAGCTGTCCAGCCATTCGTCCACCACTGCCTTAAGATTGACATAGAGACAGCAACCAATCAGAATGCTGCACTCAGATCAAAGAGCAGATGGATATGATAATAATATATCGTTTGAATAACATTATCGAGTTCAGCTTTAACCTTTCTTCCAACCACTGGTCTTTTGTGTTTTACTTTGTAACATATGTGCATGTGCATGCCCCATCTTTTTCTTCCCCTTATATTTCTGGCCTTCCAGTTTTATTCACCAACTCCTTTGCATAATCATTTTTGTCAACCGTAGCATGATTATACATACAAAGACACTCCTTCAGAGCATCTGTTGTATTAATAATAGTGTACATTTGAAATGCAGTAAATGCAATGTAAAAAAAAGGAGTAAAATTTAGCCAAAAACTGAGAAACCTTCGTGATGCTATTGAATTTCTTAAACTGCTATTTACTAGGTTTGCCGAATGTGCTGTATGAGTGGGCCTTCACCTAGAATCACCACCTGCATTGTGTTGCTGTTCTATTCTGTAGTGACAGACCCTTTTTTATTACTGATCACCACACTTTTTTTTGTCTTTCTATTGTTATATGGTCCCTCTTTTCTAGTCTTTACCCAGAGGAGACTGGGTATAGGACAACAATAGTTGGGATGGACGTGTGCTGTCAATCATTGACTACACTACTCCTTCCTCTTTGCGTATCAAAGGCAATTCTGTAGGGTCACATCAGTCAGCCACTGACAGCACATGATTATCTGTCTCATGGTAAGCTCTTAGAGGGCTGTTTCTCTTTTCATCACACATACCTCCTTCGGCACCTCCCTCCCTTCATGTGTTTATCTCTGCAAACCATTCCCCCTTCCTTCCATGTTCTTCAGCTGAGTGTTTGCTTACCACCATAGCACTCTTTCCAGAGCGAACTGCATCATAGATATCCTCTGCACTGATACCCTGGTTCCCCTCATTCACTCTACTCACAGGTCTGTGAGAGACCTGCCTGGATGTCCCCCGGGAGTGCTGCTGCTGCAGGGAGGGGTTTAGAGGAGTGGGGATGGGGCTACTGCTGGGGCTGGATGTCGCCCTCAATGCAGCTTTACGCCTGGGTCTCTTGGGTGGCTTGAGATGAAAGAGAGATGGAAGAGCAGCTCAGCAGGGGATTTAAAGTGAATTGATGTGGTCAACTGAATTAGTGGTAGGTGTGGCAAGATATGGTGCAGGCTTGAATCAAACAGCGATCTCAGTGTTGCATGACTTCAGTTAAGACTTTTTGATCATTTACAAGAACTGAGAGATGTTTGACAATGATGCAGATTGTTTCAATACCATAAAAAATTATACTTTGACAAAATCATAAGCTACTCTCTGATCTACTTACTGGTGATCAATGTAAAGTGTGTGTAATGTGAGTAGCATCTAAATAAGCAGGAACTAGTGAAAGTAAATAAGATAATTCACCTGAGGTCCAGGAGCTACCGGTTTCCTTCGCTTAGTGGGTTTTATTGTGGCCTCATAATCACTGCCAGAGTCTGAGAAATCATCCAACTCCTCAAGACTAATAGAAAAGAAAGGAATCAATAGAAAGCCTAGCATCAAAAAATCATTCAAACATTCAGTTGTTGCACATGGGGTATCATTTATTACTTTTTGCTGTGCAGTTTTGGCTGCTATAGATGCATACATGTTGCAAATGCTTTGCAAAATGTGCCATCTTTGACATCTCCTTTTCTTTTAAGAGAATAACAAATTGTTTAGGTTCTGTTCATTTGTGGACACAATTTTAAATCACTTATGTGCTACTGATAGATGCCATACTTCATATATTACATATCAACTCTGTTCAACAACTGTGCATGAACGTTTTACTTTGTGATACGAGTCTGTGGAGTTAAGATGAAACATTCAGATGGCTGAGTAGGATTAACTTTGGGTTTGATTAACTTTACCTGTCCAAAACATAGTCTCCAGCGGCCATTTTGGGTGAAGGAGGCTCCAGGGACGGCGTGCTACTGCTGGTTAGCTGGTCTTTGCTGACACGTTTCAGGTGAAGGAGGACAAAAACTTAGTTAGCTACAAGAGCAAAACTAGCTAGCACCTTTGATAAAACTAGCTAGCTAGCTACGTATTCAACCTCATTTACAGTATTTCAAACGTCGATTATCGGACTTGGTCGACTAACAGTGATCTAACTAATAAGTCCGACCAACAGACATTTTTACAGACATATCTTTTCAAAAATGGGACCAAATCTTCGTTAAATAAATCTTTTCCGATAATGGATCGGACAATACTCGTACAGAGGATCCCTAGAACAGAAGACATTTTACCGTATCCAGCTAACTACTAAAACTAAATTATTCAATAACCATTATCCGCAAAATTATTACACAATTTTACCACCTGATAGTACAAAATAGTATGTTCCTTTCTTGGGACGCTGATTTATCGTGATTTTTTTTGTCTTGTCATTTCTGTCAGACACAAGGGCGCGGAAAAGTATGTCAAGTGATTCTGGATGCTGATTGGCCAGCGCCTCTTCAGCTCAGAAGGTGATTGGTCCTTTCAGAGGGTCACTTAATTATCATTGGTCAATCATAATACACTCTTCATTCACTCTTTTCCAATTGAACTACTCCTGAATAGTATAGGAATACAACTGTAAAATATTTATTTGCCCGACTCTCCGTATGGATATTTCTTCTATAAAATTCTACATTTTATGTCATAATATATTTCATGTCATAAATATATATAGTTTTGTATCCGTGTGTGCTCTTTCAGTCTGTCTGATCTGTGTCTGTCTGTGTCTGTCCAGTTTTTAGGACCCTGAGGTGGTTGGCTCAGCTGCTCCCCGCCCCGTCACCGCAGGCTCCTCACCCCTCTCTCCTCTGTTGGTCCTCCGCACGGTCCATTGTTCTGTATTTGATGGGCTATGGCCGGAGTCAAACAAGCCAGGGTGAAACATACAACTTCTGGTCCGATACTTCAAAATAAAATATTTATTGCCCTTGCAATGCTTACTAGCAGTGGATGCATGGGCACAGTAAAAGGCCCCCATACCTTGCTACGAAGGAACAAGAGATCCGGACTGAAAGAGATTACATAACGACGACAAATACTGAAGCAATGGCAATTTTTCTCTCCTTGCTGTCATTTTGAGTCACTCTATAGTAGTACCTCAAGTCGTTTTGAATCTCTTTGGGGTTGTTGTTCATCCCTTTGTAGTCGTTTTGGGTCTTTGTAGTCATTTTTGTGTCTTATCGTAGTCTGTTTGTGGTCATTTGATTGATTTGCCAACAAGAAATATAAAGTCCCTTCAAGCAGAGGCCCTTCTATACCCTGGGACCCCCTGGGCCTGTGCCCAGCAGGCTGTACAGTAATCCATCCATGCGCAGGGGCATAACACATTAATCCCTCAATGGGATTAGTCCTGAATTATATAAATAAATCTTTCCTTTCTATATTTCCTGTGTGACAATGAAACTAACTACAAAGTTGCTCATCTTGAATACATTACTAGGGGTTACCTTGAACCTTATTTACTATATGGTGGAAACGTCTGTCTCTAACCATAAATTCTGCTCTTCTAAAATGCAGACAAAAACCCAATTTGGAACACACTGCACTGTATAATTGGTGTATAAACTTCTAATTGAGTACATGTATTATTATTTTTTAATATTGCCTTTTGAATTTTTACACTCTCAGAAAAGGCTTTGGCTTGCCTTGTTGGAACAAGGCTATGCAAATAAACATGCCTCTGCTTTTATTTTGAAATGAGCCACCTTTCCGGTATTTCCCAGCTAACTCCCGTGGACTTGACGGAGTTTGTTAGAAGATGCTGAGGAACGGGAGTGCCCCACTCACACTCCCTTTACACTTACGTACATCAGCGGATCTCCCAGGAAGGACAAATTAACTGGACACAGTCGATGGAAACGTGTGTGTGATGTAAAAACCCGGTCCGGACGCGTCGGTTCATTGCACTTATCGGAAAACTATGGCTGTTTCTAAAGACTGACGATTTGGGACACTACTCTTTTTACTTTTCCGTTCATCCAAACCGGCCAGTCATTCATTCATTCATTCAATCATTTATAAGCTGCTGCATCCTGTTTGTAGACTATATAAACCCATCCCCTCCATTGGTGTATGTTTCTGAGACCTGCGGTGAGGATGGATACCCGGCTATCTTTCCCCAGGTACCCGCTGCTGGTGCTGCTCTGCACGGTCGCTGCTCTGTCAGGGATCCGGAGCCCAGTGGCTTCTGCTGGGAGGAGCTGCGCCGACACCCGGCAGGTGTACGCGGAGAAGGGGTACGGCACAGACATCGCTCCGCTGACTCAGATCTCCGGTAAGACTCTGCACCTAGCCTCCGGTGGGGACAATTTACACAATCAGGCCGTTTTTGGGACTCACTCTCCAAAAGAAATATTTGTTTAAGTCAAGTTTACAATAAAATGTAAGATGCATGTCGCAGCAGAGATGTAGGCGCGTCAGCATGCTTTACTTTGTCTCATGGACACGGATTAAATTACCATTATGCCCACTAAGGTCACCATAAATTTTCTGGCCGGTAATAGAAATACTCCTCAAATCATTATGGGAATATTATAGCAATATTTTAGCAGAAAAATATCCCAGACACACTACAAATCACTATAACAAAGTGATATAAAGAAAGTACAGGGTGGCTCAAAACTCACTAATAAGCACCAGAAACACCCTTTAGGAATATCATGGTGAGTTTTCCTCAAGAGAAACGATGCATGGTGGTTTAAAACAAATTACACCCGCCCCCTCCTTCCCTCTGTGCTGTTTAAATAGGATGATTAAGGGGATGAGCAAATTGCCAACACCGGTGCAACAAAGAACCTCGCCCTAATTAGTCTTTGCCTACTGGCCCACTGTTAAATCCCTGCATATACCCATAGGCTCTGTTCATTGGTGATAATCTTATCTGCTGAATGAAAAGATATAATGTGGATTACAAACAGTTGGATTTTTGATATTTGGAAGTTTTGGTGAGGGGGTGGGATAGAGGAGATGAGGAGAGAGTTGAAGTAGATTGTAGGCGGTTTGTTAAAATATGAATGTCTGACCATGTGAGCAAATGATGGAGCCACTTGAGTGGCTGAAGATGTAACCTACTTCTTGGAGGATTAGTATGTTAAAGGGAATGATGGTGTGTGTGTGTGTGTGTGTGTGTGTGTGTGTGTGTGTGTGTGTGTGTGTGTGTGTGTGTGTGTGTGTGTGTGTGTGTGTGTGTGTGTGTGTGTGTGTGTGTGGCTACCCGCAGACAGACCTGGAGCTTTGAATATAAAGAGTAATATTTCTGAGTGAAATGTATGTTAATTCAGAGGATTTACTTTGAGGTAATTCTGCTGTGTGTGTGCGAGTGACTGAAAAAACTGCAATATTGATTGATTTTGTGTGTGTGTGTGTGTGTGTGTGTGTGTGTGTGTGTGTGTGTTGGGCTATCACTGCCTGAGTCTTGGCTCACTGTCCCGTGGGCCAGGGGAGCAGATGGCTGGGAGAGCAAAGGATGAAGCGAGGCAGTTTAGAAATGGAAATAGAGGGATGAGAGAGGGCTAATAGTGAGACACACAGAGAGAACAAAAGAGACAGTGAGGAACATCAGCGAGGGTGGAGTTGGGACTGAGACTTTCAACTGCATTAATTGTAGTAATATTCATGGTGGATGTAAAATTATAGAGACAAAGAATTCAAACCTGCACCACGTTTTGAATGCTGTATGTTATTTTTCCCTCCTGGTTGTCATTTGCATATCATTACCTCTGACATATCAAAGACCCAACCTGAGCGGACAAAGAAAGACAGATTGAAGCTGAATAATTCATGCAGGGAAATTACAATTTTTCATCAAAAGCTTATCTTTGATAAGATTTCCCTATAGTAACAAAACAGACTGATAAGTGGAGGAATTGACTCTTTCACTAAAAACATCTGTTTTGATCTGGGAATAGACCCACTGACGTTATTGAGAGTAGCTCTTGGTTTTTGTTGAGCTATTAATAATGACTTTATTTGTAGCCATATAGCACTTTTAAATGTAAAGATGCAGCCCAAAGTGTTTGTTTTTTTGCAGATTCAAAGCAAAAACATTATGTTATGCTTAAACCAAAATAATCAAATGTATCCACATAAGTTTCTGAGTGTGTGATCGTTCCTAACCTTTCTTTCTCTGCTGGCCTGGTTTTATTTTCCAGGTGAGCACCTGCGGCTCTGTCCTCAGGACTACACCTGCTGCTCCAGTCAGATGGAGGAGACGCTGGCGCTTCAGAGTGATAGGGACTTCCTCAGAGCCGTTGAAGACAACAGCCAGTTCCTTCTGACCACCTTCACCCAGAGACACCGCAGATTTGATGGTGAGAGGCCCACTCAGAAGCTTGTACAGTTATTATATTTAATGGGATCATTACCTGGTTTGAAATTGGTTAAAAAATACTTCCTCTTTTTGCAGCCACAGTGGGTACATTTGATGGAAAAAAAAAAAACTGCGCCCAGCTTGTCTTCATCTCACACTCCCCTATCTACCAAGTTTGCAGCAATGAGTGACAGCTGATTAAAAACTTATTTAAGATCTCGTACTGCACAGTTCCTCTCAGATGGTCAGATATCTGTGCCACAAAATTGACTTTGGCAGCTAAAAGCGCTGCACTGCATACATATTGCAAAGATCCTAGTATGATTCATATCCATGTTTAATCAATGCATGAGAACTGCTGATATTAAAGGAATATTCCAGACTGCGACAGCTATTGCAGTTTCATAAAGTGTGGGGACTCACAGGAGATAGATAATAAAAATTAGGGTTACAATTGAAGCAACAGAGGATGAGATATCCTGACATTGGTCCCTTAAGTTCCAGAAGCACTGCATCCTGCATTTCCCATAATGCAACGTAATGCTGTCTTTATTTGCACCCTTCCTGCCTACATTTCTTAAACTCCACACCTCCCAATTTTTATCACAGGCTTTGTCAAAAACTTGTAGTCTCGAAGCTGAGATAACCCTGATGACATCACTATGACATCATCAGCGTTATTTTTTTGACTTTAAAAAGCTTGATTCAGAGCTATAGGAGACAGTTTTCACAGGATTTCACAGTAGGACTATGCATGGCCAGTAAACTCCCCTTCATGTGTAAAATTGGTGGAGGGGCCCTTTAAACAATTGTCAGTGTAGGAGAGTTTTAATGACTAATTTCATCCATATTGTCTCAAATTCTGTCTGTACGGCTGTAGGTTTGTAGCAGCCACAGCACAGAGCTGAATGTACACTTCCTCCTCCCACCTGCTCTGGACTGCTAAGACCTTTTTTCCCTCCTCATCCTTTTATATAATGCATGTGATGAATCATTTAAAAATGCTGAAGGAGTGGGAGACTGAATATGAGTCTATAAGATGGATTTTAAATAAAGTACATGTTGTTACACTCATTTACCAGAGTGCATGATCTGATGTAACTGTCCCTATGAGCTGTTAATCTGAGAGGGAGGGGGTGGGGGGGTGGGGTGTGTGACTGAATGCCTACATAGAAACCTGGCTAAGATATTAGAAGAAAAGAAGTTGGGTGACAGTTTGATATGTAATCTGCTTCTGCTTTTTTTTTTTTTTTGTCTCCCTGCAGAGTTCTTCAGAGAGCTTATAGACCTGTCAGAGAAGTCTATGAATCAGATGTTTACCAAGACCTACGGCCGTCTCTTCACCCAGAATGCACACGTCTTCCAGGAGCTGTTTGTGGAGCTCCGCAGATATTATTCTGGTTAGTTCAGTGACCTAATTCACCGCAGCCAACAATGTTAATAGAAGATGAGATTTCAAAAAAAGGAACTCAAATTATGTTTTATGTATTTAGATAGTCTAATGGTCAAAGTGGTACCGGTTAGGATTGGATTTGCTACATAAATCAATAAAATTAGGGGCATCCTGGTGGTTTTGTGGTCTAAGATACATGCTGTGTAATTGCAATGTCCACATTTCCAGCTGTGACCCTTTTTTCCTTACTCCCTTGCCATATTTTCTGTCAGTCTCCAATCTGAAATGGCAAATAAATGCAAAATATGAATGACAGTTTTGGACATTTTAGGCAGTTAGAGTACAGTATTTAAAACCCAAGTTAACCCACCTTCTATTAACTCTCATTCGACACTCTCTGAATTTGTATGATGCAATAAACATTTTTTTTGCAACAAAATAAAAATGAATGCTAACAAGCAAATTTTAGAGGACATTTATTCAGGGAAGCAACTTGGGCTCTGTACTATCAGCACAACAATGAATTAATAAATGCAGAGACCTGGTGATCTGGTCAAAGTGAGAGCTGTGATGATCCCCTGTTGCACTGCTAGTTTAGTTTGGTTTTATCAGTCCGTCCCCGTGTTGTGGTAAATCCACAGCAGCCTGGGACAACAGTAAAGAGTCAGGATTGTCTTTTAAGGAGTACTGACATGCCAAACTGGAGAAAAAAAAAGAACTGGGAAAAAAAATGAGAAAAAAGAGACCTGGAATCCCACGGACGCCAGACTGTTTCTATTTCTGTTCCGGATCGCTCTGTTTTGGCATGACAGCCGCTCGCTGGCGAGTCTTTGTGCAGGCTGTTGCTGCTTAGTCAACCTGTCTTTGTCTGCCAAACAGCATGGACGGCTAATTTGAGGCTGTATAGTAGACTACAGATTGGAGAGTCGCATATTCAGAATCATGTCTGCCAGTTGTCAAATGTGGAGAGACTTAATAAGCACCCAAGCACATTTAAAGTAAGAAATGAGAAAAATACTGCAGCAAACAAAACCTAAAATGTCTTATTATTAACATTAATTAAATAAATTAAAAACATTAAAATTGCATGCACGTTCTACAGCCGTAGGACAGGAAGCACTGCATGGGATACATATCCTGAGCGTTATAATACTCCAGCAGAAATTTAATGGATGCTATATGCTTTATTTATCTATTTCATTACTTGTCTTCAGGTTAGCTCTCTGTGCCTAGCTCACTGTGTGTTTGGTTGTTTTAAAAGCATCAGCTGACATGGCAGTGTCTAGATAATGACTGGCTTTTTAGTTTGGGGTGAACTACTCCTTTAACCTTGCCCTTTTGGGCATCATAGTAGCACAGTGCAAAAGCATATTGTGGTTTAGATTAAAAAAGAAAAAAAAGCCCTGTACATCCACTCTGCTGACACTGAAATGCCCCCTAATAAGATGCTGTCTTTCAGAAATGTTTTTTATTTTTCAGATTACAGACATTGTTTGCTGATGCTGGCAGGTTCCTCATAGTTGCTCTTTTGTCAACAGGGGGCAGTGTAAGTCTGACAGAGGTTCTGTCAGACTTCTGGTCCAGACTGGTGGAGCGGGTCTTCTCACTCGTCAACCCCCAGTATCAGTTCAGTGAGGATTACCTGGAGTGTGTCAGCAAACACGCCGAACAGCTGCAGCCATTTGGAGATGTGCCCCGCAAACTACGCGTACAAGTGTGTGCCTTGTGATAAAACAATACAGCGCTGACATGGACACTTTGAGAAAACCCATGGCTTCAGTATAACTATCCAGTATAGCTGTACTTCCAGTTATGAAGAATGAGAGAGCACATTGAGCTGCGATGATCTGATTCTGTTCTCTTTGGTTTCACATTCAGGTGTCCAGGGCTTTCATTGCTGCCAGAGCACTGTCTCAGGGCTTGGCTACTGGTCGGGATATTGTTAACAAAGCAACAAAGGTGACTGGTTCTTATTGCTAGTTGTATTCTATTCAGTATCTGCTTTTTTCAGCACTTTACTTGAGCTACATCATACTCATATGAAGTAATATATTTAATCATGTCATTTTTGTGTAAATTAAACATATAATTCCTGTTGCCCTGAATCCAAAAAGATGCTGCAGTAGAGAAGAGTTTCTCTAATGTTAATGACATAGGCCTGGCACTTTTCAAAATAAAGGCACAGTTGAGATCCTGTAGCTAACCAGTTTGTTCAAATTAAAATATCTGGATAATTTCAACTTGAACCCTGAGAGTAAAAAACCAACATCTTGGCAATGAGTATGCACTTTGTCCAGAGAAAGCTGGAATGAAAGTGCTTGTTTTCCAAGCTAACTGCGGTTCGCTTGTGGAGCTGCTGACATAACATATAAAGTTCCCTTACACAGTAATACTAATGGTAATATTGTGCCCTCTTATTAATTCTTTCTGCCACAACTCCCACTGCTTTGTTTTTTCAGTTGACTGCAGACTCAGAGTGTGTGCGTGGCCTGATGCGTCAGTGGTACTGCCCACTGTGTCGAGGCATGCCCTCCCTGCGGCCCTGCCACTCCCTGTGCCTTAACGTGATGAAGGGCTGCTTAGCCAATCAGGCCGACCTGGACACCGAATGGAACAATTTCATTGGTGGGTGAGGGTAGGATGAACAATACATCCTAATAGATTTTAAAGTGGGTTTAGGGCCAGGTGAAAGACATATTTTTTTGGATTAGGTATAATATGTACTTCAGCTAAAGCACCCATGTTTCAAAGTGCCACAATAACTTTGCTTTCAATGATTTTAGATCCTTAAGAAAAAAGATGTTATGACCTAAATGACATTTAACTACACTTTGAATTATTATCATTATAAGATTGAGCATACCTAAAAGTAGAATCCTTTTATTGCTCTTCTGTCACTCATTTACTTTCGACTTCCTTTTCCCCTAATGAATTCCTCCTCCATTAATCATTCATGCTTCTCTGCTCCTTCTCAATTGATCTGTCTTCCTGTGTTTCCTTTCCCCTTTCATCAAACCCACACATTCCCTGCATTTTCTTTCTTTTCATGTGTAGTGCTTCCTCTCACCTTTCATCACTCCATCCATGTCTGCTGCACTCAAGCCCATTTTACCCTCATGTACCCTTTTCTCCAACCACCATTCCTTTCTCCTTTTCTCTGCATAAAATGTTGGCTTGCTTCCTGATCTCCCTGAACGCCCCATAAACAGATGTTAATCAAATCTCTTCAGCTGGTTAGCCATTGAGAGATTCCAGACACAGGGAGCCATTGTCTTGATGTTTATCAAGGTCTACAATATGCCACCAACAGAGTTTTTTTTTTTTTTTTTTTGCTTGTATAACCCTGACAGTGAATATTTGGATGAATGTGGTCATAGCAGGGTTCATCACCTTACCATCTCTATTTCTGTCTCTTCCTCTCTCCTCTGTCAGATGCTCTGTACCAGGTTTCAGAGAAGTTGGAGGGACCATTCAACATGGAGCTTGCAGCTGACTCCATCTCCGTGAAAGTGTCGGAGGCCATCATGCACATGCAGGAAAACAGTGTCACCATCTCCACTAAGGTAAGAACGAGAACACAAGCAGATGAAAATTGCTTTCCCCGAATTTTCATTTTGGCTGTTCTTCAGCGGAAATGTAATTCAATAATAATTCACTGAACCTTTTGTGCCTGCATAAAAATCATCATCCAGCATTTTCAAAATATCACTCTTACAAGTCACAGCTATATTGCTTATTGTTTAATTCTGATTTTAATCTTCTTAATGAGAGAACATGCAGTAAAAATGACAGGAATTATACCCGAAGAGCATGACAGCCTGACAGTATGATTAAAACATGGCAGGCATCCCAGGAGCTAATCCACCAGAGAGACACCCACATCTCGATGGAAACAGAGAAGCTCCTGGTTTGTGGTAACAGCGCTTTAAGGAACTGGCATCTCTCGCTTTTACAGCTCAGCATTCTGCGTTTGCTGTTTTTCATTAACAGAGCATAATTATGGAGGCTATGGAGAACCTTTTTCATATATATTGCTTGTTTCAGTTCACATTGATTTAAATCTTAGTGTAGACACTGACTACACAGAGCTCATCTCTCAGCTTTCATTTACCACCATAACTCTTAACATTACTTAAAAAACAGCTACTGATGACGAGCTTTACATTTTTAGGCATTTTTTGTTGTTTGGTCGGGTGTTGTTAAAGAACTTCTGTGAGAAAAGTTAGGATAACACTAATTATCACTGTAGGAACATCTGAAGGTGGGTATTTCATTATACTGGCAAATCTTTTGATAAGATTATATTAGACTGTAAAGATGCTCTTGTGACACGGCTGTTGACAGTGATGTTGCTTTGTTGTTCCTTAACTCAGGTGTTCCAGGGCTGTGGAAGCCCCAGGCCTGCTCCAGGTCGGTCTAAACGCTCACCGAAAGAGTCGGGGGGAAACAGGAGGCCTTTCCGCACCTACAGCCCTGAAGAGAAACCCACCACTGCTGCAGGCACCAACCTGGACCGACTGGTGAGGAAGAAACACTATTATAGTCAATTAAGAACAGATTAAACCTGCAATAACAATAATTGTTTATTGGCCACTTGGGGGCAGCATAACAAGATATAAACATTTATAAAGTTGTTTTGATGAGTTTGTTCGCAAAAAGTTAACTATTTGCACATCCAGTTGATACAGAGCAACGTTAGCATTAATTTTAAAGTCGTGTCTCTGGCACTGCGGCAAAGTTAAGCTCAATATTCACTTTTTTCTACCTCAGTTTTGGTCTCCACTAACTCCAGTTCAGCAGCTACAATGAGTTCAGAAAATATTCACACCCCTTCACTTCGTTGCTGTAAGCTCTAATTACAAACTTCTGAATTAAGGGTCTGAATACTTTTGTAAATGAGAGAATTCAGTTAAATAAATTTGAAAGAATTTCTAAAAACATGTTTATGATGTAGATTTAATTTTAAATGTATAAAATTGACATTTTTGCGCATCAATCTACACTCAATAACCCATAATGACAAAGTCTGCAGTATGTCTGAGTACTTTCTGATGTAAATGAGCTACAATTCGTTTATCAGAGCTTATTTGTCTTCTGTGTCTGGAAACAATGTTGATGAGAGCAGTGAGAGTGAACCAAAACATTAAAGCTCTGGCAAGAAAACCAAAACAACAGGCTGAAAGACGCTTCAAGCTTCTGCAAAGGGAGGGAAAACTGCAGTCGGGTGATAATTATCTGTTGGTTTGTCACTACACACAATTATGTTTGGGTTTGTCTTTTGGCAGGTTGGTAATTTCAGCTGCTCTTTATAAGACAAAATACTTACTAGTGCAGCTTTAAGTACTCAAATATTCACCTTTTTGGGTTGCGTGTGATTTAACTATATTAATGTTGAAACTGCAATCAAGAATGTCAGATATGATTGTATTGTGCTTGTACCAGGATTCAGTCATAGCAACTGAGCAGAAAGTGGAAAGTGGACAAAATGAGGGAGAAAAATAAGCTTGGTACAAGAAGCTAATAATACAGAGCGGTCAGAGCCCAGACAGTATTCCTGTGACCACAGAGTGATCTGGCAAGACAGAAGCGCTGGACTATAAATAAAACCAAGAGCAGAGGAGAGAGTAAAGGGACAGCAGTTATTTACTGTATATCAATTTATAAGACATAAAAGGCATGTGGTTTAAGAACTGACCCAGAAGCAGTGTCATGTCCGTTTTTTGACTTTGTCCAACGTCAGCACTGCAGCTTCCATATGCTTTCTCCAGTCAGACATACCAAACAAGGATACTTTAAAACCGGGTCTGACTCATAACCAGTTCCTTCCCGCCTCCGCACAGGTTACCGAGCTGAAGGAGCGACTGCGGCCTATGCGGGGCTTCTGGGTGTCCCTCCCACACACCATCTGCAACGATGAGAAGATGGCTGCCGACGTCACTAATGAGGACCGCTGCTGGAATGGGCAGACCCGGGGGAGGTGAGCAAGATCAGAGCCGAGGAATGGAGGGAGGGGATAGGTAGAGGCGGGGGAGGAGTGAGCGAGTGATGGTACAGAGGTGGCAGGATGCAACAGATGGAACTGAGTTTGTTTAATTTTGCCACCACCAGTCACCCACATACTCTCTATGTGGGTCTGCTTGCTTTTATGTACACAGATATCGACCAACAGCATGTATCCAGGCTGATTTAAAGAGACTGTGTAGTCCTGTGTGTGTGTGTGTGTGTGTGTGTGTGTGTGTGTGTGTGTGTGTTGTGAGAGAGGTACACAGGTAGGAAAAACTAGTCTGCATAATGGATGATTTTGTGTCTATGATGTTCCAGCTGTTAGGCAACAGTTTTATGTAAAAGTACACCCACCTTGGAAGCTTCAAT
Organism: Seriola aureovittata; assembly: GCF_021018895.1. Taxonomy (NCBI): domain Eukaryota; kingdom Metazoa; phylum Chordata; class Actinopteri; order Carangiformes; family Carangidae; genus Seriola; species Seriola aureovittata. The sequence continues at coordinate 9,012,596 of NC_079371.1, read as the reverse complement.
CACAAAGTGGGACTGTAGCCAGACTGGAATAGATAGAGCAGCTGGTATAAAATGTTTTACCACGATAATTAGCTTGTGGGAATAGAGTACATCTTATTATATATGTCAATGGTAAAAATACAATTTTGCCATTCTGGTATAGAGTTTTAAGAAGATCTGGTGCATGCAGCCATGCTAGCAACTTAGTGAAGCCGTGCTGATGCTGAGCTTAATGTTAACCAGTGGTGGACAAGGTACCTGAAAACTGTAGTTTGAATTTCACACATGCAGAAATCAAACATAAGATACTGCAGTTGAACAAGCAGATGCTCCTACAGTTTGGAGGGATTTACTAACCATTCAGCAGCAAGTTTTTTTTGTTTTTTTTTCTCGGTCATTTTTTGGCTTTATTGTGACAGGGACAGTGAGAGAGAGAGAGAGACAAGAAAGTTAAGGAAGAGAGAGGGGGGTTGACATGCAGCGAAGGGCCTGAAACGGATTTTAAACTAAGCTAAGTCAAGGATGTCTACATTGCAAAGTTGCCTTGCACCGCTTTGAAAAGATCTGTGTTCATATTCATCCAGTTTTCTGTTTTTGTACATGAATGCCTGTTTGTGTACACACTCAGGTACCTCCCAGACGTGACAGGTGACGGGCTGGTCAGCCAGATCAACAACCCTGAGGTAGAGGTGGATATTGCCAGGCCAGATGTGAGGACCAGACAGCTGATCATGGAGCTGAGGGTGGTGACCAACAAACTGAGACATGCTCAGAGCGGACAAGACATGGACTTCATGGACAGTGAGTGTTCCTGACGGTCAATATTTCTATATCTGTGTGTCTGTATATCTTATGAGGAGTATTAGTTAGTCCTTGGTTTTTCTCAGTATGTATTGGTGATTATGAAAATCTGGAACAACATCCGTAAAATTTAAACCCTTTATTTGGATTGTAAAATTAGCACTTTCTTTTTATTTCCACGCTGCACATCAGTCAGAAATTACTTTTCCCTTGTTCCAGGTGAGGAGGGCAGTGGCTCAGGGGGTGGAGATCATGGTGAAAGGTACAATGATGATTGGCCAGGCTATGGGCCTTACTCTCCCCCATACAAGCCCCCTCGTAACCCGGTCTCCAACCCTGCAAAGCCTCCTCGAGTCCGAGACAGAAACGGGTCCAAGTGGAACAGAAACAACGGCCATGGACGGGTTCGATCTGCATCCAGTGGGCTTACCTTCTCCCTGGTTTCTTTGTTGTCTTTGCCTTTCATGGTCACTGTTGCCCCCATGTGGAGATAGCTGGTTATTACAGTCTGGTTGTGGAGGTTTTCTGTCTTGCTCAAGTCTTAAGCACATTATGAAGAAAAACAAAGTCATTCCATTTGGTTACACCAGCAGAAACAAAATGACAAAACAGGCTAATTTAGCAATAATCAGAAATCTGTTTACAGCACAAAACAAATTAAGTGAATATTTTTCCTACTGTACAAGCCTCAAAAGAGGCATCACCAGACATTGATGACGACTAACAATATTTAATTAATGGGTACTGCCCTTTTTTTAGTGCCATTTGTGAGATGTATTTCAATCTTGACGCTGGAGCACATTCGAGAAAGGGGAACAAAAGTGCTGCAGCAGAAAAAGAATTAGCAACATGTTTGGGTGATGGAGCTGATGGTCTCATGGTTTGGCGTTCTGTGAGATGGAGATTAGTTGTGCCAGTTAATTACTGTGTAGTTTCGGTGAGCAGCTGATATGATCTGAGTGCATTTATTTGCTGCCATTCTCATGAATTTAGGTTGATTAATATAATTGATTTGATTTCAGTCATGGGTGTGGTTCATTTAGTTCATTTTTTTTAATCTTGTGGAAGTCGTGAGATGTAATTTAATCGCTTAACTGAACCTCCTATTTTGGCTTAGGAATTAAAAAAAGTCACAGATGACTCTTGAAACCAAACAAGCGGCTTATTTTGAATGTACCTAAAAGCTCAAATTAATTTGGGTTGCTTGTGATGAAAAGGGGTTAATTAATGTAATATATTGGTGTTTTTAATTTATTTGTAATATTATATTTCTTTTTTCTCATTATTATGATTTTTAAGGCAAAGGTTGGATGTTTTTATCTTTGAAAAGTTTGTTGTCTTTAACTTCCTCTGGTGAAAAAAGAAAAAGGGAAAATCCAGCTCTATTTGATCAATCACAACTAGACACTTAATTATCATATGAAATTTGGCCACAAGACCAGCTATCATTTTTTTAATCTTAACCAGAGATTGTTGAGGAACAACATGTGTGAGTGTGTGTGTGTGTGTGTGTGTGTGTGTGTGTGTGTGTGTGTTTGTATGGTGGTTTTATATTGTTTGTTGTTATATGTCCTGGTTTCAATTTATAGTTCTGGGGTAATGCTGAGAAGATATTGGGATGTTTCATAGTGTGCTTTTCTACTTATTTTTCCTAAAAGCAACAAAAGATGATGAAAACACTGAGTGAGCTGTTGATGTGACGCAAAATTAGACTGAATGTTGACGGAAAGACAAAATCTGTCAAGATGTGTGGCTTCTAATTTTCATATGCTGAATGTGTTTTGACAAAGATAAAATCAAAGATTTTTCATGAAGATAAAAAAATTTGTTGGTGAAGAGTTGGTCATCGATGTACAGCAACGAACATGAGGGTGAGCTTGAAGTAATAGTTCGACATTTTGGGAAATACTCTTATTAGCTTTCTTGCCGAGAGTTAGATGAGAAGATCTACTCTCATGTCTGTATGCCAAACATGAAGCTACTGCCAGCAGCTGGTTAGCTTAGCTTAGCACAAAGGCTGCAGATGGGGAAATCTGCCTACCAGTACCTTTTTTATTTTTATTTTTAGTTTACAAACAAACTTATCTCATGTCATACATACAAAAAGTGTAAAAACCACAAATTGTGTTTTTATAGCAGTTTGTGCACCAGTCTTTCCTGGTTGGGAGCAACCAGCTAGCCCAGCACATAACCCCCGTAAAATTGAGAAATTCTGTTTTTAGTTTATGCTTTTAATTTTTTAAGTGTGTGTTAAGCAAACGGGGTACAATGTGTTAAGTAATTAGTGAGCTTTAGAAGTGCTAGTAGGTAGATTTTGTTACATTTTCCGTTTTTCTGCTGCATTTCCAGTCTTTGTGCTAAGCTAAGCTAGCTAGCGGCACGTCCAACTTTAGTTTAAAAAAAAAAAAAAGAAAAAAAAAAAAGCAAACAAGGTTATTTCTCAAAATGTTAAACAATTTTAAATATGAAATTCAATTGATAGGATCCCAAAAGCGAACACAGACAGAGATGGAGAATATAAAAAGAATGTATCGATGCTGTAAAAGGACACTTTTCCGTTGAGTGGGGAAATTGTGAAATCCAGTTGGTTGTAACAGAAGTTCACTTGTAGTCAAATGGGCTATAGCACCTGTACAAATGCAAAAAATAGCAAGAGAAGGGTTTCATTCTAAAACATATCCATTTCGGTCAAAAATATGAGCTTTTCATCACTCATTATATGACAAAGATGATCCCATCCTCTAAAATGTCACTCCTCTGTAAATAATAGGTGAAATATTACTGTTGACAAACGATCAAAGGTGGATGTCTTATTTTGGAATGAAACTCTTTCAAGACAGTAGCGACCACGTACAAGACTTCACCACAAACACAGTATTATGTTGCACAACTACAAATGAAAAAAAGTGTTTCACAGTATTTCAAAAGCAACAGTATTTTAATTGTATGTGCTTTCGATGATCAGCAGTCAGATAAGGATGTGGTGGCTGCAATATTTCCATTCAATTTCAGGTAAATTGTTCTTTAGTTTTACCTCTCATCCATTCCCACTACTCGCACATTCTTTCATGGTGAAAGTATAACACAACTTTTTTTCATGTTGTCGTAACAATTTTTTGGTATCAAACAAGTGATATTTTCTGCTTCATTAAAAAAAAACGAAGAAAAATATGTTTTTCTCTCCCCTTTTATTTTCATTTTATTTTGTTCTTACAAAATCAACCAAAAATGTGCAGTCATTAAAAAAGAAGTATCCATATTTCAGTTGTACCTTTACAAATGAGTTAAATGCAGTTACAGTATTTTTTTTTTTTTTTTTTTTTTTTTTTTAAAGTTCTGCATCAAGTATGTCCCTGCAAATCACTTATGATCATGTAATTCTGCAGTAGTAGTAGATAGAGAATATCAACTTCTTGTGCTCATGACAAGTGTCTCATACCACTGAGGCATCAGGACGCCCTCAGTGTCTCCTTTTAGCCTTTTAGAGGAGCAGTCTCTGGATCTTTATTGTATGAGGGCTTCTTGTTATGTGCGAGACAGTTGATACGTTCATGCTGACAAGGATAGAAAATAAAGGATAATCAGTACATGTGCTGTGGCATGGGGCATGCTCTCATAACTCACAGATAACATCACGTCTTTATACAATAACATATAGTATACAAAATCTGTATTTCTACTTAAAGCTGCAAGTTCATGAAAAACGACAATATTTAAAGGGGCTATTTGTAAGATACAAGATGCTTTCCACCGCAGCTCTCAGGTGAGTAAAGGAATGAAGTTTGGTGCTGAAGTTGCAACGTTTCTTCTAAACTGATAAGTTTAACTGATAATGATATACTGATAAGCTATGTAATCTATGTAGCAATAGCAAAAGTTACAAATAGCTGGAGTAGCACTAATATTTTGCCAGTTATTCTTGCACAGTTGGTTTACCACAATTTTAAATAAACAAACCAAAAAAAAATTACAGATTAATTTCATTTATTACCTTCCACATTAAGTATCCAAAAACCGCCAACAATAGGAGCAAAAAAATGACTGTTAAGAAGATTATCCACCAGGCAACTTTGGTGAAGTATTCAGCCTTTTTCTCAAAAAACACTGTCAGCTTTACCTGTGGACAGCAATGACATTTTAGTGTGGGAATCTCAAAACACAGGAACAAGTTAACATTATGCAAACTATAAATTACCAATATAACTTAAGATACAAAGATTTCAGGTTGTAGATTGCAGGATTACAAGATCGTGTGTTTTTCCCATTGGTTACATAAATGTAAATGTCACCCTGCAAATTTAAATCATTGTCTCAGCCCAGAGGGGAGATAAAATGTGTAAAAACAAAAATCTGCCAAAGTAATTCAGCAAATTGTTTTTTTCACTCATGGTTTTACCTTTGTCTCAGGCTTCTCCGGTTTAAGTCCAATATTCTCTGGAGAGTTGTTTAAACTGAGGGTGGCATCCACAACAATGTCAAGATAATTCAAAGAGCTGTAATCCTGAATGGGAGAGGCATAATAAATGAGTGAGTAGTCTCATGCTTTATACTTCTGATTAATGATAGGAAGGCTTCAGCCAACAAAGTAAGCCACAAAAAACTAAAGGTCGCTTGGAATATTTGTTGGAAACAAGATCCTAAAGCAACTAAACTGAGGCTTTTTCATCACTGTTATCTGTCAGAGCTGATGCATTTCATACATATGAGAGGAGTTATTTTGTAGAAATTGTGTAACCTCAGTAAAAGTGGTGTTCCAGAGTTGTGAGTGCAGAACCATCACTGCAGTACTGTCCAGACCAAGCAGAGGGCAGCGTATCTCCACACACTTGAGTCCATCTGAGCAGGTCTGAGGAGGAGAGCAACAGGCCTGGGGTCACACTCGACATCTGACAAATTCACAAATAACTAGATGCTGATTTCTTCTTGACTCCTAACTCTCTTGACCCGCCCTTTCCTCTGACCAGACCCTCGACCGGCTTAGTTTTTAACCATGCTACTGACATGGCTCTAGAGATGGAATTGTTGATCTCACAATGAATACAGACATTCAAATCCCCCAGAGAATAAAGTTGTAGTTTCTGTGTGGATCTAATAATTCCTTACCAAGGTTTTGTATTTCCTACTTGTTGGAAGAAATGAAAGAAACCCGTCAGTAGAGAGGGCTTCATATTCAGCTTCACGTCTTTTCCTCGAGGGATCATGCCAACCCTTGATATCAAACATTACCAAGTTACAGGGGTGGTTTACAGGCATTCCTTACGCTTTCAACAATAAAACAAAATGTAGAGAGGAATTTATTACCTTCACATGTTTAAGTGGATTGATTTCGTTTACAGGCGAGCAGGAGACAGACTGTACGCCTTCACTGGTGATCTGAGTCAGGTACAGAAGCCATTTTCCTACAGCGTTCTCCTTTGGCCAGTAGATGTTTAGTGAAGCATTGGTGAAAGATTTGAGTGGTCTGCCCAAATTGATTATCTGAAAAATAGAAACTAAACGGTGTCCTTGAATGTGTTTGTGTGAAAAAAAATAATTTTAATGTAATTTAAGGTAGCAACATATGGCGTCTCACCCTAAATTCATATCGAACTGGGGTTCCAATTTCATCCACTGATTTTATGGCACTTTCACCAATCAAGGTTTCGCCAAGTGACACTTGGGATGGCCTGGCTAGTCTAAAAACAAACAAACAAAAACAGACCATCATATACTATATTTGACATATTCATTGATTAGTCCAAGGCATTTAATACAATCACTACCAACCCATATACTTGCAGCTCCAGCTCAAAAACCACTTTGGCTAATGCCTCGACTGGTTGTATGGTCTGCACACTTGTCCTTTATGAAATAAATAACAAAACCTGTTTATTCATAATCATGTTCACCCCACTGATCAATAACTGGTGCCAGTTTTTCTCTCCACTCTCCTCAGTCCACTCACGTCTCAAGTTGCATGGTGACGTTGATGTCTTTTGTACTCAGTGAAATGCTGGACGTTGTGAGTATGACATAAAACGTAACCTGAGGGCACCAAAAGAGTCATCAGACAGAAACTTGCAGGTTGGTAATCCACACGTGGAGTAAACTGAACTATACTACTCACTTCAGCATCTCTTTGGAGTGGGTTTCCCAGTTCACAGTCTACTACTGTTCCTTTGGCATTGGCTGTACAACTCACTTGTGTTTCCTATAGATACAAATATACATTTGGCATATGCACATAAACCAATGGTATATACAGTATACAAATAAAAAACAAAGGAATTTGACTGTACTGGAATAAAAACAGAAAACATTTAGGTCATCCAGATGAAGATTTGCTGTATTTTTGTTACACAATGCACACCATATACTCATCTTAAAAATATTACACATTAACTTTTTTCCACCATAGTTCTTTCCTCATTGTTTTCTTAATGAAAAATGAAAAAAAATTTATTTAACATAATTCAATTTATCTTGTCTTTTTGAGAGTTCTTTCTACAAGCTTTTAGTTTCCTCTGTCTCCTACACAAGTTTTACTTTACTTTAAATTCGTGTGTATCTGAGTTGCATGAAGTGTACATGTAGGTAAAAGTGTGTTTGTATTTGTGTGAATGACTTTGAGTGTATATATCAAATCTTTTATAATAATCATATTCTTCTGTGCAAACATATAAAAAAGAAGCTCTTCCGTCATTGGCTGATATTTCACAGTAACCACACTAGTCAAGATGTTTTTGCTCATTTTTCTTCCACTACAAAGTCATTGTATACTCACAGCTGCTGTACTGTAAACAATAGAGGAGTAATGAAGAGAATCTGGGAGCAAGATGATTGAGTGACTCTGGTGTGCGTCATCACCGTTTCTGTTAGTCACAGTGACCTCTAAGGCTATGTCTTCATCAGAGGGCGTGATGACTGCTACACCATCCTCTCTAGAGACATGACATAACCCAGGATGAGAATAGATTTTGAGTTTAGCTTTCAATCACACAAATTGTTTTTGAGTTTGGTTACTTTTGGTTTACCTTGTTTGCCTTACCTGGATAGTGACTTGAAAACATCTTGATCATTTTGTGTTTTTCTGGAACAGAACTTGTATTGTAACTCTAGGTTACTTTGGCAAATATTGTCGCTGCCGCAGCCCTTGTTTATTAGGACGATCTGTGAAAACAACAGAGGAGGAATTGTTTATTGAAACCACACTTATTAAAACTTAGCTCAGCCTGGACTCCCAAACAAATTGACACATTTCTGAAGTGTTAAAATTAAATTCACACGACTTTGGTGACAAACACTAACAGATGGGCACACACATTCGTACCTCTGAGACATTGCTCTTCTTCTGGTAGAGGTTGAGGACAGGAGTTATGTTGGACAGATATGCACTCGTCCTGGTTGTCTGACTGGGACTCCACAGAGATACTGACACAGACACGGGGATTCTGTGCAGCCTGTCCATGATATCACGCTGGAACGTAAGAGTTTTACTTTGGTTTAATGTGTGCTGTCTGGTGTTTAACGAGAGGCCCATAATTAAATTTTTTCGTTTTTTAATACCTTTGTTTTTTTCCTTAATAAAATTGTAATTTTTAAATGTTTCACCAGGTGCTACACATATTCAGAACCAGCATTACCTCAGTTAATAATAAATGCCACTCAATAAAGACTTCGGTACAGTATAATAGAGGTTAATTGCCCTTAAAAAAAAAAAAAAAAAAAAAAAACGGACCTTGAATTTTTTCTTATTTTATAGATAAAAACACTGTAAACCATAATAAACTGACTGGTCACATCCTTCTGTTTTTATTCTGTTATTTCAATAAACTGATCAACCTCTGCTCCCTTTGAGCTCAGAGTAAAACAGCACTACTTCACGTCATCTGAATATATAGCCAAGGTAGGCCAAACCTCTGAGACGCTGATTGGCTGTGACGTCACCCACTGGAGCCATTAGGAATGTCTGATTCAGTCACGTGACTCTAGACGTCACTGGCAAAGAATGCGGAAGAGAATCGATCAATTAAACACACAGACAGAAAGCAACAATGCGCCAGAAAAACGGTAAAACTGATCCAAATATTTCCTAACTTTTAATGTGAGCGTATCGATCGAAGTCAGTGACGCTCGCGGACAATCAGGGGCTTGACAGAAAGCGCTGATCGTCTAGTTTAAGTAGAAAAAAACCGGCACGTCTGTAGCTAAAAACGGTCGTGGAGCAGTGACTACAGACAACGTGAAATTTGGAAGCGTATACGCTCCCACGGGCCTAAGGGGGTAAAAGGACAATTGGCCATTTACACGCTTTTTGTTGGACATAGAAGGGAAAACACAGGTGTTACCAATAACATTAAGAATGGCTATGTTCTATTCAAATGTCCCAATAAGTCATGACGTGTAACAGTGAGACAGCATGCACAATACCAGGACCCTGAAGCTGAAGCTAAATTAATTCCTTTAACTATTTACACCTGTTATTATTTCTTCTTTACTGTGACATGTCAAAATGTGTTTTGTGAAAAAAGCCAATGAGACAGTACCAGAAGTCGGAGCTCGGTGTCAGTGCAGATTGTTGTCCCCTGTAGTGCCAGCTCCAGTTTTCCTCGAGACGAACCCAGAAAGTCGACTCTGGGAGGAAGCCTCGCTCTCCTCTTCTCAGCATCAACCTCAAAGGTGTAGTTGAGCACTACAGTGGAAACATTTGAGATGCTGATACTAAATTCACTGTTGCAACTACTACATCTACCTTTGCTACTACTGCTACTAACTTGTACCCGCTGTTACTACTACTACAGTTACTGCCACTAAAACAACTACTTCCAAAATGATAAAGTTAAGTAAAGCAAGTAAAATTTGATGTATTTCTAAATTCTAAATTTCAGTTCAACTTTGAAAAACCTGAGCTTGAGTGTGACTGATTATCTTTTTTATAGATAGTCCTGTCTGGCATCAGCTTTGAAAACGTGTATGTTACATTGACATTAAATGCTACAAAATACAGGTGAACAACCTGTACATGAAGAGTACTGAACTGACATTAAGGAAACTCACTCAGTTTGGGGTTGAACGATGCTGGATGTGCTGTGTAGGTAAAACACGCCTGAACTGCAAAATAACTTCACAGAAATTTGTACAAAGAAACCCTGGATCAAAAGCCAATAAGCCTGCAGTTAGATGATGTTATTATTTGTGTTGTAGTACATTTTACCATGTGTGTTTATCACACTGTTCCTTTGTGATGTCTATTTCACTTGGTGTCACCTGTAGAGAGTGGCTGACAGTGACCACTGGCCTTGCTCTGTAACAAAGGCAACAAAAATGACAGGTTATAGCTCTTGTCCTGACGTTATAGCTCTTGATTGAAACAGGCACCCGCTGGAAAAAACATTCAAACTGATATATTCCTCTTATCTCCAAGTGTTTGCGCTGTAGCTGTAAAATTACCTGTAAACAAAAACAGAATCTGAGAGAGATCCCACAGCCAAATCAGGGTACTGATTGCCATCCACATCCAAGTTGCCAGACAGAGAATATCCAAACAGATTAATTTTATTGGATCCTGATGAGAGTACCTGAAAGTAAGTCAAAATATGAGAATGTAATATCAAGGTCCGTTCTTGTTGTCAACCTATGTCAAACAATTTGAAAAGGTGTCCTTTCATAACTAACCTGACGACCTCACCTGTGCTGGCTTTTTGTGGATACCGTCTGATGAGCCACAGTAGAGATATACCTGACCTGAACCATCATATGGTGCCCCCACAGCAATATCTGTCAGCAAAGATGAACATTTAGACAAAGTGGGGTGACAACATAAATTAGAGTTGAGTAGTTTATCAGTGATCCCAAAATGTCCTTAAAGTCTCGATAAGAGAAGAAGAGAGAAGAGAAGAAATAAGGCTTGCTTCCTCTTATAAATCAAATCATAAGCAATAAAATGCTCAATTGTACATTGCAGTACAATCACAAGTTTTGCTACTACAGCCTTACTTAGTCTGGTATGACCAGTAGCGTATTGTATCAACTGTTTGCAAACTTTAGATGAATAATGCTTTGTAACTCACTGCTTGTGCTACTGTTGTGTTTAGTTTTACTATTGTCTTGTAGTTGCCACTTGTGTCACAGAGGATGATGTTCAGTAAAAGTTACTTCAGCCCCTTTCCATCACTCAAAAAACCCGATAAGACCCGCTAACATCGGGGCTTTTGACGGTAATGGAAAAGGTTGCAATCGGCATTCACACCCGGAAATAATGACTCTGCAGTGGAAGCAAGTATTTATCGGCTCCGGCTCTGAACGGCATTGATGTAAACACAACACCCGGCTGAACTCGCTAATTTTCACCCCTTTTGTGGACATGCCTGTCACCTGCCCAGCACGTTGCTGTTAAACCAGAAACACTGCGGTTACACTGTGCTTTGATATGAAAGAGTGAGCTGCAGCCCCAAAATTAGTTTTGAATATCCGTTTTATCACTGTTTCTCCACTGAGTGTGGGTGTGTGCTCTGTAAGTGCATGTGATGACATCAATTGGCTTTTATTAGCAGATTTACCTTTATTTAAACACGTTTATACCTGCTAATTTTGGTGGCAAAAGGGTAATAGTCTCACTTTAAAGAACCAGTGTGTAGAATTCAGGGGAATCTATTGGCAGAACTAGAAATACTCTTAATTGTGTTTTCATTAGTGTATAATCACCTGACACTAAGAACAAGTGTGTTTCCGTTAGCCTAGAATCAGCCCTCATATCTACATAGGAAGCAGGTCCTCTTCCATGGAGCTCCCCAGTCCTATCTTTCTACAGTAGCCCAGAAAGGACAAACCAAACACTGCCCCTAGAGAGGACCTTTCGTGTTTTTACGTTACCTGAAGGCAACCACAGGTTCTACTACATGCTTGGAAAGGGAGGGGTGTGAGGACGGGCATTCAGTTGGTTTCAACCTCAACACTAGATGTCACCAAATCCTACACACTGGTCCTTTAAAGCGTCTAATAGAAAAAGTGAAAATTTTGTGTTTGAATTCAAAATGTGAATATTCTGACTTCCTAGTTGTTGTGCATAGTCAGTGTATGATGTATTTGATATAAAAATGTCACAACCTCCATAACCGTCTTGATTGATATCTCCTATGTTTTCCACTGCAAGGCCGAACATGGAGTCTTTATGTCCAAGAAGCTGTGTTGGAACAATATCCTCCCAGTTTTTTCCTTTGTTGTTGATATAGATGTAGACGGCTCCTCCAACCAAACCATCTTTGACAAAGAACTCTGGTGCTCCTACAGCAAGGTCCTCCCATCTGCACATACCAAGAGAACGACACAGTAACACAACAGCACACAATGGAAACAGGGAGCCATGTTTGTTTTGGCAGAATACTTGAGTAATGATATGAATTGCTTACTAAAGATTCTGTGATGTAAATTGTGTGACTGTGTGCACAATTCCCATTGCCAGCATGATGTATGAATGGCACTCAGTAAAGCGCATACCTCTGCCAAGGCCAAACATTTTCCGTTTTTCATTTTCAATTTTCAACAGATCTGGATTATTTTGTGGATCTGCACCAAACTGTAAAAACTCAAAGATGTGAACATCATAAATCTTTCTGATTTGTTACATCCAGATCCATATATTAGTTCCTGAGAAATTGATGAAAATGTTGAAAAATGCTCTATCTTGCAATGTTAAGGAAAATGATTAAAAAAAAAATCCTGCATCCACCACTTTAACTTTAGCAAAATTTAATGTGTTCTTGCCCCATGCCTCCACTAGGTTTGGTTCAGTACTTTTTATGTAATCCTGCTGACAAACCAACATGGGTGAAAACATAACATACGGACTGTTTGGCCTTGACGGAGGTATGAGCTCTAGGGTGCCAGAGGGAACAGAAGGAAAGGTCATTGCATGTATTACAAACTGGCTAATAGATGTTTGGGGTGAAAACTTCACATGTTGTGTGGAATGTGGTGCTAGGACAAAGCTCATGGAATGTCTAAAATGGAAAGTGTAGAGTATTTCATTCAGAGGACATGAATGTGGGCAGCAAGTTTTCATGGTAATCTGCCCATTAGATTTGTGTTTGTGCAAATTAAAATAAATTGCCAGGTTATATGGAAGGTCATCCATTATGATTGATTGATAGATAGATAGATAGATAGATAGATACTTTATTTACCTATTAATTATATTAAAGACCATTATACTGCGGCAAGTTTTATGATGGTGATGCTGGTGCTTATAAAAGGCCATGGAACCAATATAATCATGAAGAACCTACCCGTCACCATTTAAATCAACCACTGCCACATCATAGCCAAAGGAGGAGGCCAGGCCTGGACCAGAGAGGACTAACTCCACAGACAAACTTCGCTTTGCCATAGGGTCTGCCTTAAGAAATGTCACCTGGCCGCTGTAGCCTCCTCGGGGGGCTCCTGATACAATCGTCAGCTCACCCTTTCTGAACAGGGCCATACCAGAGTCAATGGAGAATCCTGGACAGCAAAGAAATGAACTTGGTTTATTGCAAAGTTATACTTCATAAGAGGGAAAAGAGATCTACCTTATAGCATTTCATTAACCATCAGATTTATGAAGAAAGATGCAACTTTAAATACCCTAATTAACTCTGACTAGACTAGAAACTGACCCAGGTAGCTGTTTCTCTGGAGTGGAATGAGGTTTTTATTAAACAGGTCTATGTCCCCAGTTTCACGAGTATCTTCACTCAAGATGTCCAGGTTGTCCAAGAGCTCCAGTCGTACAATTCCTGTAAACAACATCACAGAACAAAACACAGAATAACAGAAGCACAACATTTAACATTTTAGGTTGGAAAATATTATTGCTGATGAAACGAACACCTGAACTCCAGCTGTGAATTTTATTCTACCTTTCCACTGATAAGCGCCGGGTGCCCCAAACAACAGTGATCTGTTGTCCTTTGCAAAAGATGCTCCATGACCCTGCTGGCAGTATGCAAACCACTCATGGTCCTTGCGACGTCTGGTTAGGTGCTCAGAATCACAAACTACCCTCCTCCATTTTCTCTCTTCCTTCCCAACCTTCAGGTCATCTCCTAAGAGATAACACTGACCCGTCACCAGACGAGGGACATTCACGCTTGGACTCGGGCTCCACTGCTGGTATCGATGAGCACAAGTCTGCAAGGGAAGGATGATGAAATGGCAAAAGCTGCTGAATAATTTATTCTATTCTGTATTATTTATTATATTATCAATGTGGAGTGTTTCACTTACCATTACATTTTGACCAGGACCTTGGCTCGTCACTCTAACTCCCATCCACTGGCCGTTTATGCCTTTACTATTGAGGAACTCTAGTAAAAGAAACAAGCTGAGCTCACTGTGTGGCCTCAATGTATAACTATAGTATAATTACATTGATTAGAGGAAGCACTCAGGTCCTGCTTTTACAATCCTACTTCAGCAAATGTACATAAGTATTTTCATATATTCTCAAATGTATTAACTTTAGGGTCTAACTTTGTGTTCATATATAGTCAAGTCTTGTAATGAACATGCAAAATGAACCACTGAATTCACTATGAGTATCATAGCAATCCCCCTTTACAACTAGTTGCTCAAAATATAAGCTAATGATAGCACCCAAATTCACACCTCTTCCACCCACAGTTATGGGATTAGGGTGTATGAAGCACGGTTGTCCTCAGGCTGTCTGTCTATTATTATATACAATGTTGCTCATAAAGTTGGAATAAAATATTTTTTAACTCTTTCCATGAAATGATTGTGACAATGTGATTTATTTTATTTCACCTAGGTAATTGGGACACATAATGTAATCATTGCACCTGGTCAAAAGTGATTACTGATGCATTTAAATAGGAATAAACAGAGTATTGTGTCTGAAAACAAAATTATTCCAACTTTATGGGCAACTGTATATATATATATATATATATATATATATATATATATATGACATTATTACATTGTTAATACTGATGCATCAATGCGTAAGCAGTGTCTTACTTCTGTAGTTGCTCAAGGTGGAGCCAGTTTTAAGTACTTTATGTATAGTTAGGTAATGTAGTTCACTAGTTCCCACTCTAGGGGTCACGAGATTAATCTGGGGTGAGGGGAGAGGAAAGAAAAAAATAACTAAATTCTGCTAGAAAAATCTGAATTAATTTTTTGGACTTAAATTTTTGCTTTTTTGTGAAATATTGGATAATTTGACCTCTTCTAATTAAACAGGAGGGGGAAATCACTCTTTCTTGGAAGTGCTAACAACTCATCTTCATCTAAGTGTGACCCTATGTAGGCACTGTTTGTTTGTATAGGGCTACAAGCCAAAACGTTTGGGAGACACTGGTTTAATCTATGACAATGCATTTTATTTTATAGTTTTATCATACAGTATGTTTAAGGTAAACTCTTAATTTTTATAAGAAACTGAAATATTACGACTTTACTTTCCACCAATGGTCATATTACTTAAAAGATACTAGGATAACTCAAGCAATTTCAGTTAAAATAGGCAGACAAACCTTCACTTTCAAACTCAATGGGCTGGCAGCGCTCAGATGTTATAGTCAGATCACATCTGTAAACAACACCTGTAACATTCACCTGGTTCTGGTGTTTTGCTTGTGGAGCTCCAACCAGCAACCTGAGAGCAAATACCTCAAGTAGTAAGACACAGATACAGAATTTGCTTTCGTTTGCTCTCATTTAAATGGAATAACTCATTTTGACTCACAGGTTCTTTCTGGCAGGGCTCAGCTGCTGGTGAAAGGCAACAGAAAACCCAAACAAGCTTCCTGGATCTCCATTTCTCTGCAACACATTCTCAGTGTCCAGGTTAAAAGCTGAAATATTAAGGGTCTGGAAATACCAAACACTCCACAGATACACTATGTGCCAGTGCTTCGCCATGATTAAAATATGTAATCAGTTCTTTCACCGAGAGAATGTAAACCCTTATTGAAAAGGGCGGGTGCTGACAGGTGCTAACTGGCTCATTGTAGACACAGACAAATAAGGTGTGGTTGTGAGAAATGTAACAATGCTGGACTGTTCAACTTTATGAGCTGATAACTGTAGTTAATATTAACCAATTCCTGCTTTGATGAAAGTCAAACATGAGACATGCCCTCTGACCAAAAGTCTTCTCTGCTGAGTGTGCGTTGCTTGTTGATCATGGCTCAATATTTAGAAAATTACATCACGTTGCCTTCCACTGACTCTGAAAAGAGTAAACAAGCACATGACTGAATAACCTGAGAACGTGTCTGAAATTATGGTCTGAGATAACAATGAATGGGGCGCTACAAAAGAACTAAATGTAATTCAGAGAGGAAGCAGCAATAAAGATTATTAGACATGCTTAATAGTCTGCTGTTCATTTATTATTGTAGTGATTATATTTTATTACACAGGAAAGAGGATAATAAATAAAAAACTTTTTTTTATTTATATAACTGAATGTGCAACACTCACTCTACCAGTCTTATTTTCAAATTTAAATTTCAAATTTAAATTTATATAACATTCTGTTATCTTGCAGTCTTATGTTGAAAGCGATAAATTAATTAATCAGTGGGCCATCCGCCCAGCCAGCAAGCTAGCTGCCTGGGGAGGGGGAGTCACGAACTGTTGCCTCACAGTGAGAAAGTTTTGTGTTCAAACTCCGATGGTTGGGCCTTTCTGTAACTCTAACTTATTCTAACTGAGTTTTTTAGGCGTTATTATACTATGATGTTTTAATGACATTTTATGCCTTACTATACTATGATGTTTTTATGACAATTTATGCCTTATTATACTATGACGCTTTTATTACATTTCATGCGTTCTATACTATGACGTGCTTATGACATTTTATGCCTCATTATAATATGACGTTTTTTTTTTAACATTTCATGACTTATTATACTGTGATGTTTTCATGCCTTACTTTACAATGCCTTTTTTATGACGTTTCATGCCTTCTATACAATGACGTTCTTATGATATTTTATGCTTTATTATACCGTGACGTTTTTATGACGTTTTATGCCTCATTATACTATGACGTTTTTATGACGTTTCATGCCTTCTATACAATGACATTCTTATGATATTTTATGCCTTACTATAGTATGACATTTATATTACATTTTATGCCTTATTGTACTATGATGTTTTTATGACATTTTATACGTTATTACACAATGCCGTTTTTTATGACGTTTTATGCCTTACTATAGTATGAAGTTTTTATGCCTTACTTTTTTATGACACTTTATACCTTACTTTACTATGATGTTTTATGCCTTACTATAATATTTCGTATTTATGACACTTCATGCCTTACTATAGAATTAAGTTTTTATGCCTTACTGTAATATGACGTTTTATGCCTTACTATTCTATGTTGTTTTTATGACACTTTATACCTGACCATACTATGATGTTTTTATGACACTTTATACCTTACTATAGTATGACGTTTTTATGCCTTACTATACAATGATGCTTTCATGACATTTCATGACTTCTATAATATGATGTTCTTATGAAATTTTATGCCTTACTATTCTAATATGACTTTGTGACATTTAATGCTTTATTATACCATGATGTTTTTTATGACGTTTTATACCTTACTATACTATGACGTTTTTATAACATTTCATGACTTATTAAACTATGATGTTCTCATGCCTTACTATACAATGCTGTTTTTATGATGTTTTATGCCTCATTATACTATGACATTTTTATGATGCTTTATGCCTTACTATACTATGATATTTTACGCCTTGCTGTACTATGATGTTTTTATGCCTTATTATTATATTATGTTTTTTTTGACATTTTATACCTTGATATACTATGTCATTTTTATGAGGCTTTATGCCTTACTATAATTTGACGTTTTTTTTTTAAATTTTATGCCTTACTTTACTATGATGTTTTATGCCTTACTATTCTATTATGTTTTTATGACACTTTATGACCTATTATACTATGACCTTTTTATAACTTTTAATGCCTTAGTACACAATGACGTTTTATGCCTTACTGTACTAAGATGTTTTCATAACGTTTTATGCCTTACCATACTATGACATTTTATGCCTTACTATACTATGATGTTTTAATGACATTTTATGCCTTACTATACTATGACGTTTTTATGACGTTTTATGCCTTACTGTACTAAGATGTTTTTATGACATTTGATAACTCACTATACTGTGATGTTTTTATGCCTTACTATACTATGACGTTTTTATGACAATTTATGCCTTATTATACTATGACACTTTTATTACATTTTATGCGTTCTATACTATGACGTTCTTATGACATTTTATGCTTTATTATACCATGACGTTTTTTTGACGTTTTATGCCTCATTATACTATGACGTTTGTTTTTAACATTTCATGACTTATTATACTATGATGTTCTCATGCCTTACTTTACAATGCCGTTTTTATGACGTTTTATGCCTCATTATGCTATGACATTTTTATGACGTTTCATGCCTTCTATACAATGACGTTCTTATGATATTTTATGCCTTACTATAGTATGACATATTTATTACATTTTATGCCTTATTGTACTATGATGTTTTTATGACATTTTATACCTTATTACACAATGCCTTACTTTATTATGACGTTTTATGCCTTACTATACTATGCCATTTTTATGACGCTTTATGGCTTACTATACTATGATGTTTTATGCCTTACTATAATATTTCGTTTTTATGACACTTTATGCCTTACTATTCTATGATGTTTTTATGACATTTTATACCTTACTATAGAATTAAGTTTTTATGCCTTACTGTAATATGACGTTTTATGCCTTACTATTCTATGATGCTTTCATGACATTTCATGACTTCTATAATATGACGTTCTTATGAAATTCTATGCCTTACTATTCTATTATGACTTTGTGACATTTAATGCTTTATTATACCATGACGTTTTTATGACGTTTTATACCTTACTATACTATGACGTTTTTATAACATTTCATGACTTATTAAACTATGAAGTTTTTATGCCTTACTTTATTGTGACGTTTTTATTATGTTTTTATGACACTTTATGACCTATTATACTATGACCTTTTTATAACTTTTAATGCCTTAGTACACAATGACGTTTTATGCCTTACTATACTATGACATTTTTCTGAAATTTTATGCCTTGCTATACTATTATGTTTTTATGCCTTATTATACTATGATTTTTTTTATACCTTACTTTACTATGACGTTTTACGCCTTACTATTGTATTATGGTTTTATGACACCTTATGCCTTACCATACTATGATGTTTTCATGACACTTTATACATTACTATAGTATGACGTTTTTATGACACTTTATGCCTTACTATTCTGTTATGTTTTTATGACACTTTATGCCCTACAATAATTTGACGTTTTTATGAAACTTTCCTTACTATAGTATGAGGTTTTTATGACACTTTATGCCTTACTATACTATGACATTTTATGCCTTACTATTCTATTATGTTTTTATGACATTTTATGCGTTGCCATACTATAAAATTGTTATGCTTTATTATTCCATGAAGTTTTTATGACATTTTATGCCTTATTATACTATGGCGTTTTCATGACCTATTATATTATGAACTTTCTATTACTTTTAATGCCTTACTTCACTATGAAGTTTTATGCCTTTCTATACTATATTGTTTTTATGCCTTACTTTACTATGATGTTTTATGCCTTACTATTATATTATGTTTTTATGACACATTTTTATGATATTTTATGACCTATTATACTATGACCTTTTTATGACTTTTAAAGCATTACTACACTATTACGTTTTATGCCTTACTATACTATGACACTTTTCTGAAGTTTTATGCTTAGCTATACCATGATGTTTTTATGCCTTACTACACTATAATGTTTTTATACTTTACTTTACATGACACTTTATGACTTACCATACTATTAGGTTTTCACGACACTTTATACCTTACTATAGTATGATATTTTTATGACACTTTATGCCTTACTATACTATGATGTTTTATGCCTTACTATTCTATTATGTTTTTATATTTTATGCCTTGCCATACTATAAAACCTTTATGCCTTGGTATACTATGACGTTTTTAGGAAATTTTATGCCTTACTATTCTATTATGTTTGACACTTTATACCCTACAATACTTTGATGTTTTTATGAAACTTTCCTTACTATAGTATGAGGTTTTTATGCCTAATTATGCTATGACATTCTCATGACATTTCTTGCCTTACTATTCTATTACAACTTTGTGACACTTTATGCCTCACTATACTATGATTTTCTAATGAAATTTTATGCCTTACTATATTATGACATTTTTATGACATTTACTGCTATTATACTATGACATTTTCATGACTTTTAATGCCTTACTGCACTACGACGTTTTATGCCTTACGATACTATGATGTTTGTATGACGTTTTATGCCTTACGATACTATGATTTTTTAATGACATGCTATACTATGATGTTTTTATGCCTTACTATACTATGATGTTTTTGTACTTTACTTTACTATGACGTGTTATGCCTACTATTCTATTATGTTTTAATGACACTTTATGCCTTACCATACTATGATTTTTTCTTAAACTATGACGTCTTATGCCTTGCGATACTATGTCGTTTTTATGACATTTTATACCTTACTACACTTTGACGTTTTTATGCCTTAGTTGACTATGAATTTCTAATGACATTTTTATGCCTTAGTATATTATGACATTTTTATGACATTTACTTCTTATCACACTTATTACTATTCTATGTCATTTTATGCCTTAATATACTCTGATGTTTTTTATGACATTTTATGCCTTATTTTACTGTGATGTTTTATGCCTTACTATTTTATGACATTCTGACATTCTATGCCTGACTGCTATGTTTTTGTCAGAACTGATGTTGGACGTACAAGCAGAGAAAGAACACACAACACACTAGCAATAACAGTGCAAGGGAGTTTATTGAGGACAAGGCAATAGTGATGGTGAATATGGAGGGGGAGTGGGTCTGCGGAATCCAGTTCTGTGGTGAGAACACAAGGCAGGAGCATGGAGGACACAGGAGATCAGAGGCAGGTGAGTAAACACGCTCTGGAAACACAAGGGATGGCTGGAGACCAAAAGCAGGTGGATTTGTGTGGCGTGGTGACAGCAGAGTGTGGCAGGATCAGCAGCCCACAAATCAGGAAGTCATCTGGAGCATAGGAGAACAAACAGTTACTATAGACAAAACACTGAGAAGATCAAACTAATCAGTGCAGCCAAGAGAGTAACTACCAATGTGAAGAGCGGAACAATGTGGCAACAAATGGAGGGATGACCGGGGTAGATGTACTGCAGATGATGAGTGATAGATTGGTGACCTGCTGTCCAGACCAAGCCCCCACTGAGTCACCTGATGTCAGGCACACATACAGATTCACATACACGGGGGAGGGTAGACAAAAAGGAAAATTAAAAACACTGAGACACGACAGGACTATGACACTTACTATGCTCTGTTTTATGCCTTACTACTCTATTAGGTTTTATGCTTTACTATACAATTAAGTTTTTATTATATTTTATGTCTTACTATACTATGATGTTTGTATGACGTTTTTATGACATTTTATGCATTACTATCCTATGATGTTTTTATGACATTTCATGCAATACTATACTATGATGTTTTCATGCCTTAGTATTCTATCAGTTTCAAATTACATTTTATGTGTTATTATATTATGTTTTTATGAAATTTTATGCCTTACTATACTATGACGTTTTTATGACATTTTGTGCCTTACTATACTATGACGTTTTTATGCCTTACTATACTATGAGTTTCAAATGACATTTTATGCCTTAATGTATTATGACGTTTTTATGACATGTTATGCCTTATTATGCTATTAAATTTTTATGACACTTTTTGCCTTACTATATTATGATGTTTTTATGATGTTTTGTGGCTTACTATACTATGATGTTTTTATGATGTTTTGTGGCTTACTATACATTGTAGTTTTTATGCCTTACTATACTATGAGTTCCTAATGACAATCTGTGCCTTACTATACAATGCCGTTTATTATGACATTTTTAGAATGTTTATGCCTCACTATTATATTATGTTCTTATGACGCTCTATGCCTTACTATACTATGATGTTTTATGTCATACTTTACTATGACATTTTTAGGAAATTTTATGCCTTACTATAATATGACATTTTTATGCCTTATTATACTGTGACGTTTTTAATGACATTTCAAACCTTTCTATAAAATTACGTTTTTAGTATGTTTTATGCCTATTTATACTATGATGTTTTATGCCCTAAAATTATATCTTGTTTTATGGCATTTTATGCTTTACTGTACTATGACGTTTTTATGCCTTAACATAAAATGAGTCTCTAATGACATCTCATGCATTACTTTACTATGACATTTTTTGCCATTTTCATGCCTTACTAAACTATGACATTTTTTGCGATTTTCATGCCTTACTATACTATGACGTTTTTTGTCATTTTTAAGCCTTACTATACTATGACGTTTTTTCCATTGTTATACCTTACTATACTATGACGTTTTTTGTCATACTATACAATAACATTTTTTAAAATTTTTGGCCATACTATACTATGACGTTTTTTGCTATTTTTATGCCTTACTATACTATGACTTTTTTTTTTTTTTTTTTTACCATTTTAAGCCTTACTATACTATGAAATTTTTTGCCATACTATACTATGATGTTGTTTGCCATTTTCATGCCTTACTATACTATGACGTTTTTTCTCATTTTTAAGCCTTACTATACTTTGACGTTTTTTCCATTTTTTTGCCATACTATACAACAACATTTTTTCCCATTTTTTGCCATACTATCCTATGACGTTTTTTGCCATTTTTATGCCTTGTTGTACTATAACGTTTTTTGCCATTTTTATGCCTTACTAAACTATGACATTTTTTGCCATTTTCATGCCTTACTACACTATGATATTTTTTGCTGTTTTTATGCCTTACTATACTATGACGTTGTTTACCATTTTTATCCCTCAGTATACTATGACATTTTTTGCCAATTTCATGCCTTACTAAACTATGACATTTTTTGCGATTTTCATGCCTTACTATACTATGACATTTTTTGTCATTTTTAAGCCTTACTATACTATGACGTTTTTTCCATTTTTATGCCTTACTATACTATGACGTTTTTTGTCATACTATACAATAACATTTTTTTTTACAATTTTTGGCCATACTATACTATGACGTTTTTTGCTATTTTTATGCCTCACTATACTGACCTTTTTTGCCATTTTTATGCCTTACTATACTATGACATTTTTTTTTTTTTTTTTTTTACCAATCTTAAGCCTTACTATACTATGAAATTTTTTGCCATACTATACTATAATGTTGTTTGCCATTTTTATGCCTCACTATACTGACCTTTTTTTCCATTTTTATGCCTTACTATACTATGACGTTTTTTTCCATACTATAATATGACGTTTTTTGCCATCTTTATGCCTTACGATACTATGACGTTTTTTTTTTTTCACCATTTTTATGCCTTACTATACTATGATGTTTTTTGCCATTTTTATGCCTTACTATGCTATGAAATTTCTTGCCATACTATACTATGACGTTGTTTGCCATTTTTATGCCTTACTATACTGACGCTTTTTTCCATTTTTATGCCTTACTATACTATGACATTTTTTGCAATACTATACTGTCATGTTTTTTGCCATTTTTATGCCTTACTATACTATGAAGTTTTTTTTTTTTTTTTTTACCATTTTTATGCCTTGCTATACTATGACATTTTTTTGCCATTTTCATGCCTTACTATACTATGACGTTTTTTCTCATTTTTAAGCCTTACTATACTTTGACGTTTTTTCCATTTTTATGCCTTACTATACAATGATGTTCTTTGCCATACTATGCTATGACGTTTTTTGCCATTTTTATGCCTTACTATACTATGACGTTTTTTTTTTTACCATTTTTTGCAATACTATACTGTGATGTTTTTTGCTATTTTTATGCCTTACTATATTATGAATTTTTTTGCCATTTTCATGCCTTACAATACTATGAAATTTTTTGCCATACTATACTATGACCTTGTTTGCCAATTTTATCCCTCAGTATACTATGACATTGTTTGCCATTTTTATGCCTTACTATACTATGACATTTTTTCTCATTTTTAAGCCTTACTATACTTTGACGTTTTTTCCATTTTTATGCCTTACTATACAATGATGGTCTTTGCCATACTATGCTATGACGTTTTTTGCCATTTTTATGCCTTACTATACTATGACGTTGTTTACCATTTTTATCCCTCAGTATACTATGACATTTTTTGCCAATTTCATGCCTTACTAAACTATGACATTTTTTGCGATTTTCATGCCTTACTATACTATGACATTTTTTGTCATTTTTAAGCCTTACTATACTATGACGTTTTTTCCATTGTTATGCCTTACTATACTATGACGTTTTTTGTCATACTATACAATAACATTTTTTTTTACAATTTTTGGCCATACTATACTATGACGTTTTTTGTCATACTATACAAGAACATTTTTTTTTACAATTTTTGGCCATACTATACTATGACGTTTTTTGCTATTTTTATGCCTCACTATACTGACCTTTTTTTCCATTTTTATGCCTTACTATACTATGACGTTTTTTTCCATACTATAATATGACGTTTTTTTTTTACCATTTTAAGCCTTACTATACTATGACATTTTTTGCCATACTATACTATGATGTTGTTTGCCATTTTTATGCCTCACTATACTGACCTTTTTTTCCATTTTTATGCCTTACTATACTATGATGTTTTTTTCCATACTATAATATGACGTTTTTTGCCATCTTTATGCCTTACGATACTATGACGTTTTTTTTATTTTTTTCACCATTTTTATGCCTTACTATACTATGATGTTTTTTGCCATTTTTATGCCTTACTATACTATGAAGTTTTTTTTTTTTTTTTTTACCATTTTTATGCCTTACTATAATATGATGTTCTTTGCCATTTTTATGCCTTACTATACTATGACGTTTTTTTTTTTTTGCTGCGTCGTGCAGCGTAGTGGTCTAAGCAGGCGCCCCATGTGCAGAGGCTACAGTCCTTGCTGCAGTCGGCACTGGTTCAAATCCCGTATCGGACGGCCTTTCGCTGCATGTCATTCCCCCTCTCTGCCTCCCTGTTTCCTGTCTCTCTCCACTATACTGTCCAATAAAGGCATAAAAAGCCCAAAAAATATACTTAAAAAAATATATATATACTATGATGTTCTTTGCCATTTTTTTCCCTTTCTATACAATGACGCCTTTTGCCCTTTTTATGCCTTACTATACTATGACATTTTTTGCCATTTTCATGCCTTACGATACTATGTCATTTTTTGCCATTTTCATGCCTTACCTATGACGTTTTTTTCATTTTTAAGCCTTACTATACTTTGACGTTTTTTCCATTTTTATGCCTTACTATACAATGATGTTCTTTGCCATACTATACTATGACGTTTTTTGCCATTTTTATGCCTTACTATACTATGACATTTTTTGCCATTTTCATGCCTTACTATACTATGACATTTTTTGCCATTTTCATGCCTTACTATACTATGACGTTTTTTCTCATTTTTAAGCCTTACTATACTTTGACGTTTTTTCCATTTTTATGCCTTACTATACAATGATGTTCTTTGCCATACTATGCTATGACGTTTTTTGCCATTTTTATGCCTTACTATACTATGACGTTTTTTTTTTTACCATTTTTTGCAATACTATACTGTGATGTTTTTTGCTATTTTTATGCCTTACTATATTATGAATTTTTTTGCCATTTTCATGCCTTACTATACTATGAAATTTTTTGCCATACTATACTATGACCTTGTTTGCCAATTTTATCCCTCAGTATACTATGACATTGTTTGCCATTTTTATGCCTTACTATACTATGATATTTTTTCTCATTTTTAAGCCTTACTTTACTTTGACGTTTTTTCCATTTTTATGCCTTACTATACAATGATGGTCTTTGCCATACTATGCTATGACGTTTTTTGCCATTTTTATGCCTTACTATACTATGACGTTGTTTACCATTTTTATCCCTCAGTATACTATGACATTTTTTGCCAATTTCATGCCTTACTAAACTATGACATTTTTTGCGATTTTCATGCCTTACTATACTATGACATTTTTTGCCATTTTTATGCCTTACTATACTATGACATTTTTTTTTTTTTTTTTTACCAATCTTAAGCCTTACTATACTATGAAATTTTTTGCCATACTATACTATAATGTTGTTTGCCATTTTTATGCCTCACTATACTGACCTTTTTTTCCATTTTTATGCCTTACTATACTATGACGTTTTTTTCCATACTATAATATGACGTTTTTTGCCATCTTTATGCCTTACGATACTATGACGTTTTTTTTTTTCACCATTTTTATGCCTTACTATACTATGATGTTTTTTGCCATTTTTATGCCTTACTATACTATGAAATTTCTTGCCATACTATACTATGACGTTGTTTGCCATTTTTATGCCTTACTATACTGACGCTTTTTTCCATTTTTATGCCTTACTATACTATGACATTTTTTGCAATACTATACTGTCATGTTTTTTGCCATTTTTATGCCTTACTATACTATGAAGTTTTTTTTTTTTTTTTTTTACCATTTTTATGCCTTGCTATACTATGACATTTTTTTGCCATTTTCATGCCTTACTATACTATGACGTTTTTTCTCATTTTTAAGCCTTACTATACTTTGACGTTTTTTCCATTTTTATGCCTTACTATACAATGATGTTCTTTGCCATACTATGCTATGACGTTTTTTGCCATTTTTATGCCTTACTATACTATGACGTTTTTTTTTTTACCATTTTTTGCAATACTATACTGTGATGTTTTTTGCTATTTTTATGCCTTACTATATTATGAATTTTTTTGCCATTTTCATGCCTTACAATACTATGAAATTTTTTGCCATACTATACTATGACCTTGTTTGCCAATTTTATCCCTCAGTATACTATGACATTGTTTGCCATTTTTATGCCTTACTATACTATGACATTTTTTCTCATTTTTAAGCCTTACTATACTTTGACGTTTTTTCCATTTTTATGCCTTACTATACAATGATGGTCTTTGCCATACTATGCTATGACGTTTTTTGCCATTTTTATGCCTTACTATACTATGACGTTGTTTACCATTTTTATCCCTCAGTATACTATGACATTTTTTGCCAATTTCATGCCTTACTAAACTATGACATTTTTTGCGATTTTCATGCCTTACTATACTATGACATTTTTTGTCATTTTTAAGCCTTACTATACTATGACGTTTTTTCCATTGTTATGCCTTACTATACTATGACGTTTTTTGTCATACTATACAATAACATTTTTTTTACAATTTTTGGCCATACTATACTATGACGTTTTTTGTCATACTATACAAGAACATTTTTTTTACAATTTTTGGCCATACTATACTATGACGTTTTTTGCTATTTTTATGCCTCACTATACTGACCTTTTTTTCCATTTTTATGCCTTACTATACTATGACGTTTTTTTCCATACTATAATATGACGTTTTTTTTTTACCATTTTAAGCCTTACTATACTATGACATTTTTTGCCATACTATACTATGATGTTGTTTGCCATTTTTATGCCTCACTATACTGACCTTTTTTTCCATTTTTATGCCTTACTATACTATGACGTTTTTTTCCATACTATAATATGACGTTTTTTGCCATCTTTATGCCTTACGATACTATGACGTTTTTTTTATTTTTTTCACCATTTTTATGCCTTACTATACTATGATGTTTTTTGCCATTTTTATGCCTTACTATACTATGAAGTTTTTTTTTTTTTTTTTTACCATTTTTATGCCTTACTATAATATGATGTTCTTTGCCATTTTTATGCCTTACTATACTATGACGTTTTTTTTTTTTTGCTGCGTCGTGCAGCGTAGTGGTCTAAGCAGGCGCCCCATGTGCAGAGGCTACAGTCCTTGCTGCAGTCGGCACTGGTTCAAATCCCGTATCGGACGGCCTTTCGCTGCATGTCATTCCCCCTCTCTGCCTCCCTGTTTCCTGTCTCTCTC
Organism: Seriola aureovittata; assembly: GCF_021018895.1. Classification (NCBI taxonomy): domain Eukaryota; kingdom Metazoa; phylum Chordata; class Actinopteri; order Carangiformes; family Carangidae; genus Seriola; species Seriola aureovittata. The sequence continues at coordinate 8,984,539 of NC_079371.1, read as the reverse complement.
CACTATACTGTCCAATAAAGGCATAAAAAGCCCAAAAAATATACTTAAAAAAATATATATATACTATGATGTTCTTTGCCATTTTTTTCCCTTTCTATACAATGACGCCTTTTGCCCTTTTTATGCCTTACTATACTATGACATTTTTTGCCATTTTCATGCCTTACGATACTATGTCATTTTTTGCCATTTTCATGCCTTACCTATGACGTTTTTTTCATTTTTAAGCCTTACTATACTTTGACGTTTTTTCCATTTTTATGCCTTACTATACAATGATGTTCTTTGCCATACTATACTATGACGTTTTTTGCCATTTTTATGCCTTACTATACTATGACATTTTTTGCCATTTTCATGCCTTACTATACTATGACATTTTTTGCCATTTTCATGCCTTACTATACTATGACGTTTTTTCTCATTTTTAAGCCTTACTATACTTTGACGTTTTTTCCATTTTTATGCCTTACTATACAATGATGTTCTTTGCCATACTATGCTATGACGTTTTTTGCCATTTTTATGCCTTACTATACTATGACGTTTTTTTTTTTACCATTTTTTGCAATACTATACTGTGATGTTTTTTGCTATTTTTATGCCTTACTATATTATGAATTTTTTTGCCATTTTCATGCCTTACTATACTATGAAATTTTTTGCCATACTATACTATGACCTTGTTTGCCAATTTTATCCCTCAGTATACTATGACATTGTTTGCCATTTTTATGCCTTACTATACTATGATATTTTTTCTCATTTTTAAGCCTTACTTTACTTTGACGTTTTTTCCATTTTTATGCCTTACTATACAATGATGGTCTTTGCCATACTATGCTATGACGTTTTTTGCCATTTTTATGCCTTACTATACTATGACGTTGTTTACCATTTTTATCCCTCAGTATACTATGACATTTTTTGCCAATTTCATGCCTTACTAAACTATGACATTTTTTGCGATTTTCATGCCTTACTATACTATGACATTTTTTGCCATTTTTATGCCTTACTATACTATGACATTTTTTTTTTTTTTTTTTTACCAATCTTAAGCCTTACTATACTATGAAATTTTTTGCCATACTATACTATAATGTTGTTTGCCATTTTTATGCCTCACTATACTGACCTTTTTTTCCATTTTTATGCCTTACTATACTATGACGTTTTTTCCATACTATAATATGACGTTTTTTGCCATCTTTATGCCTTACGATACTATGACGTTTTTTTTTTTTACCATTTTTATGCCTTACTATACTATGATGTTTTTTGCCATTTTTATGCCTTACTATACTATGAAATTTCTTGCCATACTATACTATGACGTTGTTTGCCATTTTTATGCCTTACTATACTGACGCTTTTTTCCATTTTTATGCCTTACTATACTATGACATTTTTTGCAATACTATACTGTGATGTTTTTTGCCATTTTTATGCCTTACTATACTATGAAGTTTTTTTTTTTTTTTTTTTTACCATTTTTATGCCTTACTATACTATGACATTTTTTGCCATTTTCATGCCTTACTATACTATGACGTTTTTTCTCATTTTTAAGCCTTACTATACTTTGACGTTTTTTCCATTTTTATGCCTTACTATACAATGATGTTCTTTGCCATACTATGCTATGACGTTTTTTGCCATTTTTATGCCTTACTATACTATGACGTTTTTTTTTTTACCATTTTTTGCAATACTATACTGTGATGTTTTTTGCTATTTTTATGCCTTACTATATTATGAATTTTTTTGCCATTTTCATGCCTTACTATACTATGAAATTTTTTGCCATACTATACTATGACCTTGTTTGCCAATTTTATCCCTCAGTATACTATGACATTGTTTGCCATTTTTATGCCTTACTATACTATGATATTTTTTCTCATTTTTAAGCCTTACTATACTTTGACGTTTTTTCCATTTTTATGCCTTACTATACAATGATGGTCTTTGCCATACTATGCTATGACGTTTTTTGCCATTTTTATGCCTTACTATACTATGACGTTGTTTACCATTTTTATCCCTCAGTATACTATGACATTTTTTGCCAATTTCATGCCTTACTAAACTATGACATTTTTTGCGATTTTCATGCCTTACTATACTATGACATTTTTTGTCATTTTTAAGCCTTACTATACTATGACGTTTTTTCCATTGTTATGCCTTACTATACTATGACGTTTTTTGTCATACTATACAATAACATTTTTTTTACAATTTTTGGCCATACTATACTATGACGTTTTTTGTCATACTATACAAGAACATTTTTTTTACAATTTTTGGCCATACTATACTATGACGTTTTTTGCTATTTTTATGCCTCACTATACTGACCTTTTTTTCCATTTTTATGCCTTACTATACTATGACGTTTTTTTCCATACTATAATATGACGTTTTTTTTTTACCATTTTAAGCCTTACTATACTATGACATTTTTTGCCATACTATACTATGATGTTGTTTGCCATTTTTATGCCTCACTATACTGACCTTTTTTTCCATTTTTATGCCTTACTATACTATGACGTTTTTTCCATACTATAATATGACGTTTTTTGCCATCTTTATGCCTTACGATACTATGACGTTTTTTTTTTTTATTTTTTTCACCATTTTTATGCCTTACTATACTATGATGTTTTTTGCCATTTTTATGCCTTACTATACTATGAAGTTTTTTTTTTTTTTTTTTTACCATTTTTATGCCTTACTATAATATGATGTTCTTTGCCATTTTTATGCCTTACTATACTATGACGTTTTTTTTTTTTGCTGCGTCGTGCAGCGTAGTGGTCTAAGCAGGCGCCCCATGTGCAGAGGCTACAGTCCTTGCTGCAGTCGGCACTGGTTCAAATCCCGTATCGGACGGCCTTTCGCTGCATGTCATTCCCCCTCTCTGCCTCCCTGTTTCCTGTCTCTCTCCACTATACTGTCCAATAAAGGCATAAAAAGCCCCAAAAATATACTTAAAAAAATATATATATACTATGATGTTCTTTGCCATTTTTTTCCCTTTCTATACAATGACGCCTTTTGCCCTTTTTATGCCTTACTATACTATGACATTTTTTGCCATTTTCATGCCTTACGATACTATGTCATTTTTTGCCATTTTCATGCCTTACCTATGACGTTTTTTTCATTTTTAAGCCTTACTATACTTTGACGTTTTTTCCATTTTTATGCCTTACTATACAATGATGTTCTTTGCCATACTATACTATGACGTTTTTTGCCATTTTTATGCCTTACTATACTATGACATTTTTTGCCATTTTCATGCCTTACTATACTATGACATTTTTTGCCATTTTCATGCCTTACTATACTATGACGTTTTTTCTCATTTTTAAGCCTTACTATACTTTGACGTTTTTTCCATTTTTATGCCTTACTATACAATGATGTTCTTTGCCATACTATGCTATGACGTTTTTTGCCATTTTTATGCCTTACTATACTATGACGTTGTTTACCATTTTTATCCCTCAGTATACTATGACATTTTTTGCCAATTTCATGCCTTACTAAACTATGACATTTTTTGCGATTTTCATGCCTTACTATACTATGACATTTTTTGTCATTTTTAAGCCTTACTATACTATGACGTTTTTTCCATTGTTATGCCTTACTATACTATGACGTTTTTTGTCATACTATACAATAACATTTTTTTTACAATTTTTGGCCATACTATACTATGACGTTTTTTGCTATTTTCATGCCTCACTATACTGACCTTTTTTTTTCCATTTTTATGCCTTACTATACTATGACGTTTTTTTCCATACTATAATATGACGTTTTTTTTTTTGTTTTTTTTTACCATTTTAAGCCTTACTATACTATGACGTTTTTTTCCATACTATAATATGACGTTTTTTGCCATCTTTATGCCTCACTATACTGACCTTTTTTTCCATTTTTATGCCTTACTATACTATGACGTTTTTTCCATACTATAATATGACGTTTTTTGCCATCTTTATGCCTTACGATACTATGACGTTTTTTTTTTTTTTTTCACCATTTTTATGCCTTACTATACTATGATGTTTTTTGCCATTTTTATGCCTTACTATACTATGAAGTTTTTTTTTTTTTTTTTTTACCATTTTTATGCCTTACTATAATATGATGTTCTTTGCCATTTTTATGCCTTACTATACTATGACGTTTTTTTTTTTTTTGCTGCGTCGTGCAGCGTAGTGGTCTAAGCAGGCGCCCCATGTGCAGAGGCTACAGTCCTTGCTGCAGTCGGCACTGGTTCAAATCCCGTATCGGACGGCCTTTCGCTGCATGTCATTCCCCCTCTCTGCCTCCCTGTTTCCTGTCTCTCTCCACTATACTGTCCAATAAAGGCATAAAAAGCCCAAAAAATATACTTAAAAAAATATATATATACTATGATGTTCTTTGCCATTTTTTTCCCTTTCTATACAATGACGCCTTTTGCCCTTTTTATGCCTTACTATACTATGACATTTTTTGCCATTTTCATGCCTTACGATACTATGTCATTTTTTGCCATTTTCATGCCTTACCTATGACGTTTTTTTCATTTTTAAGCCTTACTATACTTTGACGTTTTTTCCATTTTTATGCCTTACTATACAATGATGTTCTTTGCCATACTATACTATGACGTTTTTTGCCATTTTTATGCCTTACTATACTATGATGTTCTTTGCCATACTATACTATGACGTTTTTTGCCATTTTTATGCCTTACTATACAATGATGTTCTTTGCCATACTATACTATGACGTTTTTGCCATTTTTATGCCTTACTATACTATGACATTTTTTGCCATTTTCATGCCTTACTATACTATGACATTTTTTGCCATTTTCATGCCTTACTATACTATGACGTTTTTTCTCATTTTTAAGCCTTACTATACTTTGACGTTTTTTCCATTTTTATGCCTTACTATACTATGACGTTTTTTGCCATACTATACAATAACATTTTTTCCCATTTTTTGCCATACTATACTATGACGTTTTTTGCCATTTTTATGCCTTACTATACTACGACATTTTTTGCAATACTATACTGTGATGTTTTTTGCCATTTTTATGCCTTACTATATTATGACGTTGTTTGCCATTTCTATCCCTCAGTATACTATGACATTTTTTTTTGCCATTTTCATGCCTTACTATACTATGACGTTTTTTGTCAATTTTAAGCCTCACTATACTATGACGTTTTTTGACATTTTTGTGCCTTACGATACTAAGATGTTTGTTGCCGTACTATACTATGACGTTTTTTGCCATTTTTATGCCTTACTATACTATGACGTTTTTTTTTTTTACCATTTTTATGCCTTACTATACTATGCAATTTTTTGCAATACTAAACTGTGATGTTTTTTGCCATTTTTATGCCTTTCTATAGTACGACATTTTTTGCCATTTTCATGTCTTAATATACTATGACATATTTGCAATACTATACTGTGATGTTTTTTACCATTTTTATGCCTTACTATACTATGACGTTGTTTGCCATTTCTATCCCTCAGTATACTATGACATTTTTTTTTGCCATTTTCATGCCTTACTATACTATGACGTTTTTTGTCAATTTTAAGCCTCACTATACTATGACGTTTTTTGACATTTTTGTGCCTTACGATACTAAGATGTTTGTTGCCGTACTATACTATGACGTTTTTTGCCATTTTTATGCCTTACTATACTATGACGTTTTTTTTTACCATTTTTATGCCTTACTATACTATGCCATTTTTTGCAATACTAAACTGTGATGTTTTTTGCCATTTTTATGCCTTTCTATAGTACGAAATTTTTTGCCATTTTCATGTCTTAATATACTATGACATATTTGCAATACTATACTGTGATGTTTTTTACCATTTTTATGCCTTACTATACTATGACGTTTTTATTAACCATTTTTATGCCTTACGATACTATGACGTTTTTTGCCATTTTTATGCCTTACTATACTATGACATTTTTTGCAATACTATACTGTGATGTTTTTTGCCATTTTTATGCCTTACTATACTATGACATATTTGTAATACTATACTGTGATGTTTTTTGCCATTTTTATGCCTTACTATATTACGACATTTTTTGCCATTTTCATGCCTTACTATACTATGACCTAATTTGCCATACTATACAATGACATTGGTTGCCATTTTTTTCCATTTCTATACTATGACGTTTTTTGACATTTTTATGCCTAACTATACTATGACATTTTTTGCCATTTTCATCCCTTTCTATACAATGACGTTTTTTCAATTTTTATGCCTTAATATACTATGACATTTTTTGCAATACTATACTATGACGTTTTCTGCTATTTCTATGCCTTACTATACTATAACGTTTTTTTACCATTTTTATCCCTTTCTATACAATGACACTTTTTGCCATTTTTATGTCTTAATATACTATGACATATTTGCAATACTATACTGTGATGTTTTTTGCCATTTTCATGCCTTACTATACTATGATATTTTTTGCGATTTTATGCCTTACTAAATTATGACGTTTTTTGTTATTTTTAAGCCTTACTATACTATGACATTTTTATGCCTTACTATACAATGATGTTCTTTGCCATACTATACTATGACGTTTTTTGCCATTTTTATGCCTTACTATACTATGACATTTTTTGCAATACTATACTGTGATGTTTTTTTGCCATTTTCATGCCTTACTATACTATGATATTTTTTGCCGTTTTTATGCCTTACTAAATTATGACGTTTTTTGTTATTTTTAAGCCTTACTATACTATGACGTTTTTTGACATTTTTATGCCTTACTATACTATGACGTTTTTTTTTAGTTTTTTTTTTTACCATTTTTATGCCTTATATACTATGATGTTCTTTGCCATTTTTATCCCTTTCTATACAATGACGCCTTTTGCCATTTTTATGCCTTACTATACTATGACATATTTATGCCTTACTATACAATGATGTTCTTTGCCATACTATACTATGACGTTTTTTGCTATTTTTATGCCTTACTATACTATAACGTTTTTTTTACCATTTTTATCCCTTTCTATACAATGACGCTTTTTGCCATTTTTATGCCTTACTATACTATGACATTTTTTGCAATACTATACTGTGATGTTTTTTGCCATATTTATGCCTTGATATACTATGATTTGGGGCGTCGTGCAGCGTAGTGGTCTAAGCAGGTGCCCCATGTGCAGAGGCTACAGTCCTTGCTGCAGTCGGCACTGGTTCAAATCCCGTATCGGACGGCCTTTCGCTGCATGTCATTCCCCCTCTCTGCCTCCCTGTTTCCTGTCTCTCTCCACTATACTGTCCAATAAAGGCATAAAAAGCCCAAAAAATATACTTAAAAAAAAAAATATATACTATGATGTTCTTTGCCATTTTTTTCCCTTTCTATACAATGACACCTTTTGCCATTTTTATGCCTTACTATACTATGACATTTTTTGCCATTTTCATGCCTTACGATACTATGTCATTTTTTGCCATTTTCATGCCTTACAATACTATGACGTTTTTTCTCATTTTTAAGCCTTACTATACTTTGACGTTTTTTCCATTTTTATGCCTTACTATACAATGATGTTCTTTGCCATACTATACTATGACGTTTTTTTTTTTACCATTTTTTGCAATACTATACTGTGATGTTTTTTTGCCATTTTCATGCCTTACTATACTATGATATTTTTTGCCGTTTTTATGCCTTACTAAATTATGACGTTTTTTGTTATTTTTAAGCCTTACTATACTATGACGTTTTTTGACATTTTTATGCCTTACTATACTATGACGTTTTTTTTTAGTTTTTTTTTTTACCATTTTTATGCCTTAATATACTATGATGTTCTTTGCCATTTTTATCCCTTTCTATACAATGACGCCTTTTGCCATTTTTATGCCTTACTATACTATGACATATTTATGCCTTACTATACAATGATGTTCTTTGCCATACTATACTATGACGTTTTTTGCTATTTTTATGCCTTACTATACTATAACGTTTTTTTACCATTTTTATCCCTTTCTATACAATGACGCTTTTTGCCATTTTTATGCCTTACTATACTATGACATTTTTTGCAATACTATACTGTGATGTTTTTTGCCATATTTATGCCTTGATATACTATGATTTGGGGCGTCGTGCAGCGTAGTGGTCTAAGCAGGTGCCCCATGTGCAGAGGCTACAGTCCTTGCTGCAGTCGGCACTGGTTCAAATCCCGTATCGGACGGCCTTTCGCTGCATGTCATTCCCCCTCTCTGCCTCCCTGTTTCCTGTCTCTCTCCACTATACTGTCCAATAAAGGCATAAAAAGCCCAAAAAATATACTTAAAAAAAAAAATATATACTATGATGTTCTTTGCCATTTTTTTCCCTTTCTATACAATGACACCTTTTGCCATTTTTATGCCTTACTATACTATGACATTTTTTGCCATTTTCATGCCTTACGATACTATGTCATTTTTTGCCATTTTTTTGCCATTTTTTGCAATACTATACTATGACGTTTTTTCTCATTTTTAAGCCTTACTATACTTTGACGTTTTTTCCATTTTTATGCCTTACTATACAATGATGTTCTTTGCCATACTATACTATGACGTTTTTTTTTTTACCATTTTTTGCAATACTATACTGTGATGTTTTTTTTGCCATTTTTATGCCTTACTATATTATGACGTTGTTTGCCATTTCTATCCCTCAGTATACTATGACATTTTTTTTTGCCATTTTCATGCCTTACTATACTATGACGTTTTTTGTCAATTTTAAGCCTCACTATACTATGACGTTTTTTGACATTTTTGTGCCTTACGATACTAAGATGTTTGTTGCCGTACTATACTGTGATGTTTTTTGCCATTTTTATGCCTTACTATATTACGGCATTTTTTGCCATTTTCATGCCTTACTATACAATGACATTGGTTGCCATTTTTTTCCATTTCTATACTATGACGTTTTTTGACATTTTTATGCCTTACTATACTATGACATTTTTTTTTGCCATTTTCATGCCTTACTATACTATGACATTTTTTGCCATTTTCATGCCTTACTATACTATGACGTTTTTTCTCATTTTTAAGCCTTACTATACTTTGACGTTTTTTCCATTTTTATGCCTTACTATACTATGACGTTTTTTGCCATACTATACAATAACATTTTTTCCATTTTTTGCCATACTATTCTATGACGTTTTTTGCCATTTTTATGCCTTACTATACTATGACATTTTTTGCAATACTATACTGTGATGTTTTTTGCCATTTTTATGCCTTACTATATTATGACGTTGTTTGCCATTTCTATCCCTCAGTATACTATGACATTTTTTTTTGCCATTTTCATGCCTTACTATACTATGACGTTTTTTGTCAATTTTAAGCCTCACTATACTATGACGTTTTTTGACATTTTTGTGCCTTACGATACTAAGATGTTTGTTGCCGTACTATACTATGACGTTTTTTGCCATTTTTATGCCTTACTATACTATGACGTTTTTTTTTTACCATTTTTATCCCTTTCTATACAATGACACTTTTTGCCATTTTCATGTCTTAATATACTATGACATATTTGCAATACTATACTGTGATGTTTTTTGCCATTTTCATGCCTTACTATACTATGATATTTTTTGCCGTTTTTATGCCTTACTAAATTATGACGTTTTTTTTTTTTGTTTTTTTTTTTACCATTTTTATGCCTTAATATACTATGATGTTCTTTGCCATTTTTATCCCTTTCTATACAATGACGCCTTTTGCCATTTTTATGCCTTACTATACTATGACATATTTATGCCTTACTATACAATGATGTTCTTTGCCATACTATACTATGACGTTTTTTGCTATTTTTATGCCTTACTATACTATAACGTTTTTTTACCATTTTTATCCCTTTCTATACAATGACGCTTTTTGCCATTTTTATGCCTTACTATACTATGACATTTTTTGCAATACTATACTGTGATGTTTTTTGCCATATTTATGCCTTGATATACTATGATTTGGGGCGTCGTGCAGCGTAGTGGTCTAAGCAGGCGCCCCATGTGCAGAGGCTACAGTCCTTGCTGCAGTCGGCACTGGTTCAAATCCCGTATCGGACGGCCTTTCGCTGCATGTCATTCCCCCTCTCTGCCTCCCTGTTTCCTGTCTCTCTCCACTATACTGTCCAATAAAGGCATAAAAAGCCCAAAAAATATACTTAAAAAAATATATATATACTATGATGTTCTTTGCCATTTTTTTCCCTTTCTATACAATGACACCTTTTGCCATTTTCATGCCTTACGATACTATGTCATTTTTTGCCTGACGTTTTTTCTCATTTTTTGCCATACTATACAATAACATTTTTTCCCATTTTTTGCCATTTTTATGCCTTACTATACTTTGACGTTTTTTCCATTTTTATGCCTTACTATACAATGATGTTCTTTGCCATACTATACTATGACGTTTTTTCCATTTTTTGCCATTTTTTGCAATACTATACTGTGATGTTTTTTGCCATTTTTATGCCTTACTATATTATGACGTTGTTTGCCATTTCTATCCCTCAGTATACTATGACATTTTTTTTTGCCATTTTCATGCCTTACTATACTATGACGTTTTTTGTCAATTTTAAGCCTCACTATACTATGACGTTTTTTGACATTTTTGTGCCTTACGATACTAAGATGTTTGTTGCCGTACTATACTGTGATGTTTTTTGCCATTTTTATGCCTTACTATATTACGGCATTTTTTGCCATTTTCATGCCTTACTATACAATGACATTGGTTGCCATTTTTTTCCATTTCTATACTATGACGTTTTTTGACATTTTTATGCCTTACTATACTATGACATTTTTTGCCATTTTCATGCCTTACTATACTATGACATTTTTTGCCATTTTCATGCCTTACTATACTATGACGTTTTTTCTCATTTTTAAGCCTTACTATACTTTGACGTTTTTTGCCATTTTTATGCCTTACTATACTATGACGTTTTTTGCCATACTATACAATAACATTTTTTCCCATTTTTTGCCATACTATACTATGACGTTTTTTGCCATTTTTATGCCTTACTATACTATGACATTTTTTGCAATACTATACTGTGATGTTTTTTGCCATTTTTATGCCTTACTATATTATGACGTTGTTTGCCATTTCTATCCCTCAGTATACTATGACATTTTTTTTTGCCATTTTCATGCCTTACTATACTATGACGTTTTTTGTCAATTTTAAGCCTCACTATACTATGACGTTTTTTGACATTTTTGTGCCTTACGATACTAAGATGTTTGTTGCCGTACTATACTATGACGTTTTTTGCCATTTTTATGCCTTACTATACTATGACGTTTTTTTTTACCATTTTTATGCCTTACTATACTATGCCATTTTTTGCAATACTAAACTGTGATGTTTTTTGCCATTTTTATGCCTTTCTATAGTACGAAATTTTTTGCCATTTTCATGTCTTAATATACTATGACATATTTGCAATACTATACTGTGATGTTTTTTACCATTTTTATGCCTTACTATACTATGACGTTTTTATTAACCATTTTTATGCCTTACTATACTATGACGTTTTTTGCCATTTTTATGCCTTACTATACTATGACATTTTTTGCAATACTATACTGTGATGTTTTTTGCCATTTTTATGCCTTACTATACTATGACATATTTGTAATACTATACTGTGATGTTTTTTGCCATTTTTATGCCTTACTATATTACGACATTTTTTGCCATTTTCATGCCTTACTATACTATGACCTAATTTGCCATACTATACAATGACATTGGTTGCCATTTTTTTCCATTTCTATACTATGACGTTTTTTGACATTTTTATGCCTAACTATACTATGACATTTTTTGCCATTTTCATCCCTTTCTATACAATGACGTTTTTTCAATTTTTATGCCTTAATATACTATGACATTTTTTGCAATACTATACTATGACGTTTTTTGCTATTTCTATGCCTTACTATACTATAACGTTTTTTTTACCATTTTTATCCCTTTCTATACAATGACACTTTTTGCCATTTTTATGTCTTAATATACTATGACATATTTGCAATACTATACTGTGATGTTTTTTGCCATTTTCATGCCTTACTATACTATGATATTTTTTGCCGTTTTTATGCCTTACTAAATTATGACGTTTTTTGTTATTTTTAAGCCTTACTATACTATGACATTTTTATGCCTTACTATACAATGATGTTCTTTGCCATACTATACTATGACGTTTTTTGCCATTTTTATGCCTTACTATACTATGACATTTTTTGCAATACTATACTGTGATGTTTTTTTGCCATTTTCATGCCTTACTATACTATGATATTTTTTGCCGTTTTTATGCCTTACTAAATTATGACGTTTTTTGTTATTTTTAAGCCTTACTATACTATGACGTTTTTTGACATTTTTATGCCTTACTATACTATGACGTTTTTTTTTTAGTTTTTTTTTTACCATTTTTATGCCTTAATATACTATGATGTTCTTTGCCATTTTTATCCCTTTCTATACAATGACGCCTTTTGCCATTTTTATGCCTTACTATACTATGACATATTTATGCCTTACTATACAATGATGTTCTTTGCCATACTATACTATGACGTTTTTTGCTATTTTTATGCCTTACTATACTATAACGTTTTTTTACCATTTTTATCCCTTTCTATACAATGACGCTTTTTGCCATTTTTATGCCTTACTATACTATGACATTTTTTGCAATACTATACCGTGATGTTTTTTGCCATATTTATGCCTTGATATACTATGATTTGGGGCGTCGTGCAGCGTAGTGGTCTAAGCAGGCGCCCCATGTGCAGAGGCTACAGTCCTTGCTGCAGTCGGCACTGGTTCAAATCCCGTATCGGACGGCCTTTCGCTGCATGTCATTCCCCCTCTCTGCCTCCCTGTTTCCTGTCTCTCTCCACTATACTGTCCAATAAAGGCATAAAAAGCCCAAAAAATATACTTAAAAAAATATATATATACTATGATGTTCTTTGCCATTTTTTTCCCTTTCTATACAATGACACCTTTTGCCATTTTTATGCCTTACTATACTATGACATTTTTTGCCATTTTCATGCCTTACGATACTATGTCATTTTTTGCCATTTTCATGCCTTACAATACTATGACGTTTTTTCTCATTTTTAAGCCTTACTATACTTTGACGTTTTTTGTCAATTTTAAGCCTCACTATACTATGACGTTTTTTGACATTTTTGTGCCTTACGATACTAAGATGTTTGTTGCCGTACTATACTGTGATGTTTTTTGCCATTTTTATGCCTTACTATATTACGACATTTTTTGCCATTTTCATGCCTTACTATACAATGACATTGGTTGCCATTTTTTTCCATTTCTATACTATGACGTTTTTTGACATTTTTATGCCTAACTATATTATGACATTTTTTGCCATACTATACAATGACATTTTTTGCCATTTTCATGCCTTACTATACTATGACGTTTTTTGTCAATTTTAAGCCTCACTATACTATGACGTTTTTTGAAATTTTTGTGCCTTACGATACTAAGATGTTTTTTGCCATACTATAATATGATGTTTTTATGCCATACTATACTATGATGTTTTTTACTATTTTTATGACATTTTATGCCTTACTATACTATGACGTTTTTATGAAGTTTTGTGCCTATTATACTTTGATGTTTTTATACCTTACTATACTGTGAGTTTCAAATGACATTTTATACCTTAATGTATAATGACATTTTCATGACATTTTATGCTTTACTATACTATGACGTTTTTATGATGTTTTGTGCCTTATTATACTATGATGTTGTTATGCCTTACTATACTATGAGTTTCAAAAGACATTTTATACCTTAATGTATTATGACGTTTTTATAACATGTTATGCCTTATTATGCTATTAAATTTTTATTATGCTTTATGCCTTACTATATTATGACATTTTATGCCTTACTATACTATGACGTTTTTATGACGTTTTGTGCCTTACTATACATTGAAGTTTATATGCCTTACTATACTATGAGTTCCTAATGACATTTCATGCCTTACTATACAATGCCGTTTATTATGACATTTTTAGAACGTTTTATCCCTCACTACTATATTATGTTCTTATGACATTACTATATTACGTTTTTATGATGCTTTATGCCTTACTATATTATGACATTTTATTCCTCACTATACCAAGACGTTTTTATGCCTCACTATATCATGAGATCCTAATGACATTTTATGCCTTTGTATGACTTTTTTAATGACATTTCATACCTTTCTATAAAATGACGCTTTTAGGACATTTTACGCCTAATTATACTATGACGTTTTATGCCCTAAAATTATATCATGTTTTTCTGGCATTTTATGCTTTACAATACTATGACGTTTCTATGCCTTACCATAAAATGAGTCTCTAATGACATTTTATGCCTCACTATACAATGACATTTTCATGGCATTTTATGCCTTACTATTCTATGACGTTTTTATAAAGTTTTGTGCCTTATTATACAATTAAGTTTTTATGCCTTACTATACTGTGAGTTTATAATGACATTTTATACCTTAATGTATTATGACGTTTTTATGACATTTTATGACTTATTATACTATGATGTTGTTATACCTTACTATACTATGAGTTTCAAATTGCATTTTATACCTTAATGTATTATGACGTTTTTGACATTTTATGCCTAACTATGCTATGACATTTTTATGCCTTACTATATTATGACATTTTATGCCTCATAGTATGATGTTTTTATGATGTTTTATGCCTTTTTATACTATGTAATTATTATGACAATTTATGCCTTACTATACTATGATGTTTTTATGATATTTTGTGCCTCACTATACATTGAAGTTTTTATGCCTTACTATACCATGAGTTCCTAATGACGTTTGATGCCTATTTATACTATGACGTTGTTATGCCTTAGTATTCTATGAGTTTCAAATGACATTTCATGTGTTATTATATTATGACATTTTATGCCTCACTATACCATGACGTTTTTATGCCTTACTATACCATGAGTTCATAATGACATTTTATGCTTTTGTATGACTTTTTTAATGACATTTCATACCTTTCTATAAAATGACGTTTTTAGGACGTTTTACGCCTAATTATACTATGACGTTTTATGCACTAATATTATATCATGTTTTTATGGCATTATACGTTTTACTATACTATGATGTTTTTATGCCTTCCTATAAAATGAGTTCCTAATGACATTTTATGCCTTACTATACAATGCCGTTTTAATGAAGTTTTATGCCTTACTATCGTTTGATGTTTTTATGACATTTTGTGCCTTATTATACTATGACGTTTTTATGCCTTACTATACTGTGAGTTCCTAACGACATTTTATGCCTTACTATATTATGACGTTTTTGTGACTTTTCATGCATTATTATTGTACAATGCCGCTTTTTGCCTACTATACTATGATGTTTTTGTAACATTTTGTGCCTAACTATACTATCATGTTTTTAGAACATTTTATGCCTGTCATGGTTTTGAGGTAAGTAGGACCCAAATGCAGCCAAAACTTGGGGAACGGTGCAGACAGGTTTATTAACTAAAATAACAGACATGAACAGACGACGTGAACAAACCCTGAACTAAACAGACGAACCGACACTGACAAAGGGGAGCACAAGGACTATATAGACAAGGGAGGCAAGGGTGATTGAACACAGGTGAAACACATTAGGGCGGGGCAGACAATCACCACACAGACACAGGACCAAGACAGGAAGCAAAACACTGACACAAGGAAACCAATTACAAAATAAAAGTGCAAAAAGTCCAAACAAAACTAACAAAAGGTGTCTGCCATAGCAAACCATGACAATGCCTCACTATCATATTATGTTTTTATGACATTTTATGCCTTACTATACTATGAGTTTCAAATTACATTTTATACCTTAATGTATTATGACGTTTTAAGGCATTTTATGCATTACTATACTATGATGTTTTTATGACATTTTATGCCTTACTATATTATGACATTTTTTTGACATTTCATGCCTTACTTATACTATGACGTTTTTATGCCTTACTATTGTATGACGTTTTTGACATTCTATGCCTGACTGCTACGTTTTTGTCAGAACTGATGTTGGATGCTCGAGCAGAGAAAGAACACACAACACACCAACAATAACATTGCAAGGGAGTTTATTGGGGACAAGGCAATAGATATGGTGAATATGGAGGGGGAGTGGGTCTGCGGAATCCAGTTCTGTGGTGAGAACACGAGGCAGGAGCATGGAGGACACAGGAGATCAGAGGCAGGTGAGTAAACACACTCTGGAAACACGAGGGATGGCTGGAGACCAAAAGCAGGTGGGTCTGTGTGGTGTGGCGACAGTGGAGTGTGGCAGGATCAGCAGCCCACAAATCAGGAAGTGTTTTTGAGCACAGGAAAACAAAGAGTTAATACAGACAAAACACAGAAAAGATTTAACCAATCAGTGCAGCTGAGAGAGTAACTACCACTGCGAAGAGCGGAACAATCTGGCGACGAATGGAGGGATGACCCGGGTAGATGTACTGCAGATGATGAGTGATAGATTGCAGGTGTGGTGGTGAGCTATTATGTATATTGATTTGTAGTAAACGGGTGCACATCCAGGAAGGTAGACTTCAAAGCTAACCGGTTTTGCTAAATTTAGCCTGCAGAGGCTTCTTGTACCTAGCTCCATATCCTGTTGATCCCCAGAGTCATGTACATTCTGAGTAAACATGCTTAGTGGTCTGTCAGAAGCAGAGAAATAGCCAGCCACAGCCTACATCTCACAGCTCAGCTACTGCATGTGGCTTTGCTTGTTCCTTCACAGGCATAGACCTGCATATACCACAGTGCAGTGAAACTAAAAAAGACCGTTGGTGACTTTCAAAAAAACTACTTGAGAGCAGTTACACATGAAATATGTATTGTAAGCATTTCTGAACAGCAACTACTCCCAACGCTCTTTTGTTTGTCAATAAATGTTTTCATGTTGCTCTCAGTGACTATGGCAAGAAGACCTTAATCGTCTCTTGAGCAATGAGACATATGTTATGTACACATCCAGTGACTTTATTGATACTGCACAATAGGAAGTGCAGGACAAAATCTGCCAGCTTTTACATTTCTTGCTGTTGTGATGAGTGAAGTGAGATTTTACATAATTATAGATTTCAGCCAAATTTCTTTAATTTAAAATACCCTCAAACTATACTGCTCTTTTGTTTCATTTGTGTTTGTAGTCTTGTGGCAATACGAGAGCTCTTTTTTCCTCAGGAAGCTCAGGTCCTTTGACATCTGCAGTGAAATGCTGCACATGTTTTATTAGTCAGTGGTGGCCAGTGTACTCTTTTATGCTGCAGTCAGCTGGGGCAGCAGCATGTCCCACACAAAGAGACTGGACAAGGAGTCTGGACTCACCCAGGACTGTTGTGGAGAAATGCATGCAATGTAAGATGGAGGCCATCTTGGATAATACCAACCATCATCTGCACAACTTTCTGGCAGGACAGAGAAGCAGCTACAGGTGCAGCAAATGTCTCATCTCATCTCACTGCGCTGCAGAACAGAGAGGTTCAAGAGATCCTTTGTTCCCACTGCCATCAGGCTATACAAAACCTCCACCAAAGGATGTGGACTAATCTAATTATTGTTGTTTATTTATTATTATCTGTTTTTATTATTATTATTATTATTATCAACAACAATAAGCTAATGGACACATGAAGGGGGATAAATAAAGTGTCTATCTATCTATCTATCTATCTATCTATCTATCTATCTATCTATCTATCTATCTATCTATCTATCTATCTATCTATCTATCTATCTATAAGTTCTCAGGCATACTACAGTGTGGTGCAAATCTTGTACATTGAATAGTTTGGGGTATACTCGACTCAGGCCTAGTTGCACATTTCACTCAAGTGACAGCATTTTGAAGGTTCTTCCTCACATGCTTCACATTTATCTACTAATGCCAATGACTGTAGATACACAATAATTTAAGAGTAATTTGAAACTGAAGCTCAGAATAAACACTTTCATCTTGCACTCTCACATCCTCTCCTTGCTTGTCTCCATGATAAGAAACTTACATGTTCTTCCTAAATGTATTATTACAGAGTGGAAAACATCATTATAACATTTTAAATCAGTGTTAGTGTGTTGTTGCTATATGTGTTAATTGTTATTTGAATTTTCAGAAAAAGAGAGAGACGGAAGTGTGTTACTTCAGCCCAGCCCTATTTATGAAACATGTAGGTACTTTCTTTTAGTTTCGGAGATGAGAGGTGACGTCTGCTCTGAAGTGGTATGGCCCACCAATGGACGTGTGTGCAGCAAGCTTTTATCATCAAAGTGCAAGGTTGGCTACTGCTGCTTTTAGGTGTGAAGAGAGAGGAAGGAGCTTCACAGGTCTATTTATTCATTTCTTTACTCACAAGGAATCCTCAGCCGTTTTATTTAATTTACTGTCCTGAATGTGATATAGTGAATATGAGTTCACCATGGACAAATTTCTGTGTAGACCTCATATGATGCAGCCTTTGTCTCCCAAAATCTTTGGTTTTACAGGATGATTACCTATCAAATAGTTCCCACCACAGTAGTATTTTCAGTAACTATTGTCATGAGGATACTGTCAATTCACATCAAGATGATGACTTGAAAAGATGAAAGCCAAGAAATCAAAATATACATTAACATGTATGTTAAACGTAGACCTTTTTATCTTGCTCTGATGGTGCAAGACTTGTTTTGTCGTTTTTCAAAGTTGGTCATGTGTTACACTCTTACAGTTGTTTGCAGGTGGGAATCAAATGACGGATCTGTCCTTGCAACTCCTTCAAGTTGGTCAGTCTCATTGATGTTGATCCCTTATTGACAGCTTCCCTTTACTACACCATAAGTTTTCCTTTTTTTAAATAAAGAATTCATTTCTGTCTTTCATATTTCCTTACAACATGAAGAATATATGTTTTCTTAGCCTTGTCTTGTGATTGTCAGAAATGCTGAGCCTGTTTCTTCATGTAGATGTCACGTATTGCATGGTAGATCGTTTGATGCATGTGCACCTTGACCTGGTTAGCAAGCAAGTGTGGTCAAATTAGGCAATCTAGAAAGTTCAAGGTAATGTCACAGCAATAGATATTCAATTTTCAAAAACATCCCTGTGAGAGACAGAAGTGACAGCTGACTCTGGTACAGTTTGTAGCCTAAATTTGTTCTTCAATAAATGTTTTTAATACAACCTTAGCGTACATGGAGAGGTTACATTTACAAGGCCATGGTGCATTATGTCCTTCCAGTGAAGTGACTCATAATGCTATCCATTTAATAACAAGACTAAGAGTCTACAGTCATGCCAACAGTGAGACGAGGTACTGCTTTTGGCTACATGCTAGTGAAAGCATGCTAACATGCTCAAAATGACAAAGCTAGCATTCAGATGTTTAGCACGTAATGTTAACCATCTTAGTTTAGCATGTTAGCATGCTAGCATTTTCACAAAACACAGAAAACTCTTGAGGCTGATTCTCAAGAGTACAAGACAAATGATCTATTATTTAATTTTGACCTGATGGTGATGCTAGATGAAAAGTTAGAGAATCACCAGGATGATTTAGGTTTTTCCTGAGGGGGACACGGGTGTGTGCATCAAAATGTGCGTATCGTAGCAGTCCACCCAATCGAGTTATTTTACACAGAACCACGAGTGTCAGTCTCATGGTGGCAATGGAGGTAAGTCAAGGGATCACCATGGTTGTTGAGATGCAACTGTTGGGTACCATGAACATCAGTACAAAATATGTTCAGTAGTTGTTGAGACATGTCACTCACTAAATGAAAGCTTTAAGAGGAAAAGTCAGGGGATTCTCAAAGTTGGTATCATTCATTATTTTGGGGGACCATCTGTCCAAAATATAATGAATATCTGTCCAGCAGTTGTAGATATATTTCATCCTGGATCAAATGGTGGACCAACTGCTTGTCCAATATTTCCATCTCTAGAAACATGCTGCTGTCATGTGTTAATATACTGATGGATGTCCAGTCTCTATTTGGGACAAGAAAAGCTGTTGCTCTACTACTGACTTTATCTGACTGGATATTAATGTCACTAATAATGTACACAAATGGTTTTCAAACTAGTTTTAAATACTGTAAACTGTAGAAAAATGTCACTTCTATCTCAGGCTATGATGGATTACGAAATATATAGCACAAATTCAAAAGGTCTCAACAGTATGACCAAGCTGTGTTCCACATAGCAACATTAAAGCATACATTTGCAACAGTTGCAAATCTATGAACATTTGTGGTGGACTTTCCCCCCCCTCCATCATCACTTCTCACATTTCAGAGAATTGCTCAAGACGTTGTGGCTTCTTTCATAGACGAACTTTACTGTGAATGCTCAAGCACAAAAATCATGTCAGAAAAAACATGTTAATTGTTGGTCATGGACCTTGTGGGGATCAAATGAATTAGGGGTTTGTAATTCATTTTAGCTCAGAGATCAAAGTTTTAGATCTCTGCGTACTTCAAAGGAGGATGACGGACGTTCAGACTGCCGTCATGTTGACTGAGTGTTGTTTTTACTGTTGATGGGTCCTGTCTCATTGACTGGAAGATGGCCAGTGAGAATAGACTCATAACACCTTCTTATTCTCATAGCACTGTCTTGAGGAATTTAGTATCATGTCATTGGCAAAATCATGATGGACTATAATTGGTGGTGGAAGAAATATTCAGATTATTTATATGGGTAAAAGTAGCAATAACACACTGTAAAAAAAATACTCCATTACAAGTAAAAATCTACATTAATGCACAAAAATGTATAAGTTATCAAATCTTTTAAATACAAAATCAAAATATGAAAAGTAACTGGTAACTATAATTTATTATTATAAAATTATAAAATATAGTGGAGTAAAAATCAATGAAATGTAGAAGTAGTAGTTGTAGAGGTATTTAGTAAGATGAAATGAAAATAATACAAATATCTCAAAATTATACTTAACTATGTTACTTGCGGAAGCTCCATCACATCAGTTTGAGAAAGACTGTTTAGACTGACTCAAAACAAAACCTCAACACTTGAGTTTGGTGAATATAGTTTAACATTATAGTAAGTAAAAAATTAATTTGAGTCCTGTAAATGTCCTGAATTAAATTTTAATCTATATTTAACATTATGTTTATCTTTTATTACCTAAGACTACTACTAATATAGGTAATAAGTGATTAGTAATTATTGTTATGCATTAATAATACAAGATGAATAAAAGCAGATATCTGCAGAAGCTACAACGTCAGCTGTGTGTCTTTTGCCCAGTTATGCCTCACTTCTGTTATTGATCAAGTTGAGTTATATCTAAAATGTACTATTCAAATCATCACTATGTGCTAGCATCGCAAATTGGGCATCATAAAGAAAATAAAATGTACAGTTAGAACAAACTATACAGCTGATTCTCTGAAAATGGATCATCAGTGTGCTAAATTTGACAGGAAGTGCATTTTCTATGGTTCAGCCAATCACTATGATTTCCACTTTGTCAACCTTGATTACCTTGTGACTAAATCTTTCATTTGAGTGGGAAGACACCAGTTGTGCAAGAGAAGGGCAGTGATCACAGCAGCACAATGATCGGAGGACTGGCTGCTTTGATTCTATTGAGTACATTGTGTGAGTACAATTTTTATCCACTATAAATTACTGCTAATTGATTTGTATTTTGTATCAGTGTTTTTTATGCTGTCATGTTGTAATTCTATTATTGTTTTTCTCTTTTCTTTAGCTGTGATTCAAACTATAGGGGTTCCTCACCACATCTCTCTGACTGTGGTTGAACCCGGTGATAATTTGACTCTGACATGTGAAGTCATTGGGAAGGAAATCGGGTTGTTTTACTGGTACAAGCTGAACTTCGGATATATGATACAAACAATTGCTTCAGGATCTTTCACTAAAATAACACTTCAAGGACAATTTAAAAACCCAAGATTTAATATCACAAAAGTGGGTGAGCTTCATTCTCTTATCATAAGAAATATAAGCAAAGAAGATGAAGCAACATACTTCTGTCAAGCAGGAGCAGCATATCTAATGAAATTCATTAATGGCACAAATTTGGCAGTGAACGGTAAAGTATGCTCATTTCAGTTACTTTCCTTGCTATGACTTTTCAATACCCAAACAACTATAGTTCATTTTTTTCATGCCCTTTTGTGAATCCCACAGACCATAAAAATCAGCAGACACATGTCTATTTGCATCAAAGTCCGGAGACAGCATCAGTTCAGCTGGGAGACTCAATGACTCTCCAGTGTTCACTTCTCTACACGGACAAAGAGAGCAGAGCCCAGTGTCCAGGTGAACACAGTGTGCACTGGTTCAGAGCTGGATCAGGAGGAATTCATCCAGGCATCATTTACACTCACAGCAACAGGAGTGATGAACAAGAGGAAAGGAGCTGTGTCTACAGTTTGTCCAAAACTATACAGAACTCCTCTGATGCTGGGACTTACTACTGTGCTGTGGTCACATGTGGAGAGATCCTGTTTGGTGAAGGAACTACAGTGGAGACAAGTATGTTTTAAAGTCTTATAGTTCATTGTATTTATTATTATTCTGTTACTTTTCGAGTCCAGTGTTGATAATAGGAAAGGAAGACTAAAACATTCCTCTGCTCCGCAAAATTACAGTAGGCTATTTTCAATTTTAGGACATTTATCATAGCTTTTTTTGTAAAAATACTGGATAGTTTTTATCTCATCAGGCATTGAAAAATGATTCAAATTAGATCTGCTTGAAGTGCTCAAGGTTGGGAAAGAGGAACCACTGAATTAGTTTAGACAGTTCACATGCACAATGAGGCAGACTTGTGTCAACACATATATAATACAGTTCTGTCTTGAGTGGGGTTTTCACTGCCTCTGCTTCTTTTCCTCTCTTTGTTCTTTTTGTTTGCTTTTGTGTGTGTGTGTGTGTTTGTGTGTGTGTGTGTGTGTGTGTGTGTGTGTGTGTGTGCGCCATTTACCTTCATTTCCTGTGGTGCTTCTTGTTCCATAAAGGGCCCTGTTGATTCTTCATGTTTTCTTGTGCAGTTTACGTAAATGTTGTTGACTGCGTACTTGAGGTGATGGTAACATTCAGATCAATCCAAACAATCCAATAGAAAAATGCCATAAACTAAAGCCTAAAAAATTGCCACAGAATTAAATATTTGACACATTCTACACCTGATAAGCATTTCAAAGATTGTCTCTCTGCATCGAATTGTAAAGTGTTGCCGTTTCGTGTTCTCACCTGTGGTACTGTTTCCTAGAAAAAAGCTGAATGAAACGCCGCATACATTAACTGCACCAAAGTCACACAAAGCCCACGACTATCCCATCAGACATTGCATTGATTGCATTCTGATTCTCGCCTGTGCTTAGGTTTAAACAACAAACTGCTTTGGTTACACAAGACCATGAAGTTTCTCTGACCCTAACCAAATGCTGTGAGTGCATAAACATAACCATAAAGAAGTTTAATAACCTGCTTGTATACCTGTATAAAACTTACCTTGACCCTCCTGTTATATTGCAGGTCAAATTGATCCATTTTAAAGTTAAAAAATCTAAAAAAAAATAGTTAAAAGTATTTTTTCTGTCCAGCAGTTGTACACACACACACACACACACACACACACACACACACACACACACACACACACACACACACACACACACACACACACCCTATTCTCTCATCTGTAAAGTGAGGCAAAACTGTCTGCAGAAAACAATGGATGGATGGATGGCAGTGACTGGTGTTACAGACATCAAGTCAGCTTTCGAGCCGGTCATGCCCAACTCAATACAGAAAATCATTCTCAAAATGACTAATCTAGAAGGAAGGTGTGTTTTGGGGTGGAAGTGGAAGGAGCAGGATAAAATGCATTTACATGCATATTTGGGGGTCCTCATCCTGGCTGGGGTCTATAAGTCAAAGGATGCAGAGACAGGCAGGGCCATATTTCGTGCCACAATGTCTCTGGAGACTTTTCGTATTTTCTCCAGAGTAATCCGATTTGATAATCGAGAGACAAGGGCTGTCAGACGGGAGAGAGACAACCTGGCAGCTAATAGGACAGTGTGGGAAAAGTGGGTAGAGCAACTTCCACTTCTCTGTAACCCAGTCCCTAATGTCACAGTGGATGAACAGAAGAGGTGTCTCGTGTTAATTTATCAACATCACTCAAATAAAATAAAAAAAATGTAAAAATGTAAAATAAAATTTAAAAAAAAAGAATGTCATATGTATTTTACATGTAGGTCTTTCCAAAATACATTAAAAAAAGTTTTAACATGCATTTTTTTTTAATGAAACACGAGTGAATTATCCTCATTAAATCATGATCTGTGAGAGGTAAAGAACAACATTACACTAAATATTGGTTTAAATGGTTAGTAATGGAGTTAATAATGAGGTATAAACAATGTTTATTGGGATTTTTTGGTTTCTTACACTTTTGGATAATTAAACATGCCCCGGGTCAAATTGACCCAGGAACATCATTGCTGTTCCTGAGAAACGAACATGACAGTAATTTCTTTCTCTTATCAGGACAAGAACTGTGCCTATCTGACATCGCACTCGGGATACTGCTGCCCTGCTGTGTCATTCTGATTGTTGTTCTAATTCTCTCCAGAAAGCAAAAGTCTGCTTGTAAACATTGCAAAGGTATGTTCATTGTGTGTATATGGATTATTTGATATTTTAACCAAGTCAGGTGGCATTTAAAAAAAAAGAGTTATTGTAGTAAGTAGTAAGGTCTCATTTCATGGGATTATATTAATAGGTTCACATTTAAATCAGCATCTCAGCTGCTTTATACTGCTCATCTGGTCACACTCAGTAATAGAATAAAAGCTAGTGAAAGGTTAATATGTTGGTTTGTGACCAGCTTGTGAATAGATATTTGGTGGTGTCGAAGCTATGAACATTAAAGTGAAACAATAACTGTGTTGTCAGAGTCGAACACACTTTATTAATGTCTTGTCTTTATGCACAGGGGAAGTAGCTGCTTCCAGTTATGCTGAACATAACAGATCATCTGAGGATGTGGTAAATATCTGAATATCAAATGCATATCTAGACCTGATGGTGAATGGTCGGTGTACAAGAGGCAGGTTTCAATATGTGGTTAGGTACAGGCAACCTAAAATTGTGGTTTTGGTTAAATGTAAGTGCATATATTGTGTTTGAAGCCACAGTGAACTTTGTCTGTATAAGCCAGACCACAATCGTTCCCTGAACTTAACCAAGTGCTATAAGACTCTAAATATAATCATAAAAAAAATCTAACAATGCTGCAGTCACTACAGGTGGATATTACACTGAAGGATTGAATATTTAGTTGGAAAACAAATTAAATAGGTTGTCAGTCAGCATTTTACTGATATCAACATTTTTTATTACTTGCAGGTAATACGGCCATTGTTATCTTTCCTTTAAAACGTATTTGTTGTTGCAATTTAAAATGTGCCAAAGCTTTTGATATGCAAAGTAGAAACAATCAATTAACTGCTTCTGCCATTATCCTCTAACCTTCAATCATAATTACCGCTTGCAGGATGGTGAAGCTGATGCATTGAACTATGTAGCACTGGATTTCTCCTCAAGAAAAGGTAAACGATGGAAGCATAACAGGGGCTTACCACAGGACAGTATGTACTCGGGCATGAGAGACTGTCAGTGAAGTGCTGTCCCCATGAAGAAGAAACAAATTAATAAGTACAGTGTGCGCTCTACTGTACATTGCCACATAAAATTATTTTGATGTAGCTCCCTTTTCTGTTTAGGTGAATGAAATGAGATGAGGAAAGATTTTTGCTGTAATGTTATTGCTAATTGTTTTATCCATCAGATTAGTTTAGGATAGCCAGATCACTTGTGTTTTGATGTGATGTTGCCTATTTGAACTGAGAATATTTTTTATTATTTGTATTCTTATTATTATTATTGCTTGTCATATTGATCTTGAGTAATCACTCAAAATCTGACGGAAGTCTGAATAATGTAAAGAACTTTTGCTGCCATTAAAGAGAATATACCATGTTCCATGTTCTCTATATTTTGATATGAGACACTTGTATGAATTACCCAGTGACTGGTTGATGCTTGAGGAGCTCAGAGCTTTTTCTGTTAGTAAACCAAACAAAACTATGGTATGGTGAACATATCTGACCTATTACTTGATAAATGCTGTTTAGTAATCATGTGAAATCTGAAAGATTTTAAATGATACCTCAAAAAGTAACACAACATACCTCATATTACCAAACATTAAACACGCACACACACACACACACACACGCACACGCGCACAGCCTGAAGTTGCCATAAAGCTGCAATAATTCATTGTTTTGGCCAGTTGGGGACAGATATTGCTGTTTGGTGCTGTGCAAAAGACAGTGGAATTAGTATTTTGTTTCTGAAAACAGCTGCTGCTCAAAAACCGTGCCCACTGACTGATCGAGTCTTTGGCCGGTCATTGGTGATTACACTTCAGTACAACTGTACTTGACTGTGCTGTGACAAACATAATTTTAACTCAAATCTCCACAAACAGACCTTTTCTGGTCAACTGACAGTGAGAGTAGTAAAAGATACATTTCATATCCAATCTGTACTGTGGGTCCACGCATCTCCAAAAAATGCCAGAGCAAATTTCTAAACAGGCATTATTTGGATAATCTGACCACTTCCTCTAAATCTAATTGATTACTTTTTGGCCTGAAAAATGAATGATGTGATACAGTTACGAATTGTTACGGCTTTGAGTCTGGCTCAAAATCTTCACCATTGCTGCTGGTCAGCAGTTTGTTGAGTGGGCATGTTTTTTTTTGTTTTTGCTATAGTGGAAGTAACAAAACATGTTTCATTCTTGCTGTGAAAGATAAATGTCAACACTATTTCACGTAAAATGTCAATCAAGTTTATCAAAAATGACACTTTATTGCTCTATTTACCACTCTGTTCAATATATGTTGAGATATTTCACAGGATACGTGAAAAATTTGACCTGCTGGTGGTGCTAGCAGAAAGGCCACAGGAACATCAAGGTATGAAGTTTCATCCTCTCAGGACCATGAATATCTATACCAGGTTTCAAAGAAATCTATTTGAGAGTTGTAGTTCAGTCTGGACCAAATTGATGGGCTGGGTGAAAAACATGAACAATCTCTAGCTCATTACATTTACTCCTTTATGTCATCTTTATTAACATTAAATGATTTCGAGAAAGGATAAGAATGAGAGGTACTACACCAAGACAAGACCAGTCTAACAGGAAGTGCACATTGATCATATATTCTGTGATAGCCAATGACATGCATCTGATGGTCTGACCTCACAATCATCTCTCCTCCTCCACTCACAACATTACCAAGAAGTTTCCAAATAAAGACAGTGTCAAGATGATCCTGTTATGGGCTACACTGTTTCTCCTTCATCAAGGACGTAAGTGCTATTTAATAATGACGATACATTTTCTCATTTAAGTATTTAAGATTTTTTTTTTTTTTTTTTTACATTTTACACTAATTGTCACTTATTGTTTCATGCCTTATGTGCTCTGACTTGATTCAGACACAATGGTTCCAGTGATCACAGTTCAACCTGGTGAACCTGCGACATTCTTGTGTGTTTTGCCTCGTGAAGATTTGAACAAAAGACAAGTCCTCTGGTACAAGCAGAGTGCTGGGGATTCTCTGAAAATCATTGTGACACAGCGGAAAAGTATAAACCCGGTATATGGACCAGCGTTTTCTGCCTCAAGACTGGAAGTTAAACAAAGTAAAAATATCATGAAGCTGACCATTTTGAAGACCGCTCATGAAGATGAGGGAATGTATCACTGTGCAGTCATAGATTGGACGGAAAATACTTGGACTGGGACCTATTTGTCAGTAAAAGGTAATTTATAATCAGCCCTGTGTTAATGATTCTTAACTATTTTTTTTAAAAATGACTTGATATGGTGTCACCAAGCATTTTCTGAGATGCATTCCAAATTCATTATACAGCACCGAATATCCAATTGAAAGTTTATGTTAGATATATTACTCTTACTTCTGGAGCACTTATTCCTAATTATATCTGTACCATATTATGTCAAATCATTGTATGTTATGGTTATCAAAGTCCTAATATTTCAGAATGTGTGAGGAACTTCTATTCCAAACTTTCAGCACAGTTTTGTACCACTCAGGAAACCCTCAGAGGACATCAAACTATACCGTTGTTCAGTGGCCGACAGTATCTGATCCAGTCCATCCAGGAGACTCAGTGACTCTGCAGTGTTCAGTCCTCTTTGAATCTGTGAACAAGACCTGTCCAGGAGATCACAGTGTGTACTGGTTCAGAGCCGGGTCAGATAAATCTCATCCTAACATCATCTACAATGATGGAAATAAACTTGATAAATGTGACAACAGATCTGACTCTCTAAAGAGCTGTGTTTATCGCTTCACTAAGAACATCAACTCCTATGATGCTGGGACTTATTACTGCGCTGTGGCCACATGTGGGGAGATCATTTTTGGAGATGGAACAAAACTGTGTCTGTCCAACACTGGAGGTGAAATACAAAACATGTTGACAACATCATGATTTATGAGTCTCCTCTTTCAGAAGCATTGACACATACATTTTTTTGTTTCTGAAGCAAGTTCTGAATTTATTGCGCTGGTGATATCAGTAGTCTGCTTGGCCATTTCTGTGATTGGAAATATTGTTTTCATCTGTTGCCGAACTCCAAGACCAGTGAGTGAACAATTTAAAGGTAAGTGTTGTTATCTGAATCAAAAATGACAATGCCACTATGGTTGTACTGGAAAAGTTCTTATCTCTGATGTAAAATGTGTAACTTCATATAGGAAAATCCTCATGTTCATTGATAAGATAATAAATAATTATTTTATTTTGCACAGTAGTAATATTTAATGCCAATCACATTTGTAGGACATTTGTAGTCTCCATATTGGTGTTTGTTCCACGTGTCTCTTAAACTAATTAATTAATTGTTGTTAATTAATAATTCAGGAAATACTTTATAACTGTTAGTTAATTAACATTTTTAAATTAAAACCTGTTGCGTCAGTTGAGGATCTGTATTGAAAAGTCAGATAAAGTACATAATATACCTGTTTCCATTCATCATTAGGAAGAGAAAGTGCCTCGCCAGAAGGACGACATGACAATTTGAGCCAGCCAGTACATGAAAATGTAAGCAAACATGCCAAATCACATTTGTTGTTACTTCATTAGCATAATTCCTAACAGCAGCATATACCTACATGATTAATAATAAGTCTTTTATTTGCTGCACAGACTGAAGATGGACTTGATCTGAACTATGCTGCGTTATATTTCTCTGGAGGGAAAGTTACAAGAGGAAGGAAGAAGAAAGAGTTGAAGACTGAAGAAAGTGTGTACTCTCATGTTGAAAAGCAAATGTGAGCGTGTGTCTATGAAAAACTGTGGGTGGATTTATAGAACTGACCTCTGGCAGTGTGAATAAATAAATGTAGTGGATAGATTTACAACTTGATTGAGACCAAGCTGTTTCCCAATAAAAGTCAAAATCATAGCACACAGATGCTCTTTATGTTCCATATTTTACCATGAGTTGGAAATCTCCAGAATAAACAACACGTTTTATACAATGACAGATCACAGCAGTAGCAACATTTTGGCAGAGAATTTTTTTTTTTTTTATTGATATAGTTTGACTTTGTTCCAAGTCATGTTCATAGTTTGCATGGTCACTTAAAAAAAACAAAAAATAAAGGCAACATGCATAAATTCTAATGATATTTACTCACAACAGCTTTATAGTCATGTGGTGTCTGTCGCCAAAGACACCAAAGAAGCTTTATTTGTAATGATGAAATAAACTTACTGTCCAAAATCCTCTGATCTGACTTTCTATCTCCTGATACTGGTTACAATGCAGGGAGCTGACTAATATGGATACTCATTAAAATTAATATCTCCTGCATTTCCAGGTATCTCTGTCTGTAAAAAGAATTCATATAATGCCAAAAGAATACTGAAACACAAAAATGGAAGAGTAATTAGGTATGGATTATTTTTCTCTAACTTTAAATCTCTTGATCTTTCTGATATTCGGTCTACCTAATATATTGATGCCAGTAGTGAATCAGTGGATAGGATCGGTTTATCTCTACTAACTTATTAGGTCTTTGAACCTGTGGTGTGTAACTTTTATCTTGTTCATGAATTCAACCAATCATGACAGCATAAGAATTAAATCAATTTGTGAGAACGAGGCACGGTGTTGTGGGTGGGCGTAATAGGCCTGAGCCCTCCCACTTAAACAACTGGTCCATTCTAAACACCTGTGAGAACTGAAAGTTTTAGACTGCAGATGTAGTCACTGTGTAATTTCATCCCTGCAAATGCATTTCCTATTGAGACTAGAAAAACCTAGAAAGGTAAGGTAGGTAAGACAGGAAGTAGAGCTGAAAATTCCTTCCTGACTTGATTGTCTCTATATTGCCTACAAAAGTTAATCCAGCTGACCCAGCAGTCGAGCTCTCTTTCGCCCTGAAATCAATTTAAATAATAATCCAGCAAGATCATCCAAACACAACTAAAACAGAATTAAAATGTCTGTGGTCTAAATGAATGGATATATTGGACTACACAGTCCACAGCAAAAAATAATAAATACAAACTGGGTTGGTAATAAGCAATCTCAGTGTTGGAAATGTTTTAGAAAAACATCTAGCAAGTGTTATAATCAACCAGACCTTCTAGTCGCCTTCTACAACGAGATGTCAGTTATTTCTGTTTTAGTGAGACTACTAATTGGAAACCATCAGAAACTTTCCTCTGCAGTAGTGAACACAATACACAGCTTTCTAACACCATTATACTGCAACCCGTTCCTGGCTGCGATAACTTCAGGTACTCTTCACTAACACATTTGATCGAGATCTACTTCCTGTGCAGCAGCTTGCTAGTTTTTAAATCATTTTAGAATCAGTGGGCTACAGGGGATTATTTCTTTCTTTTTTTTTGTTTACCACACTTTTTAAGGCAGATTCATCCAAACAAGTGATGGTGATGAAGCATGTATAAAGATAAGTGAATAGCCCAACAGCTTAACAACAACAACAACAACAACAACAACAACATTTTGATGATTATAATAATAATCATAAACATAATAATAGATAGTTATAATAATGATAGGAATAACAATAAAAATGCAGTGGTCAAAGTTGCGTAAGAGGGAGTCAGTTAGCCTATTTGGTGGTAAGGGAACAAAATGAAGTGGTTTGATAAATGAAAGCCACAAAAAGAAGTTAGACTAACAAACCCTTTAGCTCTAAACCCACTCACATAAACCACATCATACAATACCAAATGTTGCAAAACAGACATGTAACTCACTAATCTAAACCAAAAGCCTTCACAGCAGCGTAGATCCTCTCTCTCTCTGCTGATGTTGCATCCTGTATTTCACAACTGGCAGTTTTCATCATGGTGAATACGACAGCAGAATAAAGCCACGTGTCCTCATCTCTCTGAGGAAAGATATCAGACAACAAAGTAAAAAAAAACAAAAAACAAACTTCATTACCTTTTCAATAAAGTTAATCAAATACTCTACCCGTTGACTTTCCTGAATTCCACTGTTTTGCAGGGCAACAGCAGCTGGATTTAGAAATAGAAAATATACAAATGTCAATCAATCAGGATGCAGTGGTTTGAATGTAATACTTTTGGATAGAGAAACATGACTAACTTCTATTACCGTTGAAACAGTTACACTTGTTTGTCTTGATGACACAAATGAGGGAGGCTATAACAATCAGACTTAAAACCAAGACAGCACACAGCAGAAATATAACTGCACTGGCCGTCTGTGACCACATGCAGGTTCCTGAAACATCATGAAAAGACAGAAACAATTAGTAAAAGTAAATGGTGTTTAGTATCAGCTACCGGTAAGATGATTTTAAATATATAATAAAAGTGATCCTTGCAGATTTTATTTAACTTATTGTATGATCTGACACTTAAATGTGCACATTTCCTAATTAACACAACAATGATACAGATAATAAGAAGAATAATAATACCTTGATCCAGTTTTGTTCCATTAACAGCATAGTTTGATGTCTTCTGAGAGTTTCCTGAGTGGTACATAACTGAGTTAAAACAATGGGATTTCCAAGCATGTTTTGAAAACTTTAAGTATATCTCAAATGTGACCTTAATAATTTAAAGCTCTTGTAGCAAAATAAAATAATATAATAACTTTTATTTATATAGCTCTTTTCTTAACAGAGTTATAGTCCTGGAACTCTGATTGGAGCTACAATAAAAACAAATCAGAGGAATCTGCCTCACTTATGGTTTTAACTAGATATTTTTAGAATTAGTGTGTAGTGAAATGGGCAGCACTTTCGATAATGTTTCAATTAACATTTTCCAAAAAAGTCAAGACAATGTAGCGTTAAATCAGAGGCTTCAAAAACAGCAAACATTTGGAAATAAATAGATTAAATGTATCTTAAATGTAAATTCAACTGGAGGTTTAATGATTTTTTAAACAGGCTTAGTGACTCGATAAATTCTTTTTTCTTTAACACTAGCACAGTGCAGCTTTAAATCAGCGAATGAAGCATTTGCAAAACTTAACCAAAGTAGACCACATTATTACCTTTTAGTAACAGATATGTCCCACTCCATACAGGATTACTAATCCACTCCGCGACTGTACAGTGATACATTCCCTCATCTTCTTGAGTCGTCCTAATTATGGTCAGGTTGATGAAATTTTTATCAGTATTTGCCTCCAATCTGGACTCGGGAAACTCTGGTGTATATTCTGGTTTTCCAAATTTCCGCTGTGTCACAATTAATTTCAGAGTATCCCCGGCACTTTGCCTGTACCAGTAGAGTGTCCTGTGACTGATCTCAACATTAGGCAGAGCACATGTGAAAGTCACAGGCTCACCAAGTTGAACTGTGATCACTGGAACCAGTGAATCTGAATTA
Organism: Seriola aureovittata; assembly: GCF_021018895.1. Lineage (NCBI taxonomy): Eukaryota > Metazoa > Chordata > Actinopteri > Carangiformes > Carangidae > Seriola > Seriola aureovittata. The sequence goes on along the minus strand of NC_079371.1, from coordinate 8,951,238 downwards.
AATGAAAAATTTAATACATGAAACTGTAAATAACAAAAATGTAGATTATTTATCTTGCAAAAACATAATATAACCTCCACACATCTAGTTGGCATGTGAATTCATCATTGACTTCATACACAGAATAAGATCACTAGTTTAGATTACTTACATACTTGATGAAGAGCAAGCAATGTAACCCATAACAGTATCATCTTGACATTATCTCTTGCAAGGAACCTCAGTCGTATCTCAGTGAGTAAAGGAGCTGATGTTACATACTTTATGTAACACTGTCAAATGCATCTGATTGGTTATCACAGATACTCAAAAGGACACTTCCTGCCACACTGCTCTCATTCAGGTCTTTGTGAAACATATGAACTCATTCTGGTCCATCCACTCACTCATCTAATGATAATGTCAAAGATTTTAGTTTTTCAGAATTTTGTGGACTCTTCAACAAACACTCATCTAGGAGTGCTTTTCATATTTGTTAGGCAATACCTGTCAGGCAGGGACTCAAGGCAGGACTCAGACGCAGAGAATAAGAAAACAATGGGCTTTATTGAAATCACCGGTGACCTCAGACAGAGTGAAAAATAAATGGCTATGAAAAGACTAGTCACTAAATTCTGAAGTCTGAGAAAACAAAATCACTCCAGGAGGAGGAGAAAAAGCTCTAATCAAAAAAAACAAAAAGGTAAACACAAAACACTCTGTAAGGAGGAAAAACCTGACTTAATAAAAATAAACCAAAATAATCAACTCACATCACCAAGCGGAGGATCCAGGATAATCAATAATAAATTACACGAAATAAAAGTCACTCATAACGAGGAAAAACAAAGGACTATGAACATTAGCTAAGGCAAGAAATTACAAACAAAAAATCACTCTTCATGAGGAACAAACGGCTTACTTTGAAGGACACTATGGCTGTGGACATGGACAAAGGCTCGGGTGCAGGTCAATGACGAAGACACTCTGGCACAAGACAAGGGGAACACAGACTATTTAAACACATGGAGGGAAATAGGGCACAGGTTCGAAACACTAAGGGCAATCAGACTGAGACACATGAGGAAGGGCAAGTGACCTGAAACGAGAGGAGAGTTACTTTTCAAAACAAAACCAGGACAAGACAACCTCACCACCTTTCGTCCTCAGAATAGGGAGGTGTTTTGCTCAAAGAAGTTGTGAAGTCAGAAAAGACTGAGAAGATGAGAACAATGAGTTAGACCAAACATACTGTAAAAATACATTTTCATTCATTCAATTCATTCAACTGTTCATTCAACAATTCGCCTGTATTTAAACCTTTACATTCATTGATGTTTCTCATTGAAGTTTCCCTCAATTGAAAACAGGACAACACTCAGTGAAAGCAATTGCACACTGAAGTAAAGTCATTTGAGTCAGTTATCCAGTGGTAGTGAGAGAGTCAGGTCATCTCTGAAATAATCCACTTATTACTATATCTCGCACTTCAGTGTCCAAATTTTGTGTGTGTAAATGTATCCACTATATAGTACTACCAACAATTCCCAAATGAAACAACAGACTTAAGATGTGTCTCAATTCAATGGAGCCTTCGGTCGTGGCCTCCAAAGACTACATAGAAATGAGATGGTCTGATCTACGGAGCATTTCCTATTTATCCTCAGCCGCTGTTTGATTTGTGGAGACCGTCTTATTCTCTTTGAAAAGTGATTAATCACTGGTGCGCAATCACTCTTTTCCTGGGAAATGAAGGACGCATCTCTCTGTCGCATTTGAAGGAGTCTTTAAATGCAGCCTTTGAAAGATGTGGCCCTGAGACACAGCTACTATTTACAATACCATGAACTACATCATCTGCCATTTTATTTGAGTATGCATGTGTATCCGCTATGTAATGCCCCCAACAATTCCCAAATGGAGCAAAAGATGTAGTGTTCATGACATGTAAACTACTTTCAATCCCACAATGCAAAGCTCCATATTTTACAGATGTGAAAAATGTCTTTTTTTTTTTTTTTTTTTTTTAAAAACAGCTGTCCTAGATGAAGTAAGATGCCAATGATTTGTTAGCGTAAGAAATCCCAATTTACCAGCTCATTTTCTTTTGTGTTGATTACATGTTTATTTTGTTTGTCATCTGTTTATTCCCTCCACAGGTTAAATAACAACCACATAGGAAACCGCCACTGACTTACAGCTTTGTCCTAGTTGTGAATAAAATATTGGTTAACTTACGTAAGATCCTGTGTGGTTTCCATCCTTGTCTAGGTCTTTGACCTAGGACTGTCACAAACACAATACTAGATAATACAATAATTTATTTAAGGTAAACACAAGAAACTTGTGCTACAGAAAATGGACCAGACTAAGTGAATAGCTCCCTAAGCTTAACATGTCCAATGATAACTATTAATTTAGCTATACAGACTAATGAGCAGTGATAACTAACATGTCTTTGGGGTCATCAGGTGGGAACCTCCTTTCACCAGTGTTTCGTCTAGTTGGTCCCACGACACCTCCAGGAGGCTAGACAGTGATCACTGGTGTCCCAGAGTCACTCCTCTGCCAGCCGTCACTGCTCCTCACACCACGGCTATTTTCTTTATCTTGCCTATGCTACCACAAACAACACCATCATCAACTCTGACAAAACACACTAGCAGATTCAGCAAACAAACTCCCCTAAACAGTTGGAGGAAGTGGCGGCCATTTTGAATGAGGGAGGATTAGGCCCCCCCCCACTCTCCAACACCACACCATTCATCTCACCTAAAACAAACAAACTCACCTAAACAGCAAAAGACACACTACAAACCAATTCAAACAATACAAGCAAACAATACAGGCCACCTCACCTGGACTAACCACATGGTCTCAAAGAAGCTCACACAGGCCACACCCCCCACTTAAAAACACTTCCTCTTCCTGGATTTCTTCCTTGCTTCTCCTAAGAGTCTGTCTATCCTAAGTGCTCCCCCTGCTGGGCCCCCAGCTACCATTACTTCTTCTCATCCAAATCCACTGACTGGATCTTGCTGCCTCATCTGACATGTCCTTTACTATTTTCCTCACACTCTGTCCACTTGCTCCTAACTCCCTTACCAAAGAGACAACAGACCTTGCTACAAATCCTCTACATCCTACTTCCACTGGACAAATCCTAACTTTCCATCCTCGCTGCTCTGCTTCTGCCCCTAACTCTACATACCTGAGCTTTTTCCTTTCATATGCTTCTTCAACTAAGGCCTCCCACGGAACAGTCAGCTCTATGAAATATACTTTCATTCTACTCCTAGACCACAAGACTATGTCAGGCCTTAGATTTGTACTGGCTATTTCCTGGGGAACAACAAGCTTTCCTCCTAAATCTACCTGCATTTCCCAATCACAAGCATCCTCTAAGCTGCCTTGCCTCCTTGTAGTCTTACCAACTTTCTCTCCCTCTTGAACAAACTTGATTGCAACTCTCTTTATTTTAGGCCCTCCTAAATTTGCCTGCCTCCGTAACTCTTCAATTCCTGCAGCTAAGCTTTTTAAAAACCTGGTTATGTCGCCACGTATACCGGCCTTGCGATAGACTAACTTTACAGCCTGACAGAATGTGCTTTAAAGTTGCTGTACCTGAACACAATGAACATAGTGGGTCTCCATTTACCCAGAGTTTTAGGTTCTGGGGAGTTGGCAATACATCATAAGTTGCCCCTATCAAAAATCTAATACTACTTTCCTCCATACTCGACAGTTCTTTCCAGCTAAGCTTTTTCTTGTCTACACCTTCCCAATTCAGCCACTGTCCCTGCTTAGCCTGGGCCACTGCCTTTGCACCCTTTAATATTTCCTCCTGTCTACGAACCTGCTCCATGACTAGCTTTCTCTTCTCCTTGGGACCTGCTCTACTCCACACCGGTTTGCTTGGGCCAAGCCCCAAGCCTCCCCGGCCTATTTGGACATTACCCAGAATCTCTGTATGCCTGAGCGTTGCTTCCGCCTCCTGCTACGCCATTCTTGGATTCCACTTTCTCCCCTTGATTGGGTTTTGAACCACCTTACTGACTACCACATCTTTACTCCCAGATAACAGGAGCTCTGTCCTAACCTTGGTACATTTAAACTCCTCCACTAGACTAGTTACTGGGAGCTGAAGTATGCCATTCCCATACAGTACCACCATGCTTAAACATCTAGGAACACCTAGCCACTTCCTAATGTAAGAGCTAACTAATCTTTCCATTTTTTCTGCAGCAGATAATGGAATCTCATATACAGACAGTGGCCACATCAGCCTGGGAAATAACCCAAACTGCAGACACCACAGCTTCAACTTTCCTGGAAGCCCTGATTTATCTATTCCATCCAGTCCCTCAGCAACATCCTTCCGAAACTGCACTACCTGTTCTCCGTCATTCAAGTCTGCCTTGTACCACCTACCAAGACTTTTTACTGATTTTTCCCTAATTATTGGAATTTACTCTTCGTCTATTACAAACTTCCTATCACTTAACTTCCCTCTACTTATTGAGATACTTCTAGACTTGATTTTCATACTAGCCCACTTTAAGTTTTTATTAAGTCTCTCAAGTACTCTTTTCATACATGGCACCGTTGTAGTTATCAACGTCATGTCACCCATGTAGGCCCTAATTGGTGTAAGGCGCATCCCATCCTGCCGCCTCTCTCCACCTACAACCCACTTAGAAGCTCTAATGATTACCTCCATCACCATTGTGAATGCCAATGGAGAAATCGTGCACCCTGACATAATGCCTATTTCTAGCCTCTGCCATCATGTTGTAAAGCCTGCTGTGCTTAAGCATAGCCTAATATCTTGGAAATACAATTTTACTAAATTAACCACTACTCCAGGCACTCTAAAATAATCAAATGCCTCCCAAATAAGGCTATGTGACACTGAACCAAACGCATTTGCTAAATCCAAAAATATGACATGCAAGTCTCTTTTCTCTGTCTTGGCTGCCTGAATCTGATGCAAAATCATGCTAGTGTGCTCTAAACACCCTGCGAAACCTGGTATTCCTGCTTTCTGTACTGCAGTATCAATTAAGCTATTCCTTTCTAAATAACTAGTTAATCTCTGTGCGACTACGCTAAAGAAGATCTTCCCCTCTACATTTAGGAGAGAGATCATTCGAAACTGACTCAGGTCTGAGGATTCCTTCTGCTTTGGAATAAAAACACCTCCTGCCCTACGCCATGCTCTGGGAATAACCTGTTTCTCCCAAACTATTCTTAATTGCCTCCACAAAAACTTATATCAGGTGCGCTTTTATAAACCCGGTAGGGGACTCCATTTGGCCCTGGGGCCGAACAAGCCTTTGCATGCCTGACGACCTCCTCAACCTCCTTCCACCTGGGTGGTCTAACATCCATCTCATGATCTATCTTTCCTACTGGTGGCATGTCAGGTGGAAGGCCTATTACTCTATTCTGCTCAAAATCTGAATACGTGATTCTTAGATATTTTTCTACTTCTAACTTTGTTGGCTTAAGCTGCCCTCCCTTTTCCTGGTTAAACAATCCTTTAACAAACTTGAAAGGGTCCCTGTAAAACACTGTCCTTACATACTCTTTATTCTTTCTCTTTTTCCTAAGATATTCAGCCCTTCTAAGTACTGCTAGTCTTCACAATACTAACACTACGTTCACCAGTGCTCTACATGCTAACGTGCTGATGAACCATGTTCACCATCTTAGTTTAGTATGTTGACATGTAAACTTTCACATATTTGCACTCAAGTATAGTTGAGGCTTGTGGGAATGTCAGTAGTCTCTCAGGTATTTATTCATGAACAAAAGACGCAGAGGAAAAGTCAGGAAATCCCAAAAAATTATTACAGTTCATCATGAGTGGGGCACTAATGTGTGCCAGATTTCATAGCAATTCATTGAATAGCCATTGATACATTTCAGTTAAAGCCACAGATTTGAACCTCGTGGTGCCTGGGAAGCACCAAAGTTATTAGGATTCATTCTCTGAGCACCATGAATGTCTGTAAAAAGTTTCAAAGACCAGGCTTGAACATATTAACTGAACTTTTAAGAAAACATTCCCTTTGGAGTACCTCATGGTTCAGTTGTGGGTTCTCCAGAATTTAATTATTTTATTGAGATTATAGTATTGCAATGGTCCTACATTGGTGTATATGATATACAGTATAAAACAGCAGCACTAAGGAAAATTCAATTTTCCATATTCTATGTAATCTTGTGAGCACAGCTGAATAAAGGTACTGCAGTAACTGAAGGGGTTGGGACACATCATCACTGGCATATAATATTCAGTCAGTCAGTAATATTAAAACTGGTAATGTTATATGATCACTCCCTGAGTTATTATTTTAATAGTTTTTTATTAATATCATGTTGCATTTATTCATTAAGCAACGCTTTCAAGCTCCCTACAGAGGTGGTTTCAAAAATAATCACGTTGTAACATATCATTCTACTATATAAGATGAATCATTTATGGCTATGTATAAGCAAAAAAAAAAAAACACCACAAAGTTTTAGAAAATGGTGCATTAAAATTTAAGTTTAACTTGTAATTTCATTATAGGTTTGATATCTCTTGTTATTTATCTTTTATGAAGGAAGCAACACATTTACACACCCACCATGTCCTGTCAGTACATTAGCTTGGCATGGCATTGATACATGGAAGATGTTTACAGACTTACAAATACATATGTAAAAGTACATAAGTTTCTCAACTTTGATAAAAACTCAGTTTTGTGATCCACACTGCATAGCTCTACAGCATTGACTGTATACAAAGATCGACGACATCACAGCTCCCCAACAATGAAGCCAAAACAACTAATTGCCCTCTGTTGGCTGGCTGCAGTATAGGTCATAAACCCCGCCCTCTCTGTGTTAGTGGATGGGATATGGGCCAAACTAGTGAATCAAAGTATATCAAAAAGATTTTCCCAAACATGATTTCTGTCATTTTAGGTAGCTCTTATCACATTGATGTATGTTTAAGTGTTACTTTTCATGATACGTTTGGATTTAATTAGTTATTTGATGCTTATAAAAAGTGAGTTTAACGTCATGATTGATTGACAGCTGTGACTGACTTGTGATTGGGTCTAGTGGGTGTATAGGCGGGACCTTGATACTGTGGCTCCACTTGCCGATCATGACTGTGCAGATATTTTGGCTTCATGTTTGTACAGTGGAAGGGAAGTATATAGTCATTGGTCTATTGGTACAATAAATATAACTACATATAATGTCAAAAAGATTTTTTTTTGGGTTAAATATATGTCAAATATATTTAGGAATAGGTCAAATATCACTTTCCCAATGGGAGAGTGTGCCCAAACTATTGATGGGTACTGTATATTTTACTGACTTTAGAGGCGAAATAAGATTTCAATGTACCCTCACAATGTGAAGACAAAATTATTATTATGATTAAGTAAATGGAGTGTTTTTAGACTATTTGAGATTATTACTATTATTTATCCAACCCAAGAGCACGGACATCAGTGTAGATACTCTCTTCTTCCGCTGTTTTTGTATCCCTTGTTCCTGCTTTGCTAGCTCTAGCTTGTCTGCCGGTGAAGGTAGGTGCAGAATAAACCAATGAATCCTCATCTGTCTGGGGAAACATTATGGATAGTGAAGTTAATATTTACACAAGTAGAGAGAAAAACATGATAACTTTTCAGCTGCATCTCTTCTTTATACACTAAACCTTACCTGCTGACTTTCCTGATTAGCACTGGCTGTTGCATTTGCTTGTAGAGCAAAATCAGCTGTAATATAAAATAAAAACATGGTGTTAATGTGAATACATTTTTGCAAAATATATGTTTGACAGATCAATGAATGAGTGACTTTGCTTACCGTAATGACCATATGAACTTTTCTTGAGTTGCTTGATTAAATAAATGAGAAAGGCTATAACAATCAGACTTATAGCCAAAGCAGCACATAACAGAAAGAGAACTGTGTTGTCCTTCTGTGCATGCAAACCGCTTTCTGCTTACATAACATGAAAAAGGGAGAAGATGAAAGTTACTAGTTAGTAAAAGTGTAATTAATAGTAATTTATCATTTCTGATAAGGTGTTACAGTATATTAAGAACAAACAGGACCATCATCAAACACACAGATATGCTAATTTGCTCATTATGTAGAAATATGATGCAGTTACCATCAGAATGGAGTTTTGATCCATTTCCAGAAATGATCTGTTCACACGTGGCCACAGCACAGTAATAAGTCCCATTATCAGAAGAGGTGACGTTCTTCAAGAAGGTGCATATAGATTTCTTTGTTGAGAGTCCCTCAGGATTCTTGTCATATCCACAAACACTGTTTCCTTGAGTATAATTAAAACTTGGCTGAGATTCAGCTCCTGCTCCAAAACAGCACACACACTTTTCTTCTGGACACAGTTTTGTCTCTGAGTCAGAGAGGGTTGAACACTGCAGAGACACAGAGGCTTCTGTATGGACTGGATCAGGTGTAGGGACTGTAGTGACATCAGGTTCTGTTCCTGGGATACCGAAAAATATATATTATTCAAAAAACACATTTCACCATAATTATTGAAAACAAAGCCATTTTTAAGGAATCTGAAAAATCAGTTGCTTCATTTTGCTGTGTTTACCTTCAACTCTCAGGTCTGTTCCATTTAAAAATATTAATTTCTGTTGATGTATTTTCATACAGTAGTAAACTGCTGTATCACTTAGCTTTGCTTTTTTAATAGACAATACAAATGTTTCACGCTCTTCAGTGGCTTCAATTCGAGGATCAACAGACTCCAAGCTATATGTTTTTCCTAACACTTGAGGAACCTTTCCAGAAACAGTCCTGATCCAAAACAAGCTTCCTGAACCCTTGCGAGCACATGTGAGGGTCACATTATCTCCAACATGAACAGTCTTTGACCCAACGATCTGCTCGTCTGTGCATCCTGAAAAGACAAACAGCAGTGAAGAATCATATAATCCATTTTATATATTAGTGTAAAAGGATGACGATACTTCAAATTCAGAGAAAATCTACATATACTTACGCCCCACTTTGAGCATCAGCAGTAAATACAATATGATCAACATTTTAGGGTTATTCCACTTGAGACTGCTGAAAATTAGACCATATAATACGGTGACTCATCCTCATATAATCATATCAAGTGGGAGGAAACAATTTCAGAGCAATCTGATTGGCTTCTCGTTATGAGTGCGTTTAACAGTTTTACCTCAGAGGAAATAATTTCAACCATCTTTCCAGTCTAAACACATGAAACACCATCAATCATCGTTTTGTTTCATGTGTCATGGTGGGTTTCTGTAACTGAAACTATAACAGTAAACACAAGAGATCAGTTTACAATATCTCTGCTGGCAAAATGAATAAAAAAAGAAGTTATCCTTACCTCATGGCTCTGATGTCATTTGATCTTGATGCGAACTAAATCTCAAATGTTTGGATGTATTTCTTTTGCTGCTCAGTCAGATACCAAATTTCAACATGTCTTCAAAGCTGTTGAGAACACAAACAAATATCTGCAAGTGGTATATAATTAGATCCTTTTGTCATGAGTAGTCGAGAAGTCGAGTGGTGTCATTTTCCTGAACACAAATGGGAGGAAATGTAGCAGGTTTTCGTTTTGTGATCATTCACTGTACTATGTGGGGTACGTAACCTAGTTTCTAAAAGCCCTAAAATAGACAGCAGGTGCTGAGTTGCTGAGTTTTTTGTGATTCATGGGGTGTGGTATTGTCATAACTTTGTTGCTGAGTGATTCTACAAACCCAAGATTATGTTCAGTGATGCAGTGATTCAGTGATTCAAATGCTCAATGTGCTCTTTATTTATTTATTGGTTATTTATCTCTCCCTTAAGCTTAAGGTAAGGTAATTTAAACTACTTGGTTATGGTTAGGGGATGATTATGGTAATGGCAAATTAACTGAAAGTGATGAAAGTTGAACATTTTAGCATGCCAGTTGACTGGTGCACTACTTCCTGCCATGGTACTGGGCATTGGGTTGTATGTTCAGTGCTTCAGTTCAGAGCAGTGCTAAATCATGGCTCTAACACTTACAAATTGTATAAAATCTGCTCACTCATTCTCATCACTGCCATATTTTGGTATAACTGACTCTACAGACAGAAGATAAGGTTTACAATGAACTCTTTTATCATCAGGTAGATCTTTTCAGAGGGGGCTTGATACCAATAGCCTTTAAAACCAAATCTATTGTAATGTAATATGTACAGTATGTGTAGAAGTAAAGGCCTATGTTTCACAAAAGAATTGAAATCTGTAATTCTCAGTTAAATCTGCATTAACTAATTTCATGGGGCGAAACAACACTGACAAGTTACACTCTCTTAATGTTACCACCAATGTGTTAGCCAACAGTTACATCAGATATGGAGTAGCGTTAGCATTTGGTGACCTGGCATATGGAAGTCCAACATCCAGTATTTGCTCTTACTTTAACTCAGATTTTTGGTCTCCACCAGCTTCCTACAAAAACAGCTCTTTAGCTGCTAAATGATCCACTGTGTTCAACAGCTAGTCGCTCACTTTCATCAGTCTGCTGTTTTGTGCTGGACAGGTAGCATACAGTTAGTTTATTAATTATTATAATTATAACTAATTGGTGAACATAGTGTCAACTCTGATGAGAGCAGTGAGAGTGAACTAAAACAGTAAAGTTGCAGGCTGTAAAATCAAATTCACACTTTTTGTCAGGGCTTAGGCGGTTCACACTTTTAGTATTTATAGTGAGTACAGTAATAGAGAAAGACAGAGAAGCCACCTTCAAACCCTCAAACAAGCATATTCACAGTCACCACTGACAAACAAATGATGCATGGAAACTTAATCATTGTTGTGGCTGTGGTTTCAAAATAAGGTGTGAATACAAAGGGGCTGTTCTTCCTCTTTCACACTGCCCCAGGAAGCTGGACTTGTACCGCTGTTTTCAAGTTTTTAAAAAGGCCAGTTGAATACCACCACAGTATATTGTACTATTGTTCTGATTAGCATGACCTGCTCAGTCATACTATGTCATGATAATTTTTAATCGCACTTTTCCGCGGTTTGATGCTTTTCACTGGTAGCTCCTGTGGGAGGGGGGAGGTGCTGATCATTCACTTGTCCCTGTCTCTTTTGGCAAGAGTAGCAGTTTGTACTGTGTGCATTACATGGTGATAGATGGACTGGCAGCATGTTTAAATAAACGGTAAACGTATCAATACATTTGCATAAAAAAGAAAAAAAAACACAAAATAATAATATGATTGAATATTTTAAGATCAGAGATGTATATAATTGTAGATGCCTGTTGTTGCATCTTTAAACAAATACAAGACAGACACACTTGTATTTTGAATGAGCACACTAACAAGCAAGTAAAACTAAAACAACCGTTAGAGTCTGTTCAACTAAAATTAGCCTGCTGAAGCTTATGTAGCTCATATGTAGCACCTCACTTCATATCCTGTTGAAGCTCATAGTCAGGTCTGTTCTGAGTAAACTGGTCAGAGGGTGGAGAAATGGCCCACCACAACCTGTGTCTGTGCGTGTAGCTGCTGCATGTGGTTTCACTTTTGAATATTTTCACATGGTGATGTGAGACCAGAGAAACAGAAGACAAAATAAAAGATGAGCTGTATCTAAAACAAACAATGGTCCCTATGTCTTTTTGTTAGTCTCTCTCTCTCTCTCTCTCTCTCTCTCTCACCTCCATGGTTAATGTTAGTAGTTCTCTCTTTCCCTGCAATGACAAATTATGACGTTATTTATAGCTTAATTATGAAGTTATGACCTGATTCATTTGGGAATGATGAACAAACAAGACTATGTAACAGTCTGAATGAGACAACCAAGATTTATTTAGGAAGTAAAACACAAGATGGACAGTCTTTAGTCAGGGAAATAGAAGAGAAAAGAAGATAAAGAAAAACTGGTAACATGTTAGTCACACCCACGATATGTAAAAGTCTATCATGCTCTTGAGTTCACAGCTGCAGGGGAGATCTGTGTCTTTTGTGTGGAAAAACAAACAAACTTGCATTTTTCATTCGTACAGCAGAAACTATGAAACATGAGAAAAGAAAAATTGTTGATTTTCTTTATATTGTTATTTCAATAAATAGCATATATATATATATATATATAATAGTAACAGATCCTGCCAGCAGAAACAGTTTGGCATTAGAAAGATTGTTTAATATGTTTCTTGTAAATAAGGTACAAAGAGGCCACAGTGATGTGAAATAGCGTGGGATCATGGGAGTTGTAGTCTTCACCACCATTATAAGCTTCTCCCACTTAGGATTCCTTCAGTGTCAGTTGGTCAGGAGGTTTTTACTAGGAGCCGAATTATCCGCAGAGGCGTCCTCCTCCATAACAAACGGGCCAGGGAATTTAAACTGTTAGAAACAACGAATAAAGCAGTTTCACATTAAAAATCACTAATTCACCGACGCTCCTTGGCGGACACAGGACGTGTCGGAGGGGCTGGGATCTGAGCTGCCAAACAGATGACCGATGACTAAAATCCTTTATCTGGTTAAACTACATAGATGAAAACAACCAAGGTGTAAAAAAATCTTAAAAATGTGGCTTAAAACTACTGAAGTTAGCATGCTAACTAGCTAGCCATGGTGTGGTCAGACCGTCTCGTCACTTTCTGATACTGAGTCCCTGTAGCGTCCAGTCTGCCCTGAAGAAGTAGCACTGCTCAGAGGACGTATTATAACTTCTTGTGTTGTAAGCGCAACAATGGCTGAAGCTCTCCAGAAGACTAGCAAGTAAACAGCTGTTAATACTAACGCTGGCTATGTAGCAATAGCAAAACTTACAAATAGCTCCTTTAATAAGCAAGACAACTGACTGGATTGTTAATCTGTCACAAAAGTCCTGACGTCAGTGTAGACTGTCTCTCCCTCGGCCGTTTTTTCTTTCCTTCTCTCTGCTTTGCCAGCTTTCCTCTTGGTGAAGGTTGCAGCAGAATAAACCAATGAGGCTTCATCTCTCTGAAAACATATATCATTAAGAAGGTTATAAGGCAGAAATATTTTATAGCATTAACATATACAAGGAGAAAATATGCTAATAAGTTCAGCTACATCTTTTCTTTATAGACCTTACCTGCTGACTTCGCTGGTAACCACTGCCTGTTGCAGCATCTGCAGCTGTAGATTTAAGATTTAAGATTTACACAAAGGAGTAATGTAAATCAAGTGAAGTTGTCTTTTGCAAAATCCAGTTTGATAAGAAACTATTACCTTTGTAACAATCACAAGTTTTCTTCTTGATGATATAAATCAGGAAGGCAATAACAATCAGACTTATAGCCAAAGTAGCACATAACAGAGCTGTACTGGCCTTCTGCAAATCCCACATGTTGAATTCTGTAATGATATAAGGAGCAACTAATGAAGGTTAATTGTGATTTGATGATGTGAAAATTCAATAGAAGCAACTATTTTATGATACATGATCTTAATGGATTCCAGATTAAAAAATTAAATATACAAATATGCAAATTTCACAATTATATTAAAATGCTCTGCAATTACCTTCAATGTCCAGTTTCATTCCATTTCCAAATAATATCTCTCCACACGTGGCCACAGCACAGTAATGAGTCCCAGCATCAGAGGAGCTGACGATCTTTGAGAAGTTGTAGACACATTTCTGTGTCGACTGAGCCTCAGGACTCTTTTCACATTGATCACCACTGCTTCCATGCGCATAAATTAAACTGGGATGAGATTCATCTGCTCCGGCTCTGAACCAGTACACACTGTGGTCTCCTGGACATGTTGTCTTCTCAGAGTCAGAGAGGACTGAACACTGGACAGCCACTGAATCTCCTGGACGGACTGGATTGGATGGAGGGACTTGAATGACCATAGTGATATTAGGTTCTGGTCCTGGGAAATACAAACACAAAAATAAACATGCTTTGCTTAATAAAATGAAAGGAAAACAATTTAAAAATATTAATTTAAAGACTTGCCCATAGATTACAGAAATATGTATCTTTGTATGAACATGTAGGAAAATTAAAATGCTGTTCCAAATTGTGGTGTTGTGGTGGACATTTTTTAATGAATGTGAAATTTTTGCAAACTGTATTTACCTTTAATTCTCAGATATGTTCCTGTTACAAATTTCATGTCAATCTGTTGTACTGTCATGCAGTAGTAAACTCCAGTATCACTTAGCTCTGCTTCACTAATATACAGAATAAAAGTTCCAGGCTCCTGTTTTGCTGTAATGCGAGGAGTCTCATTAACACCATCATAATCAAATGCAAATGTTCCTCCCAAGATTTCAGGGAACTTCCCAGAAACAAGCCTGATCCAAAATAAGCTGATGTCGTAATCAGATGTCTGGCGGATACACGTCAGCTTCACATCATCTCCAACCCCAACAGTCTTTGACTCAAAGATCTGATCATCGATGGATCCTAAAAATACAAGTAGATAGAGAAGTGATTAATAACAGATATATATCCTTTAATGCCCAGTGCTAAACTGATGCAAGAAGATGATTATAAGCTCAAAACACATATTCCAGAATATGGAAAAAAGCTGACTTTATATACTTACGTCCCGCTCTGAGTAACAGCAGTAGATGGAATATGATCAGCATTTTCCTGTTAATCCACTTAAACCCGGAGTTAATCTAAACCCTTTATTAAGATGATTTGCCCTAATGTAGTCATTTGAAGTGGGAGGGGACAATGTGAGAGCAATCTGATTGGCCTCTCGTTAGGTTGTTGTTTAGTATACCACCACAGCGGAAATCATTTCGACCATCTTTCCAGCCTAAACACATGAAACAACACCAACAACGAGCTTTTGTTTCATGTTTCATGGTGGGTTTCTATATCTGACACTGGGAGACAACTCAACAGATGATTTGATGTGAACTGCAGTAATCCAAAACAATATTCTTCACAACATTTTCCTTTATATTTCCACATTAATTAATGGGCTTTTCGCCAAATACTCACTAACATGGTCAAATATCACCATCCACGTGTAATTTTCAGCAGTGGGGGTCATGTATTAGAGAATTTCCCTTTACACGAAGGGGCACAGAAGAAACAATATGACACAGTAATGCACACTTTTGTGTTGTAGTGTGTCATTCACCTCACTGTTGTACTACCATATTTATTGTTGCAGCCAGGTGTCCAGAAATGCTAAAATATGATTGACGCATGGGTATTGTTCCTGTCACATGTCAACATGATTTACTTATGTCATTGTTTGCTCTAAGTTTGATCCATTAAGCCGACCAAACACAGAAAACAACAAAAACAAAAGAAGCTTAGAGACTTGTTGCCAAACAAAACCTCTAGTTCAGTGATGATGATTTCAGTTCAATGCCACTTTTTTTCCAGGACGATTAAGGTAAGAAAAATATTGTGATGGTGAATGAACTATGATTAAAGCCTCTGCACACCTAAAGTCTACAGGTGTTTTTACTGATGTTGTTTAATTAGACCTCTGTGTCTGTTTAGTGTGTTACAACATACACTGTTATCATTCTTAGAAGTGCATCGAATTTGATGACACCATGTCATTCCCTTTACAGCTCCACCCAGCCTCCACCTCACTAGAGGTCCGTTCAGCCCGTGTTGTTGAGAACTCTCGAATGGGTGTTCAGGGTCTTTACAGTTAATGGGAAGCTTTTCATCATGCTACATGAATAACACACTGCAGTAGTTCTTACACTGGGAACTATGCATGCGTTGCTGCTTGAGCGTGGCAGCTGCCGTCGCTGACCTGCTGCGGAGAAGCACGCATGTGTTTTCATACCGGCTGCGTCTCTGCTGCGTTGCTGCTAATGCAGCTCTCTCTCTCTCTACATAGAGTTTGCAGTTTACTGGAATGTTGGATTTCTCGTCATTTTTAATTAATTTCTGATTTATTTTTGATAGGAAATGTCACTAAAGTGTCACTGTCTCCACATACAGCTGCTAAAAATGGTAAAAAAACATATATTTATAATCTGTCATATTCAAAGAAATATAGTTGATGGTGTCAATTTTATGAGATGATACTGCTATGATGTGAATATGAATATCAACAGATTTTTTTCTCAGTCTATTTCTGTTGGGAGACACGTGTGACACGTGTTGAATCAAAACAGTATTATATGCTCTGATTATATCACTGCCATCAAAATCAAATGACAAACATATGATTTACAATACAACCATTTTTGTGTGATTTGAGGACAAGTACTGAACCCAAAAAGCCTTTAATTATAAATGGTGTATGTGTAATATGTCAGTAAATACAGTATAAGAGCCTGTGGCCCCAAATCAAAAGCGTTGTTGTTGTTACCACTTGGTTGAGCAGCCATTTTCCTCTGCCACACACAACGACAGAGGAGCCATCTTAAACATTGTGCAAGCCAACCAATTCAGAAGCTCCACATCATCAGTGATGACCCTCCCACTCTTCATGTCAGTCACTTACGCAGGAAGAGCACAGCACACAGAGCTAGGGAGGTGGTTGTGGTCACACCATCCATCCTCTAAACTCACTTCACTTCTTTTCAGGGCGCTGCTGAAAGGCAGTAGCAGAGCAACACGCTCACAGTTTTACAGACACACGCTCACCTAGAGGTGTAAAAAGTGTCTGAGGTTTTTCCCTTGCAGTAATGTAACAAAAATACCAAGGTGGTCAACAGAAAGAAGTCCTGGCCGATGCCATGTTCAGTGGTGGAAAGACTCTCAGTAACAGTGACAGACACAGTCCAGTACAACACCACAGACTCTGGCATCAAACAATGACCGACGTAGAGTGGAGGTGTCCAGTACAACCCAAGCTACTTGCAAAGTGTAGGGAGACAGAAAACAGTTAAACAGACAGACAACCTACAGGGTTAAAAATACAGCAATATTTGTCAGATCTTCACGATTTGGTTTGTGGCCGTCGTCGAGGTCAACATGCTGTTGACCACAAGACTAAAAATGTTGGTTGTTGTTAATACAACATGTGTAGCTGGAGTTTTGACACATAGAAAATTACCAGACAGTTAAATAAATGATCCCCTGAAACAATGGTGTATCCAGCCCCTGTACACATACTACATATATACTGTTACATATACAGGAGGATTGACACAAGAAAACTAATTCAAAACAAAAGTAAATACTTTCATAAACTCTTGATTTCTGTCTTGAACTTTCTACTTTTTCTTTGTGTCCACACTGCTGCTGCATCTGACACACAAATAGACACAAATAAACACATTCACAGTCACCACTGACAAACAAATGATGCATGGAAACTTAAGAATTGTTGTGGCTGTGGTTTCAAACTAAGGTGTGAATACAAAGAAGCTTTTCTTCCTCTCTCATTCTCTATTTTAGCCCCAGGAAGCTGGGCTTGTACCGCTGTTTTCAAGTTTTTAAAAAGGCCAATTGAATACAACCACAGTATGCTTTATTATTGTTCTGATAATTAATAATTACACAGCGACTAACGGGAGTAGTGAAAAGGTACAGGAGGGATGGACACAAACTAACTAACTACAACTAAAACAACTGTTCAACTAAAATTAGCCTGCAGAAGCTTATGTAGCTCTTCCATCGCTTCATATCCTGTTGAAGCTCATAGGCAGGTCTGTTCTGAGTAAACAGCTTCAGTGGCTGGTCAGAGGGTGGAGAAATGGCCCACCACAACCTGCATCTGTCAGAGAGTAGCTGCTGCTTGTGGTTTCGTTTGTTGTTCTCAAGGCAGTCATGCAGAGAGACGGAGGAGTTTATTAATGTTAGTATCTGTCCCCTGGCATTTTCTAACACAGTATATTTTTTTAACAACGAAATAGTAATTGTATCTAAAATAATAAAACACGCCCCATGTAGCTCGCCACGCTTCTGTCTACAGTTGTGGGAAGTTGTGGTGAACAAATACACAGCAGTTCAATGTCAAACCACCTGCTGTATATCTACTAGTCTCTCTCTCTCTCTCTCTCTCTCTTTGTGTCTATGTGCACATGGCATAAATGTGAACCAAAGCTGAAACGACCGGTTTCATACAGGTGAAAACATTGTCCTGGTTGAGGCCCATGGTTAATGTGAGGTCTATGAACCTGAGTCATCTGGGAGCGATCAAGAAAAAACAGATCTGGGTTAGAAAGACTGGTTTACAAAGCAGACTCATGACTCATAAAATACAATATCGACAGACTTTAGTAAAAAAAAAACTGCCATTGTCAATCAAGTAAACATGATCTTGACTTCACTGCCAGTAGATCAGGAGACATTTGAGTCTCTTATGTGGAACTCCTTCAGTTTAACTTTAACTTTTCCATTTGCACAGAAGAAACTACTCAGAAACATGAGAAAATAAACATGCTGTTCATTTTCTCAATGTTATTTTAATAAAATCATGATTGGTGCAGCTCATTATAAGGGTCCTCAGTAATGTTAAGGTCGATGAAATTGAATTACTTTGTCTTAATGACAAATTGCACATTCTTAAGAGCTCTGTCTCTCTGCCTCTCTCAAATTTACCTTTGAATCCTCCACATCACTTGATTTTCCGTCTGCTTTTGGTCACATTTCCTCTCACCTCTGTCCTGCAACTTTCCCTCAAACGCACAGACCCGCCACCCACACTGCAGCTAACATGATTTGAAAAAATCCTTATGTGGAGTTTCAAACATCAAATGTTTTTAAGAAAAGTTTCCAGTCCTCAGGATATTTATCCCACTTGCTCAAAAGCCCAAGATTAGTTTGACCTAGCTAAGTACAAACAGTGGAAGAAAAACAGCCAGCTTACACAGACAGAGGAAAATACAGCTTTCAGCAACTCCAATAGTGTCACATTTTATATGCTGCATCTCATTAGCTAGCAAACTAGCCACCACCACATCCAAAAATGATTAGGGTCTAGTAGAAAAAAGTGTGTGGGTCCATCTGGGCTGCACTGAACAATAGAAATATTGCTCCATCTAAAAGACAGTTATCAGGAAACAAGAAATTCAGTCATGATTAAATGGCTACATGTACATCTCTTATCAAATGAAAATGGATCATAGGTTAGGTAAATGTAGGCGGGGAGGTTATTTTTCTTCATTTCAGCCAATCACTGATTTGTTCTCTGTATAATCTTGTGACCAAATCTTCCATTCAGGTAGGAAGACATCAGTAGCACAAGAGAAAGGTGCTGTACCACAATGATTGGACAACTGGCTGCTTTGATTCTTCTTAGCACAGTGTGTAAGTACACGACTTACCTAGTGTGACAAAAATACCTCTGTTTAAATATAGTCAAACTGTTGTTTGATTAAATTTAAACATAGTCATATATTTTAGGCAAGGCCCTGTAATAATAACTTTCAGGTACATATTTTGCATTTTGTATTTATTTTCTCTTCTCATGTTGTAATTTGTTTTTGTTTGCTTCTTTTCTTCAGCTTGGACTCAAACTGCTGAGGTTTCTCACCTGATCTCTTTGACTGTAGTTGAACTTGGTGGCAGTGTTACTTTTGAATGTCAAGTCTCTGACATGAAAGAAAGCTTCTCCTGGTATAAGCAGCCTCTTGGACATATGGCCCAAAATGTTGCCGCTGCAGTCCATGGCAAACTAACAGTTAGTAAAAAATTTAAAGACACACGTTTCACACTAAGAGAAGGAGATGATCAGTGTCTTCTTACCATCAGAAATGTCAGCAAAGAGGACGAAGCAACGTACTTCTGTCAGAGTGGAACAGGATATTTACAGGTTTTCAACAATGGCACATTCTTGTCTGTGAACGGTAAAATATCCTATACTTTTGGTGTTTGTGCTGATGTGAATGAAACAATTTAGAGTGTGAAATACTTTTAACTCCTTTTTACTGAATCACACAGATCATAAACAGCAGAAACATGTTTACGTGCATCAAAGTCCGGAGACAGCATCAGTCCAGCTGGGAGCCTCAATGACTCTCCAGTGTTCACTTCTCTACACGGACAAAGAGAGCAGAGCCCAGTGTCCAGGTGAACACAGTGTGCACTGGTTCAGAGCTGGATCAGGAGGATTTCATCCAAGCATCATTTACACTCACAGCAACAGGAGTGATGAACAAGAGGAAAGGAGCTGTGTCTACAGTTTGTCCAAAACTATACAGAACTCCTCTGATGCTGGGACTTACTACTGTGCTGTGGTCACATGTGGAGAGATCCTGTTTGGTGAAGGAACTAAAGTGGAGACAAGTACGTATTTACAATTGGATTTGAATCATAAATTTCATTTAGCTTTTTTTTTTTTTAAAGTGTAAATGTAAATGAATATCAAGATGATTAGTCTGTTGGTTTCAGGAGGATAACTTAATGTACTAATTTTTCCATCTAGACATTTGAGACCTAAAACATTTGTTGTGCAAAAACATTGAAAATGAATTTCAGTCACAATAATTACATGATATGTTGTTTCTTCCTCCTAGAAACATATGTGCCTTATTCCATTTCAAGTTACCTTTAATCAATGAATCAAACACTGTTCTCTACGATATGTCAGGTCTTTAGCTCAGAACTCAAATAAAACAACAGGATATTTTTGACTAAACATCTTATTGAAGATCATTAGTTTTCTAAATGCCATTGCTTGGCGTTCAAAAAACCAATGATTACTTCTTAATGTCTCTTGGAAAATGTTTATATTCAGGATCAGAGCTGGAGCCAGTTGTCCTTGTTCTTGGAGGACTGTTGGTCTGCTGCGTGGCTGTGGTTGGCATCCTTATTTACTACATAAATCAAAGGACAGTTTGCGAACATTGTAAAGGTAAGTTCACCGTACTCAACTTCTGATTTCGGTTATGCTTTCGATGCGTCGCTTTAAGAGCCCGAACGTATGAAATTACATTACTAATATTTTGGAAACCAGCTTGTAACTGCCATAAATATTTTAGGCCTATAGCACAGCATTTCAGAGAATGGTGTGGTATAAAACAATATTCTATATTTTCCCATATTTACATGTCACAAGCTGCATTGAGCACATTACAGGTTTTTTTCTTTAATGTAAAGCCAAAAACTGAAAATATGTCCCTTGTTCATTCGTCCCTGTTATTGTAATGAAAGGTCGACAGTAACGCACAATGCTATTTTAATATGAGATTTAATCATAAAGATTTATTCTGTAGATTACCTTATTTTTTTCTCAGGTTTATTGGAGAATTGGAATAATTTAAATAATGTTTAAATTATTGCAACTCATAAACAGTACATATACTGTATATTGTATTCTGTTCCTTGATTTAGATTGGGAACTACATACTCCACATTGCCTGTATGGTTAGTGATGGTTAAGACTGGCGGAGTGATATGATGTAAGGCAGCAGGGTCATGTATCACGGATGTGATCGGTGTTCAGTTGTACTACCGTTTAACCGGACATTAAAGTGGTTCTGGTTACCCATGATACTGTCCCTGTGTCATTGCTCCACTGACATCCCGAAAGTAGGTTCATACAACAAGAAATACGTTTATGGTTAACGTCAAGAGTGATCAGCGCTACACTACGACAGCAGTAACCATATTCCTCATGTTTGCATACAATGTGAAGACTTTGTGTTGTTTTTGTTTTTTAACAGGAGCAATGAGTTTTTCCCATCACCATGGACATGACGAGTCAACTGTGGATCAATCAAATGATCTGGTAAATATATGGTGGTGTGTTGTCTTATTTGTCTTATATTACCTTGTAGCTACAACATAATGTCTTTCACTATATGATAAAGTTTAATGGGAATAGAGATAAAAGGCACAAATGTAATAATACTGATGATGTAATTTCACTGTAAAGCAGTCCTGCCCCTTATGTTCTAAGTTTATACTCTAGACCTGATCCCTAACTGGTCTTGATGTTACAGCCCTTATCTCTGAATAAACACAAACATTATATTGTATAATATATATTATATTTTTGCAGGATGGTGAAGAAGAGGCAGTGAACTATGCAGCACTGGATTTCTCTGCAAGAAGAGTGAAAAGAGGAAGGAAGAAGAGAGAGTCACCACAAGAGTGTGTGTACTCTGTTACATATTACCACAACCAGCAAAACCCCTCTCTATAGGCAGAGCAACTCCCTATAGAGGCTCTCACCTTAGGGTGGGGGTTCACCTGTCAACAGTAGTTTTTATTGAAAAGATCCACACTGAAGGCTACTGAATTTTTCTTTTAAAAAATGTTCACATGGAACAGATGCAACACGCTTCTAGAAAACTACAGATGGCAAGTAATCCTGTTAAATCCCTCTGAAGCTGTCAAAGTCCAAAACTTGATAAACTACTGTTTATGTAAGTGACAGATGGATTTCAGTTATTCTGTTGTTTGTAAATCTCAAGGAAACCAACACAATGACATGTCCACAGCAGCTCGAAATCACGTTCACAAATAGTTTAAATGGTCACTCAACAAAAACAATCAACCAAAAAGAAAAAAAAAGCAGCATAAACTCTATAGAAATGTACTTACAACAGATTTATGGTCTCTGTGTCTAAACAAGATTCACACCGGTACCAGTCAATCAGGATGCAGTGGTTTCTAACTTCTATTACCGTTGAAACAGTCACACTTGTTTGTCTTGATGATACAAATGAGGGAGGCTATAACAATCAGACTTAAAACCAAGACAGCACACAGCAGAAATATAACTGCACTGGCCGTCTGTGACCACATGCAGGTTCCTGAAACATCATGAAAAGACAGAAACAATTAGTAAAAGTAAATGATGTTTAGTATCAGCTACCGGTAAGATGATTTTACATCCTAGTGGTTCTTATGGATTTTAATGTATAATCTGAAACTTAAATGTGCAAATTCCCTAATTAACACAACAATAATACAGATAATAAGAAAAATAATAATATCTTGATCCAGTTTTGTTCCATCTCCAAATAATATCTCTCCACATGTGGCTACAGCACAGTAATATGTCCCAGAGTCAGAGGTGCTGATGTTTTTAGGGAAGCGATAAACGCAGCTCTTCAGAGAGTCAGATCTTTTCTCACATTCATGTCCATCAGTGTAGATGATGTCAGGATGAGATTTACCTGATCCGGCTCTGAACCAGTACACACTTTCTCCTGGACACGTCTTGTTCTCAGGGTCAGAGAGGACTGAACACTGCAGAGTCACTGAGTCTCCTGGACGGACTGGATCAGATACGATCAGCTGCTGAACAACAGCATAGTTTGATGTCCTCTGAGAGTTTCCTGAGTGGCACATAACTGAGTTAAAAATTTAAGACATCCCAACATATTCAGAGAATTAAAAAATATGATTAGAGACACTGGAAAAGTATGTAAAAATAAATCACATTATTACCTTTCACACAAATATGTCCCACTTCATTCTGTTTTATCCACTCTGTGATTGCACAGTGATACATTCCCTCATATTCTTGAGTCATCCTCACAACCCATCAGGATGATAAATCTCTTATCAATATTTACCTCCAATCTGGATTCAGAAAACTCTGGTGCATACTGAGATTTTATAGATGTCAACACTGACACAATTAATTTCAGAGTATCCCCGGCACTTTGCTTGTACCAGCAGAATCATCTGCTGCCAATCTCAACATTAGGCAGAGCCCATGTTAAGGTCACGGGTTCACCGAGCTGAAATGTGATCAATGGAACCAGTGAATCTGAATCGAAAGAAATCATACGATACATTCAATAAAAATGATTGTACAATGTCTAAAAGTTATGATGCACCTGGCACAACAAACTGGTAGAGAAAACAGAATAAAAACATCCATGATGAAAAACAAGCAGCGTGACCCACAACACCATCACACTGACAATGTCTCTTGTTAGGAGACTTGTATTTCAGTGAGGGAAGGAGATGAGATGATCGTGAGGTCAGACCATCCAATGCATCTGATTGGTTATGGCAAAATAGATTCAAAAGTGTGCTTCCTGTCACACTGGTCTTGAAGTGCCTTGTATTTTGTTAGGCATAGTCTACATTCACTTAATCTTTTGACTCTGAAGCTGTCAGTTTCCTTTTCATCACACAAGCCTTTTTTGTGTGATGTTTGCTTTTGGAACATTTTTTCTTTTATGAAATCTGTTTTTCAGCACTAATAACAGTTGTCATGGTGGCTATTATCACTTCACTTCTGTATGAAAAAGAAAAAGGAACAGGAGAGGAGACTAATGCCAGTTTTAGAGAAAATGTGCATGAACAAATAGTTTGCATGAGGCATATGCAAAATGAAGAACAGGTTCTCAGGAATGAAAGGTTATTGGGATTTTTGTGTTAACAGATCAGTGTGTTTTGTAAAATACAAAAAGAAAAAGAAAGTAGATGTAGAATCATTATGGCCTTTGAACCTCCTGTTTTATGCTTTTAAAATGTTATTGTTCTGTGTTGCATACATTAAACAAGATATTCAATCGATACTTGTACACCAGTTGCTTCCTGAAGTGACTGCAACTAAAAGTCTTTTCAAAATAATCACATACTTTATACTTTAATTTAAATAAATAAGGCTATATTTTAGATGTGGAAGTTTGTTTATTAATAAATGAAACAACACACGTTCATACATGACAAATTCCCTTTAGTACAGGTTTTTGTATTGCGCTGATACGGAGCTGAAGGGCTCGGCAGGAAATGAAACTATAATAAAAGTGTATAACAAGAAAGGTAACGCTGCAACATCTTGAAACTCTTTGAAAACCCAATAAAATACACACAATAAAGGACAAAAAATTATAAGGTTGAGATGCTGAAGTATTGAATGTTATTTTTGCATCATAATTGTTTAATTCTTTTTCTGAATTAACTGAATTCAAAAATATTATTCAATGTTTGCAAACAATTTGTCCAAAATATATAACAATTATGCATAAAACATAAAATTTATCCAAAGTATAATATTATGTTAACAACTTCAGAGGTAAAGCGCAAACACCAGTGCTGCTACCCTGGTAATTTTCTGGCATATTGTGCCACACAAATTTCTTTTTAGTACCATCAATTATTAAAGCCAGTGTTTGAACTGTTATTCCATCACAAAAGTCCTGACATCAGTGTAGATCGTCTCTTCCTTTGCTGTTGCTTTCCTTCTCCCTGCTTGCCCAGTTTTTCTCATGGTAATGTTTGGTTTAGAATAAACCAGAGAGTCCTCATTTCTCTGAGGAAAAAAAATGCACCAATTGAAAATGAGAGGATTGATTTCAATACATGTACATATAAAAATGACTGATAATTATTTTATAGCTACATGTTTATATTCTTTACCTGCTGACTTTGATGATTACCACTGGCTGCTGCAGCATTTGTTTGCAGACTGACGGCAGCTATATTAATAAAAATAAGTCACAGAAAAAATGATTCACTGGATCTGACTTTTTTTTTTTTTTTAAAGATGAATGAAGTTTGCTTACACACAGGTCAAATGTGAATCAAATGATGACAGTTTATAACAGTTCAATAGATTGATGTATGAGCAACTTTTCTTACCGTTGCAACAACCACAAGATTTCATTGTGATGGCACAAACAAGGAAGGCTATAACAATCAGACTCACAGCCAAAGCACCAAACAACAGAAGGACAATTGTATTGTCTTTTTGTGAATCACACGTGTCGACAACTGGAACTTTAAATAAAGAAAATAGAAAATTTTAGAAATAGCAGAAAGAAAAAAAAATTGACGATATTTGATAGTATGTTAATAAAACGATGATAATTTCCTCATTATATAGAAATATGGTGCTGTTACCTTTAATGTCCACTTTTGTTCCATTTCCAAATAATATCTGTCCACACGTGGCCACAGCGCAGTAATGAGTCCCAGCATCAGAGGAGCTGACGATCTTTGAGAAGTTGAAGACACATTTCTGTGTCGACTGAGCTTCAGGATTCTTTTCACACTGATTCACAGTGTTTTCATGAGCATAAATTAAACTGGGATGAGATTCATCTGCTCCGGCTCTGAACCAGTACACACTGTGATCTCCTGGACACGTTTTCCTCTCAAGGTCAGAGAGGACTGAACACCGGAGAGTCGCTGAGTCTTCTGGACGGACTGGATCAGATACAAAGTCTTCCGTGATGGCAACGATCTCAGGTTCTGGCTCTATGAAATTAAAAAAAATAAAAATAAACGTGTTTTATTCAGTTCATTGAGGATACATTGCAGGAGGGGCATATATATTACAATTGTTTATTCATAAACAAAAGACAAAGTCTGGTCACTTTTATATGAATTATGTAAACATACAGTGTATTAACTAAATATATACAAGTAAGAAAGTAAATAAAACTGCTATTATAAACGATGTATAATTCTACGATTCTTATGACATCTGGAATCTTTTGCTGTTTTTGCAGGATTTACCTTTGACTCTCAGAAATATTCCTTTCAGAAATGTAATGTTAAGTTTTTCTACTAGTAGGCAGTAGTAGATTGCAGTGTCGCTGAACTGTGCTTTGGAAATATGCTTAACATATTTTTCAAGCTCTTGTTTTGCTTTTATGTGAAGAGTTTCCTTAACACTGTTTTCATCTAAAGTAAAGTAAGATAATTGTCCTCCTAAACTTTCAGGAAATGTTCCAGAAACAAGCCTGATCCAAAATAAGCGTGCAGACTGCGAAGTTCTCTGGCGGGTACATGTCAGAGTCACAGTTTCTCCAACATTAACAGTCTTTGTCTCGAAGATGTGTTCATCTGCGCATCCTGAAAATAAAATAAAGACAGAGGAATGATTAACGACAGGGATACAGTCATATGCCTTCTCTATATTAATGCAAAAAGACGGCGATGTATTTTAAATATTTCTGGAGTAAATACTTACGCCCGATTTTGAGCACGAGCAGCATATGTATTATGATCAGCATTCTCTGATTTCACCAGCTGGGACAGCAGTTAATTTAGACCCCACTATAACAAGATTCGACTTAATGTAGTCATAGCAAATGGGAGGGAACGATTTCAGAGCGACCTGATTGGCCTTTTGTTATGTTGCTGTTACACTGTACTACCACAGTGGAAAGAAATTCAACTAAACTTTCCATATTAAGAACATGAAACAACACCAGTAGCATCTGTTTGTTGTGTGATATTTAGTTCTCATGATGGGTTCCCAAATCTGACACTTTAAACACAGAAGGTCTTATAGGAGAGATATTGTAAACTCAACAGATATGTTGAGTTTACAATATGTTTCCTGTGAAGAAAATCAACAGCAAAGTGTTTTATTGCAGGCGGCAAAACACTAAAGCAATGATTTTATTAATTAAAATACTATCAGTGTGTATTACATTTTTTTTTACAATCTATACAACAGTTATTGAAAATCATCAAAATTGCATGCAAGCCTGCTGGTGACAGCAGTGAAAAAGTCAGGGAGTCATCATACTGATTAGGATTCATCCTCTGGGGACTATGATTATCTGTTCAAAATGCCATGGCAACAGCTGCCATGATATTTCAGTTAGGACCAAAGAGATGGTCTAACCACCAACGCTGACATCAGTAAATCCATGCTGCTAGCAAGGTTAAAAACCTACCAGGGCATTTATAACAGAGAAAACCAGGAAGGACCGGCCAATCCAGGTGCCCCTCAACATCAGTAATGACCCGCCCACTTCGCCTGTCAGTCATCTGTAGTGAAACACGTCAGCTGGGCAGAAGCCTATCCCAACATGCATTAGGTGAAAGGCAGTAGCAGTTTCTGGGCTTTCACAGAAACTCAAAGGACAAATCAGAGTTCACGATATTACTGGGACCCATGTGAACCTGGAGCGATACCCAGTTAAACTCCACTCATGAAAAACCAAGAGGGACAATGCAAACATCTCTCTTTTTAAAGGAAGCTTTGTTCCTACATTAACTGCAAGTACAAAACTGCATAAACTACATGAAGCGCTTTGCCAGTATAAACTACCATGAGATCCAGCGGCCTGGGTTCTTTCACCTGTACTACACTCTATGCTATTTTCTCTAAATGATATATCCTTATTTAAACTTATATGAAATTAATGTCTAATAATATTAATGTGTAATTTTAACACCTGAACTTATCACTGTTGACCTTCGGCTTTCACTTTATCTTACTTTTATTAAACCAACAAAGAGGAAAATGATGTGAAATCATTTACCAAGAATTTAAATGAAGTAAGATAAAATCCTTCAGAGTCATTCTAAGGCATCACTTAATCAAAAACAAAAACAAACAAAAAAACAAACAAACAAACAAAAGAAAACACAACAGCCCTTTTTCTACCAAGATAATGGAAAAATCAAACGACCTGGCAGGATATACTTTATGAGTTTAAGATGGCATGAATTATGCATGAATCAACAACAACAACAACAACAACAACAACAACAACAACAACAACAATAATTTACTGGTTATACTCTGAATGCAGTTCGGGTGAGATGTGTGTGTGGTAACTTACATCTGTACTGATGGCATCTTCACTCACACCAGTTACTGGTCAGCAGTTCAACAGTCTCCTGTTCCGGCCACAGTCCCACTGACGAGTCCCGGTGGTGATGGAAGAAAAGAAAATCCAACCTCGGTCTCAGTTGCAGCGAGAAAAGGAAACAGGTCCCGCTCAACACCAGAGATGCAACTGCGCTTCTTTGCTAACACAGTGCGCTGTCTGGTGCAGTGTGCAGGCTTCAAAGTCCATACATGAATGCTAGCATGCCATTAGCAAGTCTGCTAACTAATAGCTATGCGGCAGATTAACTCCCAGACACTCAGTGCAATCTGCAAAGACTTCTAGCCTTGAAACACACTTCTTATAAATGAGTCAGGCGACTACTAGAGTCTCTATATCTTACACTTGGTTTACAACTGTAGCTATTCGTCATGTGACGTCACGGGGATGGTTCGCTGTTTGTCTGTGTGGTTGTTGTTTGATTGTTTGTCACTAGGAGTTGTTGGTAAATGGATGATGGATAGAGACGAGAGCAAAAGACACAGCAAAAGAAGTGGATGGTCTTTTTGTATTGCCCCTGGATGCTCATGAGTACTACTGCACAAAAGAGAACAGTACACTGGGATAAATCAAGTTTCATTCATTCATTCACTCTAATGTGCATGGCTATAATTAACATAGAAATTCTCAGAAATCCATAGAAACTCTCTCTATTGTGCTCATATGGACCACAATGGAAATTAGTTTTTACTTTTTTGTGTTATTCTTGACATTAATAAATAAACAGGCTAACCCTTACCCTAACCCTGACATTTTATATTTGTTTCAATACATCACATAAATATAATCAAAACAATGTTGATAGTAGCTGCGACATGACAGGCCCCTCTTGCAAGCTACCATTAGAAGCACAGTGGTGCATCACAGGCTCCAGTGTCTCAGCTCAGACGTCCCTTGACAACACAACAGCTGAAATGTCGGATTAGTTGTAATGAAGCCAATGTTGTCACGTATGAGATGCTTCATGTTGACCTGGAATTGCAATATAAACCCTGCACTGGCATCACCTCTTCTTCGAAGTAAAAAATGTAAAAAAAAAAAAACAGTAAAAAAACGATTTACTGGATCTGACTTTTTTTTTTTTAAGATGAATGAAGTTTGCTTACACACAGGTCAAATGTGAATCAAATGATGACAGTTTATAACAGTTCAGAAGTTTGTTTATTAATAAATGAAACAACACACGTTCATACATGACAAATTCCCTTTAGTACAGGTTTTTGTATTGCGCTGATACGGAGCTGAAGGGCTCGGCAGGAAATGAAACTATAATAAAAGTGTATAACAAGAAAGGTAACGCTGCAAGATCTTGAAACTCTTTGAAAACCCAATAAAATACACACAATAAAGGACAACAAATTATAAGGTTGAAATGCTGAAGTATTAAATGTTATTTTTGCATCATAATTGTTTAATTCTTTTTCTGAACTAACTGAATTCAAAAATATTATTCAATGTTTGCAAACAATTTGTCCAAAATATATAACAATTATGCATAAAACATAAAATGTATCCAAAGTATAATATTATGTTAACAACTTCAGAGGTAAAATGCAAACACCAGTGCTGCTACCCTGGTAATTTTCTGGCATATTGTGCCACACAAATTTCTTTTTAGTACCATCAATTATTAAAGCCAGTGTTTGAACTGTTATTCCATCACAAAAGTCCTGACATCAGTGTAGATCGTCTCTTCCTTTGCTGTTGCTTTCCTTCTCCCTGCTTGCCCAGTTTTTCTCATGGTAATGTTTGGTGTAGAATAAACCAGAGAGTCCTCATTTCTCTGAGGAAAAAAAATGCACCAATTGAAAATGAGAGGATTGATTTCAATACATGTACAAAAATGACTGATAATTATTTTATAGCTACATGTTTATATTCTTTACCTGCTGACTTTGATGATTACCACTGGCTGCTGCAGCATTTGTTTGCAGACTGACGGCAGCTATATTAATAAAAATAAGTCACAGTAAAAAATGATTCACTGGATCTGACTTTTTCTTTTTTTTTAAAGATGAATGAAGTTTGCTTACACACAGGTCAAATGTGAATCAAATGATGACAGTTTATAACAGTTCAATAGATTGATGTATGAGCAACTTTTCTTACCGTTGCAACAACCACAAGATTTCATTGTGATGGCACAAACAAGGAAGGCTATAACAATCAGACTCACAGCCAAAGCACCAAACAACAGAAGGACAATTGTATTGTCCTTTTGTGAATCACACGTGTCGACAACTGGAACTTTAAATAAAGAAAATAGAAAATTTTAGAAATAGCAAAAAAAAAAAAAATTGACAATATTTGATGGTATGTTAATAAAATAATGATAATTTCCTCATTACATAGAAATATGGTGCTGTTACCTTTAATGTCCACTTTTGTTCCATTTCCAAATAATATCTGTCCACACGTGGCCACAGCGCAGTAATGAGTCCCAGCATCAGAGGAGCTGACGATCTTTGAGAAGTTGTAGACACATTTCTGTGTCGACTGAGCTTCAGGATTCTTTTCACACTGATTCACAGTGTTTTCATGAGCATAAATTAAACTGGGATGAGATTCATCTGCTCCGGCTCTGAACCAGTACACACTGTGATCTCCTGGACACGTTTTCCTCTCAAGGTCAGAGAGGACTGAACACCGGAGAGTCGCTGAGTCTTCTGGACGGACTGGATCAGATACAAAGTCTTCCGTGATGGCAATGATGTCAGGTTCTGGCTCTAGGAAATTAAAAAAACAAAAAATAAACGTGTTTTATTCAGTTCATTGAGGATACATTGCAGGAGGGGCATATATATTACAATTGTTTATTCATAAACAAAAGACAAAGACTGGTCACTTTTATATGAATTATGTAAACATACAGTGTATTAACTAAATATATACAAGTAAGAAAGTAAATAAAACTGCTGTTATAAACGATGTATAATTCTACGATTCTTATGACATCTGGCATCTTTTGCTGTTTTTGCTGGATTTACCTTTGACTCTCAGAAATATTCCTTTCAGAAATGTAATGTTAAGTTTTTCTACTTGTAGGCAGTAGTAGATTGCAGTGTCGCTGAACTGTGCTTTGGAAATACGCTTAACATATTTTTCAAGCTCTTGTTTTGCTTTTATGTGATGAGTTTCCTTAACACTGTTTTCATCTAAAGTAAAGTAAGTAAATTGTCCTCCTAAACTTTCAGGAAATGTTCCAGAAACAAGCCTGATCCAAAATAAGCGTGCAGACTGCAAAGTTCCCTGGCGGGTACATGTCAGAGTCACAGTTTCTCCAACATTAACAGTCTTTGTCTCGAAGATGTGTTCATCTGCGCATCCTGAAAATAAAATAAAGACAGAGGAATGATTAACGACAGGGATACAGTCATATGCCTTCTCTATATTAATGCAAAAAGACGGCGATGTATTTTAAATATTTCTGGAGTAAATACTTACGCCCGATTTTGAGCACGAGCAGCATATGTATTATGATCAGCATTCTCTGATTTCACCAGCTGGGACAGCAGTTAATTTAGACCCCACTATAACAAGATTCGACTTAATGTAGTCATAGCAAATGGGAGGGAACGATTTCAGAGCGACCTGATTGGCCTTTTGTTATGTTGCTGTTACACTGTACTACCACAGTGGAAAGAAATTCAACTAAACTTTCCATATTAAGAACATGAAACAACACCAGTAGCATCTGTTTGTTGTGTGATATTTAGTTCTCATGATGGGTTCCCAAATCTGACACTTTAAACACAGAAAGTCTTATAGGAGAGATATTGTAAACTCAACAGATATGTTGAGTTTACAATATGTTTCCTGTGAAGAAAATCAACAGCAAAGTGTTTTATTGCAGGCGGCAAAACACTAAAGCAATGATTTTATTAATTCAAATACTATCAGTGTGTATTACATTTTTTTTACAATCTATACAACAGTTATTGAAAATCATCAAAATTGCATGCAAGCCTGCTGGTGACAGCAGTGAAAAAGTCAGGGAGTCATCATACTGATTAGGATTCATCCTCTGGGGACTATGATTATCTGTTCAAAATGCCATGGCAACAGCTGCCATGATATTTCAGTTAGGACCAAAGAGATGGTCTAACCACCAACGCTGACATCACTAAATCCATGCTGCTAGCAAGGTTAAAAACCTACCAGGGCATTTATAACAGAGAAAACCAGGAAGGACCGGCCAATCCAGGTGCCCCTCAACATCAGTAATGACCCGCCCACTTCGCCTGTCAGTCATCTGTAGTGAAACACGTCAGCTGGGCAGAAGCCTATCCCAACATGCATTAGGTGAAAGGCAGTAGCAGTTTCTGGGCTTTCACAGAAACTCAAAGGACAAATCAGAGTTCACGATATCACTGGGACCCATGTGAACCTGGAGCGATACCCAGTTAAACTCCACTCATGAAAAACCAAGAGGGACAATGCAAACATCTCTCTTTTTAAAGGAAGCTTTGTTCCTACATTAACTGCAAGTACCAAACTGCATAAACTACATGAAGCGCTTTGCCAGTATAAACTACCATGAGATCCAGCGGCCTGGGTTCTTCCACCTGAACTACACTTTATGGTATTTTCTCTAAATGATATATCCTTATTTAAACTTATATGAAATTAATGTCTAATAATATTAATGTGTAATTTTAACACCTGAACTTATCACTGTTGACCCTCGGCTTTCACTTTATCTTACTTTTATTAAACCAACAAAGAGGAAAATGATGTGAAATCATTTACCAAGAATTTAAATGAAGTAAGATAAAATCCTTCAGTCATTCTAAGGCATCACTTAATCAAAAACAAAAACAAACAAACAAACAAACAAACAATCAAAAGAAAACACAACAGCCCTTTTTCTACCAAGATAATGGAAAAATGAAACGACCTGGCAGGAAATACTCTACGAGTTTAAGATGGCATGAATTATGCATGAATCAACAACAACAACAACAACAACAACAACAACAACAACAACAACAACAACAACAACAACAACAACAACAACAACAATAATTTACTGGTTATACTCTGAATGCAGTTTGGGTGAGATGTGTGTGTGGTAACTTACAGCTGTACTGATGGCATCTTCACTCACACCAGTTACTGGTCAGCAGTTCAACAGTCTCCTGTTCCGGCCACAGTCCCACTGACGAGTCCCGGTGGTGATGGAAGAAAAGAAAATCCAACCTCGGTCTCAGTTGCAGCGAGAAAAGGAAACAGGTCCCACTCAACACCAGAGATGCAACTGCGCTTCTTTGCTAACACAGTGCGCTGTCTGGTGCAGTGTGCAGGCTTCAAAGTCCATACATGAATGCTAGCATGCCATTAGCAAGTCTGCTAACTAATAGCTATGCGGCAGATTAACTCCCAGACACTCAGTGCAATCTGCAAAGACTTCTAGCTTTGAAACACACTTCTTATAAATGAGTCAGGCGACTACTAGAGTCTCTATATCTTACACTTGGTTTACAACTGTAGCTATTCGTCATGTGACGTCACGGGGATGGTTCGCTGTTTGTCTCTGTGGTTGTTGTTTGATGGTTTGTCACTAGGAGTTGTTGGTAAATATCACAATGGATAGAGACGAGGGCAAAAGACACAGCAAAAGAAGTGGATGGTCTTTTTGTATTGCCCCTGGATGCTCATGAGTACTACTGCACAAAAGAGAACAGTACACTGGGATAAATCAAGTTTCATTCATTCATTCACTCTAATGTGCATGGCTATAATTAACATAGAAATTCTCAGAAATCCATAGAAACTCTCTCTATTGTGCTCATATGGACCACAATGGAAATTAGTTTTTACTTTTTTGTGTTATTCTTGACATTAATAAATAAAGAGGCTAACCCTTACCCTAACCCTGACATTTTATATTTGTTTCAATACATCACATAAATATAATCAAAACAATGTTGATAGTAGCTGCGACGTGACAGGCCCCTCTTGCAAGCTACCATTAGAAGCACAGTGGTGCATCACAGGCTCCAGTGTCTCAGCTCAGACGTCCCTTGACAACACAACATCTGAAATGTCGGATTAGTTGTAATAAAGTAATGTTGTCACGTATGAGATGCTTCATGTTGACCTGGCATTGCAATAGAAACCCTGCACTGGCATCACCTCTTCTTCAAAACTTTCAAATTGCATTGTTGTACTAACGTGTAACTGGTCTGAAGTATTCTCGTGACATCAGCCATGAGGAAAAACAGTGTTGCTTGAGAAGTTGGTCACTGGAGTATAATTACAGGAAAGACAGGTTGCACAAAATCATGAGACATGACCCTGAAATTAAGTGAGATTTGCTGTTACCACTACTACTGTTATGAAAAGGTGGTGGGAGGGTGTGGGGGTGGTTTGTTGATCCTTTATCTCTGCTTGTCTATCTGTAGAAGTCACAGCATGCCACTGTTGCACACAGTCAGTGATGCATGGAAACTTGAGCATTGTTGTGGTCGGGCTTTAAAGCTCAGGTATAAATTCAAAGGGTCTTTTCTCTCTGTTTGACCCTCTGTTTTATTCTGTGTACATGACCATATGAACTGTGTGAACTGTTTTTAAACACAGTGTAGCTTGCAGTTTTTATGAAGCTACATCAGCCTTTTGCAAAATATAATTATTTCCTTCTTGGCAAGAGTTAAAAAAGCATATATATGAATTTAATCTCTATTCACTCAACAGAGATTGATTCAGGATGTGTTTAATAGTACAGCACAAAGAAACAACTGAATTATTGTTTACATTTTCTCATTAGTTAGCCACATAAATACAATATTCAAAAAACAAAATTGATTATTGATTATTTTACATTAGACCTTACCTTTTTTTTCTTAATTTTGTTTGAATAAAACCAAATTTGTTTTACACTGGTTTACAGATGTTAGGAAGCTTCCAGTGTCCCAGCGCTAAACAAAGCTAAAACCTGAGAGCCTACACTCAATAGAAAAAAACCCTGTGTGCTCATTTTGGTTGAATTGCAAAAGTGTGTTTGCCAAGTTTAGGGGGGAGTACGTTTTCTATGTTTCAGCCAATCAGTATGTCCTCTTCTCTGTAAACTGTGGTGATCTTGTGATCAAACCTCTTTGGGTGGAAAGATGTCAGTAGTGCAAGAGAAGGGTGCTGTACCACAATGATCGGAAGATTGGCTGCTTTGATTCTTGTGTGTAAGTACGCGACTTACCTAGTGTGACATAAATATCACTTGTTCTATGTTTACTGTGTGAAAAAAATAGCAATATATTTTCAGCGAGGCCCTGTAATAATCTTTATATGGCAGATTTTTAATTTATTTTTTCCTCGTGTGTTGTAACTGTTTGTTTGTCTCTTTTCTTTAGCTCTGACTCAAACTGCAGAGGTTCCTCATCTGATCTCTCTAACTGTGGTTGAAGTTGGTGACAATGCCACTTTCACATGTCCAGTCTCTGACATGGAAAACAAATTCATGCATTGGTATAAGCAGCCTCTTGGACAAATGGTCCAAACTGTTGCTGCAGTAATAATTAGTACAATAACAGTCACTGAACAATTTAAAAACTCACGTTTCACAGTAACAAAAGGAGATGATCAGTATCTTCTTACCATTAGAAATGTCAACAAAGTGGATGAAGCAACGTACTTCTGTCAAAGTGGAACATTGTATTCACAGACTGTCAGCAATGGCACATTCTTGGCTGTGAACGGTAAAATATCCTATACTTTTCAGTGCTTGAGCCTATGTGAGTGATCAAAAGGCTCATAAGTCACACAAATAATTTTGAATAAGAATTGTTTTTATCCTTTCCTTAAATTTAACCAAACAGGTCGTAATGAGCAGAAACATGTCTACGTGCATCAAAGTCCAGAGACAGCATCAGTTCAGCTGGGAGCCTCAATGACTCTCCAGTGTTCACTTCTCTACAAAAACAAAGAGAGCAGAGCCCAGTGTCCAGGTGAACACAGTGTGCACTGGTTCAGAGCTGGATCAGGAGGATTTCATCCAGGCATCATTTACACTCACAGCTACAGGAGTGATGAACAAGAGGAAAGGAGCTGTGTCTACAGTTTGTCCAAAACTATACAGAACTCCTATGATGCTGGGACATACTACTGTGCTGTGGTCACATGTGGAGAGATCCTGTTTGGTGAAGGAACCAAAGTGGAGACAAGTACGTATTTACAATTGTATTTGAATCATAAATGAGTCTTGTGTAATTTCATTTAGCGTAAATGTAAATGAATTTCAAGATGATTAGTCTGTTGGTTTCAGGAGGATAACTTAATGTACTAACTTTTCCATCTAGACATTTGAGACCTAAAACATTTGTTGTGCAAAAACATTGAAAATAAATTTCAGTCACAATAATTACATGATACGTTGTTTTTCCTCCTAGAAACATATGTGCCTTATTCCATTTCAAGTTACCTTTAATCAATGAATCAAACACTGTTCTCTACGATATGTCAGGTCTTTAGCTCAGAACTCAAATAAAACAACAGGACATTTTTGACTAAACATCATATTGAACATCAATGGTTTTCTAAATGCCATTGCTTGGCGTTCAAAAAACCAATGATTACTTCTTAATGTCTCTTGGAAAATGTTTATATTCAGGATCAGAGCTGGAGCCAGTCGTCCTTGTTCTTGGAGGACTGTTGGTCTGCTGCGTGGCTGTGGTTGGCATCCTTATTTACTGCTTAAATCAAAGGACAGTTTGCGAACATTGTAAAGGTAAGTTCACCGTACTCAACTTCTGATTTCGGTTATGCTTTCGATGCGTCGCTTTAAGAGCCTGAATGTATGAAATTACATTAATAATATTTTGCAAACCAGCTTGTAACTTCCATAAATATTTTAGGCCTATAGCACAGCACTTCAGAGAATGGTGTGGTATAAAACAATATTCTATATTTTCCCATATTTACATGTCACAAGCTGCATTGAGCACATTACAGGTTTTTTTCTTTAATGTAAAGCCAAAAACTGAAAATATGTCCCTTGTTCGTTCGTCCCTGTTATTGTAATGAAAGGTCGACAGTAACGCACAATGCTATTTTAATAATGTTAACGTTTATAGTTAACGCCAAGAGTGATCAGCACTACACTATGACAGCAGTAACCATATTCCTCATGTTTACACACAATGTGAAGGCTTTGTGTTTTTTTGTTTTTTAACAGGAGCAATGAGTTTTTCCCATCATCGTGGAGGAGAGGCAGTGAACTTTGCAGCACTGGATTTCTCTGCAAGAAGAGTGAAAAGAGGAAGGAAGAAGAGAGAGTCACCACAAGAGTGTGTGTACTCTGTTACATATTACCACAAGCAGCAAAACCCCTCTCTATAGGCAGAGCAACTCCCTATAGAGGCTCTCACCTTAGGGTGGGGGTTCACCTGTCAACAGTAGTTTTTATTGAAAAGATCCACACTGAAGGCTACTGAATTTTGCTTTTAAAAAATGTTCACATGGAACAGATGCAACACGCTTCTAGAAAACTACACATGGCAAGTAATCCTGTTAAATCCCTCTGAAGCTGTCAAAGTCCAAAACTTGATAAACTACTGTTTATGTAAGTGACAGATGGATTTCAGTTATTCTGTTGTTTGTAAATCTCAAGGAAACCAACACAATGACATATCCACAGCAGTAACAAACATTTCTTTATTGACATAGTTTGATATAGTTCGAAATCACGTTCACAAATAGTTTAAATGGTCACTCAACAAAAACAATCAAGCAAAAAGAAAAAAAAAGCCAATAGCATAAACTCTATAGAAATTTACTTACAACAGATCTATGGTCTCTGTGTCTAAACAAGATTCACACCGGTACCAGTGCAGGGCGCTGGCTGATATTCAGTACCAATCAGTATTTTTCTCTGACTGAAAACATGTAAACTTCAGATATTCCGCCCATCGAATATGTCTGTGCCAGGACTGAGTAAGGGAATTGGATCAGTACATTTCTACAAACTTATTCTGTTGTTAATTTTGTAGCTTTTCCTCCGTCGGATTTTAGTGATCATCATCACAACTCTACTTTCAGTGGTAGTCAGCTTTAATCATGGTGAATACGACTGTAGAATAAACCCATCTGTCCTCATCACTCTGAAAAAAGATACGAGACAACATAGTTAAAAAACCTTAAAGCCTTTTTTTAAAAGTTTAATCAAAACTGTAAATACTATAGCTTCTGACTTTTCTGACCAACATTGTTAACATGCAGAGAGACGGCAGCTGGATTTTGAAATAAAAAAAATGCACCAATTGAAAATGAGAGGATTGATTTCAATACATGTACATATAAAAATGACTGATAATTATTTTATAGCTACATGTTTATATTCTTTACCTGCTGACTTTGATGATTACCACTGGCTGCTGCAGCATTTGTTTGCAGACTGACGGCAGCTATATTAATAAAAATAAGTCACAGAAAAAATGATCCACTGGATCTGACTTTTTTTTTTTTTTTTTAAAGATGAATGAAGTTTGCTTATACACAGGTCAAATGTGAATCAAATGATGACAGTTTATAACAGTTCAATAGATTGATGTATGAGCAACTTTTCTTACCGTTGCAACAACCACAAGATTTCATTGTGATGGCACAAACAAGGAAGGCTATAACAATCAGACTCACAGCCAAAGCACCAAACAACAGAAGGACAATTGTATTGTCCTTTTGTGAATCACACGTGTCGACAACTGGAACTTTAAATAAAGAAAATAGAAAATTTTAGAAATAGCAAAAAAAAAAAAAAAATTGACAATATTTGATGGTATGTTAATAAAATGATGATAATTTCCTCATTATATAGAAATATGGTGCTGTTACCTTTAATGTCCACTTTTGTTCCATTTCCAAATAATATCTGTCCACACGTGGCCACAGCGCAGTAATGAGTCCCAGCATCAGAGGAGCTGACGATCTTTGAGAAGTTGTAGACACATTTCTGTGTCGACTGAGCTTCAGGATTCTTTTCACACTGATTCACAGTGTTTTCATGAGCATAAATTAAACTGGGATGAGATTCATCTGCTCCGGCTCTGAACCAGTACACACTGTGATCTCCTGGACACGTTTTCCTCTCAAGGTCAGAGAGGACTGAACACCGGAGAGTCGCTGAGTCTTCTGGACGGACTGGATCAGATACAAAGTCTTCCGTGATGGCAGTGATCTCAGGTTCTGGCTCTAGGAAATTAAAAAAACAAAAAATAAACGTGTTTTATTCAGTTCATTGAGGATACATTGCAGGAGGGGCATATATATTACAATTGTTTATTCATAAACAAAAGACAAAGTCTGGTCACTTTTATATGAATTATGTAAACATACAGTGTATTAACTAAATATATACAAGTAAGAAAGTAAGTAAAACTGCTGTTATAAACGATGTATAATTCTACGATTCTTATGACATCTGGCATCTTTTGCTGTTTTTGCTGGATTTACCTTTGACTCTCAGAAATATTCCTTTCAGAAATGTAATGTTAAGTTTTTCTACTAGTAGGCAGTAGTAGATTGCAGTGTCGCTGAACTGTGCTTTGGAAATATGCTTAACATATTTTTCAAGCTCTTGTTTTGCTTTTATGTGATGAGTTTCCTTAACACTGTTTTCATCTAACGTAAAGTAAGATAATTGTCCTCCTAAACTTTCAGGAAATGTTCCAGAAACAAGCCTGATCCAAAATAAGCGTGCAGACTGCGAAGTTCTCTGGCGGGTACATGTCAGAGTCACAGTTTCTCCAACATTAACAGTCTTTGTCTCGAAGATGTGTTCATCTGCGCATCCTGAAAATAAAATAAAGACAGAGGAATGATTAACGACAGGGATACAGTCATATGCCTTCTCTATATTAATGCAAAAAGACGGCGATGTATTTTAAATATTTCTGGAGTAAATACTTACGCCCGATTTTGAGCACGAGCAGCATATGTATTATGATCAGCATTCTCTGATTTCACCAGCTGGGACAGCAGTTAATTTAGACCCCACTATAACAAGATTCGACTTAATGTAGTCATAGCAAATGGGAGGGAACAATTTCAGAGCGACCTGATTGGCCTTTTGTTATGTTGCTGTTACACTGTACTACCACAGTGGAAAGAAATTCAACTAAACTTTCCATATTAAGAACATGAAACAACACCAGTAGCATCTGTTTGTTGTGTGATATTTAGTTCTCATGATGGGTTCCCAAATCTGACACTTTAAACACAGAAAGTCTTATAGGAGAGATATTGTAAACTCAACAGATATGTTGAGTTTACAATATGTTTCCTGTGAAAAAAATCAACAGCAAAGTGTTTTATTGCAGGCGGCAAAACACTAAAGCAATGATTTTATTAATTAAAATACTATCAGTGTGTATTACATTTTTTTTACAATCTATACAACAGTTATTGAAAATCATCAAAATTGCATGCAAGCCTGCTGGTGACAGCAGTGAAAAAGTCAGGGAGTCATCATACTGATTAGGATTCATCCTCTGGGGACTATGATTATCTGTTCAAAATGCCATGGCAACAGCTGCCATGATATTTCAGTTAGGACCAAAGAGATGGTCTAACCACCAACGCTGACATCACTAAATCCATGCTGCTAGCAAGGTTAAAAACTTACCAGGGCATTTATAACAGAGAAAACCAGGAAGGACCGGCCAATCCAGGTGCCCCTCAACATCAGTAATGACCCGCCCACTTCGCCTGTCAGTCATCTGTAGTGAAACACGTCAGCTGGGCAGAAGCTTATCCCAACATGCATTAGGTGAAAGGCAGTAGCAGTTTCTGGGCTTTCACAGAAACTCAAAGGACAAATCAGAGTTCACGATATCACTGGGACCCATGTGAACCTGGAGCGATACGCAGTTAAAGTCCACTCATGAAAAAGCAAGAGGGACAATGCAAACATCTCTCTTTTTAAAGGAAGCTTTGTTCCTACATTAACTGCAAGTACAAAACTGCATAAACTACATGAAGCGCTTTGCCAGTATAAACTACCATGAGATCCAGCGGCCTGGGTTCTTCCACCTGAACTACACTCTGTGCTATTTTCTCTAAATGATATATCCTTATTTAAACTTATATGAAATTAATGTCTAATAATATTAATGTGTAATTTTAACACCTGAACTTATCACTGTTGACCCTCGGCCTTCACTTTATCTTACTTTTATTAAACCAACAAAGAGGAAAATGATGTGAAATCATTTACCAAGAATTTAAATGAATTAAGATAAAATCCTTCAGTCATTCTAAGGCATCACTTAATCAAAAACAAAAACAAACAAACAAACAAACAATCAAAAGAAAACACAACAGCCCTTTTTCTACCAAGATAATGGAAAAATCAAACGACCTGGCAGGAAATACTCTATGAGTTTAAGATGGCATGAATTATGCATGAATCAACAACAACAACAACAACAACAACAACAACAACAACAACAATAATTTACTGGTTATACTCTGAATGCAGTTCGGGTGAGATGTGTGTATGGTAACTTACAGCTGTACTGATGGCATCTTCACTCACACCAGTTACTGGTCAGCAGTTCAACAGTCTCCTGTTCCGGCCACAGTCCCACTGACGAGTCCCGGTGGTGATGGAAGAAAAGAAAATCCAACCTCGGTCTCAGTTGCAGCGAGAAAAGGAAACAGGTCCCGCTCAACACCAGAGATGCAACTGCGCTTCTTTGCTAACACAGTGCGCTGTCTGGTGCAGTGTGCAGGCTTCAAAGTCCATACATGAATGCTAGCATGCCATTAGCAAGTCTGCTAACTAATAGCTATGCGGCAGATTAACTCCCAGACACTCAGTGCAATCTGCAAAGACTTCTAGCCTTGAAACACACTTCTTATAAATGAGTCAGGCGACTACTAGAGTCTCTATATCTTACACTTGGTTTACAACTGTAGCTATTCGTCATGTGACGTCACGGGGATGGTTCGCTGTTTGTCTCTGTGGTTGTTGTTTGATGGTTTGTCACTAGGAGTTGTTGGTAAATATCACAATGGATAGAGACAAGGGCAAAAGACACAGCAAAAGAAGTGGATGGTCTTTTTGTATTGCCCCTGGATGCTCATGAGTACTACTGCACAAAAGAGAACAGTACACTGGGATAAATCAAGTTTCATTCATTCATTCACTGCATGGCTATAATTAACATAGAAATTCTCAGAAATCCATAGAAACTCTCTCTATTGTGCTCATATGGACCACAATGGAAATTAGTTTTTACTTTTTTGTGTTATTCTTGACATTAATAAATAAACAGGCTAACCCTTACCCTAACCCTGAC
This sequence comes from Seriola aureovittata, assembly GCF_021018895.1. NCBI lineage: Eukaryota > Metazoa > Chordata > Actinopteri > Carangiformes > Carangidae > Seriola > Seriola aureovittata. Next base: position 8,908,477 of record NC_079371.1, on the reverse strand, counting down.
ATTTTATATTTATCACATAAATATAATCAAAACAATGTTGATAGTAGCTGCGACATGACAGGCCCCTCTTGCAAGCTACCATTAGAAGCACAGTGGTGCATCACAGGCTCCAGTGTCTCAGCTCAGACGTCCCTTGACAACACAACATCTGAAATGTCGGATTAGTTGTAATGAAGCCAATGTTGTCACGTATGAGATGCTTCATGTTGACCTGGCATTGCAATAGAAACCCTGCACTGGCATCACCTCTTCTTCAAAACTTTCAAATTGCATTGTTGTACTAACGTGTAACTGGTCTGAAGTATTCTCGTGACATCAGCCATGAGGAAAAACAGTGTTGCTTGAGAAGTTTGTCACTGGAGTATAATTACAGGAGACATGACCCTGAAATTAAGTGAGATTTGCTGTTACCACTACTACTGTTGTGAAAAGGTGGTGGGAGGGTGTGGGGGTGGTTTGTTGATCCTTTATCTCTGCTTGTCTATCTGTAGAAGTCACAGCATGCCACTGTTGCACACAGTCAGTGATGCATGGAAACTTGAGCATTGTTGTGGTCGGGCTTTAAAGCTCAGGTATAAATTCAAAGGGTCTTTTCTCTCTGTTTGACCCTCTGTTTTATTCTGTGTACATGACCATATGAACTGTGTGAACTGTTTTTAAACACAGTGTAGCTTGCAGTTTTTATGAAGATACATCAGCCTTTTGCAAAATATAATTATTTCCTTCTTGGCAAGAGTTAAAAAAAACATATATGAATTTAATCTCTATTCACTCAACAGAGATTGATTCAGGATGTGTTTAATAGTACAGCACAAAGAAACAACTGAATTATTTTTAACATTTTCTCATTAGTTAGCCACAGAAATACAATATTCAAAAAACAAAATTGATTATTGATTATTTTACATTAGACCTTACCTTTTTTTTCTTCATTTTGTTTGAATAAAACCAAATTTGTTTTACACTGGTTTACAGATGTTAGGAAGCTTCCAGTGTCCCAGCGCTAAACAAAGCTAAAACCTGAGAGCCTACACTCAATAGGAAAAAACCCTGTGTGCTCATTTTGGTTGAATTGCAAAAGTGTGTTTGCCAAGTTTAGGGGGGAGTACGTTTTCTCTGTTTCAGCCAATCAGTATGTCCTCTCCTCTGTAAACTGTGGTGATCTTGTGATCAAACCTCTTTGGGTGGAAAGATGTCAGTAGTGCAAGAGAAGGGTGCTGTACCACAATGATCGGAAGATTGGCTGCTTTGATTCTTGTGTGTAAGTACGCGACTTACCTAGTGTGACATAAATATCACTTGTTCTATGTTTACTGTGTGAAAAAAATAGCAATATATTTTGAGCGAGGCCCTGTAATAATCTTTATATGGCAGATTTTTAATTTATTTTTTCCTCATGTGTTGTAACTGTTTGTTTGTCTCTTTTCTTCAGCTCTGACTCAAACTGCAGAGGTTCCTCATCTGATCTCTTTGACTGTGGTTGAAGTTGGTGACAATGCCACTTTCACATGTCCAGTCTCTGACACGGAAAACAAAATCACACATTGGTATAAGCAGCCTCTTGGACAAATGGTCCAAACTGTTGCTGCAGTAATACTTAGTAAGATAACAGTCACTGAACAATTTAAAGACTCACGTTTCACAGTAACAAAAGGAGATGATCAGTATCTTCTTACCATTAGAAATGTCAACAAAGTGGATGAAGCAACGTACTTCTGTCAAAGTGGAACATTGTATTCACAGACTGTCAGCAATGGCACATTCTTGGCTGTGAACGGTAAAATATCCTATACTTTTCAGTGCTTGAGCCTATGTGAGTGATCAAAAGGCTCATAAGTCACACAAATAATTTTGAATAAGAATTGTTTTTATCCTTTCCTTAAATTTAACCAAACAGGTCGTAATGAGCAGAAACATGTCTACGTGCATCAAAGTCCGGAGACAGCATCAGTTCAGCTGGGAGCCTCAATGACTCTCCAGTGTTCACTTCTCTACACGAACAAAGAGAGCAGAGCCCAGTGTCCAGGTGAACACAGTGTGCACTGGTTCAGAGCTGGATCAGGAGGATTTCATCCAGGCATCATTTACACTCACAGCTACAGGAGTGATGAACAAGAGGAAAGGAGCTGTGTCTACAGTTTGTCCAAAACTATACAGAACTCCTCTGATGCTGGGACTTACTACTGTGCTGTGGTCACATGTGGAGAGATCCTGTTTGGTGAAGGAACTAAAGTGGAGACAAGTACGTATTTACAATTGGATTTGAATCATAAATGAGTCTTGATGAATTTAGGTTGTTTAAAATATATAGTCCATGTAGGCTGATGGTTTTCATTCAAGTTTGAGAGAGTGACTTATAGTTGATAAAAACATGAAGCCAATTGCTATGAACTAAATGAAATAATAATCCTATTGTATACCAGTTGACAAAATGTCATTACTTTGAAATATGCCAGTGTTGCCAATATAATTATTACTCCCAAGAGTCCACAATCTAATAATGTTTAATGTGACTGAGGATATTTTTGTGATTTAGGATCAGGACGGGACCCAGTTGTCGTTGTGCTCGGAGGGTTGCTGGCCTGCTGTGTCACTGTGATTGTCATCCTCATTTTCTGTGTGAATCAAAGAGTTTGTGAACATTGCAAAGGTAGGTTGATCATACATAAATGTTCTATTCATTAATTTAATTATGCTTAGGATGCAACAGTGATTAGCTTTTGTTTTATTTTTGATCTCAATTAAGCTTTCTGAGACCCAACCATGAAAGCCAGAAATTATAGTACATTTCTATTAAATTAAAATTTATGGGCTTGTGATTCGAGGGTTGGCAGTTTAAGTCCTGAAAAATCTTAGTCTGAACATCCACCTGAGTGTCTTTGGAACAACATGCATCCATGTTACTTTTTTACATCTGTCAAATAGTACTCAAATATTTTATTCAAGTAAGAGTACCACTGCCACAGACCAAAGTAAAAGTATATGTTCTGTAGTCAGAGGATTTGAAATGTGACTGTTACACCTGAGTTACTGGAAAACCCCTTGTATTTGTCTTTCCTGACTCATTAGATGTTGGTCTGAGTGTGTTGCATCAAAATGGTAACTTCTAGAAACAATGTATGGTTACTCCTTCGCGGGACAACAAGGTGCTACAGCCGAAATTAAAAGCTTTATTTTTATTTACAGTAGCAATGAGTGATTCCCGTCTCCGTGGACATGACAGGTCAGCTGTTGATGGATCAAATAATGTGGTAAATATATTCTAAAGCTGTCATAATCAATACTATTATATTAAGAATGGATCGAATGACTGTGTACAGAGAAAGGTGTTGACAATATAGTATATAGAGCTTGTTATAGGTCAAAGTTGTGGGTCCAGTCTATGTGCAATGGAGGACAAAGAGTAGCCTAATACTTTCAAACAAACTGTACACCAATTCAATTTTAAATTAAACCAATTAACTTTTAATTAAAAGTTTTAATGTTTGTTGGGAGTCAACTACACATGATGACATAGCCAACACCATATGATTTATATTATTTTTTAACTCATCTTGACATTACAGCTCTAATCTAACAAATATTAGCAATTAACACAATCAGTATGTTTATATTTACAGGATGGTGAAGCAGTGAACTATGTAGCACTGAATTTCTCTGCAAAGAAAGCAAAAAGATTGAAGAAGCGAGAGTCGCCACAGGAGTGTTTGTAGCTCATCCTGTTGTGTGTTATGATACAGTATTTCATTTCTAACTGTAACCCAATCACTTAGTTTTTTCCCTGACAAAAATGCTGAACATAGCCTTAAGACCTGGTCACAACAGGATTTAAAATGGCAAAATATCAGTGGATTTACCAGATGGAGGAAGAAATGCTTCATGACAAGTTTAGTTTTGAGAGTCAAAAACTTGGAATTTGCGTCATTGTGCAGCAGGAAGGCATTTTGACAGTGGTGACTTTTAAGGGGAAGAAAAGCCTAAAGAGCCCAAAATGGAGGAAGCTATCATCTCCTATTAGTTGTGCTGCACCATTTTATTTAAGCTCTTGTGTTAGAGTAAAAGTGTTTCACAAAAGCTCAAACATTTTGTTTACAGTTATGAGACAGGAGTTAATGGTATTATGTCTTTTGAATAAATGTTTGTGTATTTAGCGTCCTGCTAATGACTTGCTGTGCTAACACGCTAATGTGTTTGCTAACCAACCATGAGCTTGTTAGCTCAAAGAGCTTTATTTGCCCCGCAATAGTGTTTTTGTGTACAATAGTGAAAAAAATGCCAGGGTGTAGTAACCAGAACAGCATAGAGAAAACAGACAGAATGTCCAGGTGCTACTGAGACTGACTGAGTGAGAGAGTTAGCGGTCAGTTCACCAGCTACAGCGGTTCATTGACTAGCACTGCGAGTAAAGTTATCAAGCTTCTAGACACAAATACTTCGCAAAAATGCACAAATTAATTTAGCAGTACCACTTTCTGATATGACCAGGTCTTAAGGCATTTAGACACAAGGATTCACCTAAAAAAGAGAAAAAAAAATATTGCTGACAATGCAGGTGTGTGTTATGAGATTTATATAGCCTATATTTTTATTTGTTCTGTTAATGTGTGTGTGATAGCTTGTACCAATATTTGTGTCAGATGGATTGCATACTGTGCTGATGTTTTGTTATTGTCAGAATTGGATATTTATGTTGTTTTCTGGTCAGACTGATAAAGTGAATAATTGAACCAATTGAATTCCTACTCCATTTAAGAAGAAATCCATGTTGTGAATACTGTTTTTTTGTAAAACACAGAATGCATGTTTTCATAAAATATGAGGGCACATCTAGAGTGGTTACTATGAGCTTTGCTTCCCTAAGCCAACATGCCCTGGTCACTTAGGTGAGGGTGAATAGGAAAATCTATGTATGTGTTTTTACCTAATATGACTGTCCAGAATAGGAGCAGTATATGAAATTTTTGTAGAGATATAGTATTTCCATAAATGAATATGATATTTACATTTACAACAGCAAACCATTGTCAGCACAGTAATCTTTGTGTCTTCTTTATTTTACCAAGAATACATGCTGCCATAACACTTTCAAGTTACAAGGTACTTCCTGACAAATAAGATAAAAGGTAATGTAAAATTAGACTAACACTTCAGGGGTATCAGTGGTAACAATAACACAAGTAAAATAAGTAACAAGTAAATAAAAGCACAAAAATGAAATACAATACAACTGATTATGATAAAATAAAATAAACAATAATGTAGGAGAATGCTGACTGTTTTAAGAGCTTGCAGAAAATTTCACATAAAATAACACAACATGCTGTCAGAAAACTGTAGACAGTTTGATGAAAGTTTTCTGATCGTGCGTCTGTCTCCAAACAAAGACAGACGTCTGATGATGCGACAGAACTAACACTTACTTTTGTAATGTGGAATATAGACAACGTTAAATCAGGTAAAATAAAATGACTGTAATAGTTACATAGGTCTTAATGATCAGAGACATTTTAAACTTGACATTAAGGCAGGCTCAGATCATGGCAATATTTTAACATAACTAGCTGATTCTTTGTCTGATTCTTTATCTGCATTCTGATTTTATGTCATACCTGTAACTCTTCATTTTACTCATAGGCATGAAAAGTATAACGCTTAAAGGTTGCATTACAAAGAAAGTGAAAATGTCTGTGATGATTTAACCGACATTTCAAAAATACCAACGCCCATTTCAAAAATATTGACATAAATAGGAAGGTTTCCTTTTTCCAGGTCAAATAATTTATTTTAGTCGTACATTTTTATTTTTTTTGCTGGAACTGACTGAATGGCTGATCCAACCCAAAAGCCCTGACAGCATCATAGATCCCCTCTCTCTCCGCTGCCTTTGCATCCATCATTCCACCACTGCCACCTTCCATCATGGTATAGACAACAGCTGAATAAACCCATGCGTCCTCATCTCTCTGACAAAATATATGGCACATTTTGTGAGATGACTTATGATAAATGCATTTTAAATGAAAAAGGGGGCCTGACTTTTGTTAGAAGGTTCATCTTACCCTTAAATTCCTGAAATGTTGATTGTGCTGTCCACCAGTGGTTTGAGTGCCTGTTAAACAAACAAAGAGAACTGTATTGTAAATAAAGACAATAACAATAAATCAGGATTAGCCAAAAGATTTAACTGAATTTCACTAAATAAAAAAGAACTGTTCTGAAGGTTAACTTGTGATCAATACTAATGAAGTTCACTTTTTCCAAGTACAATACAGTATAAGAAATGTTCCCTTACCACTGCAACAATCCCAAGACTTTATGGAACAAATGACGAAAGCTATGATGATCAGACTTATAGTCAAAACAACACACAAGAGAAAAAACATTGTGTTGGCCCTCTGAGAATCCCACATGTTGGCTGCTGAAAAATATTGAGAAGAGCAAATAATTACAATTATTAATTAGTAAAAGTGTAATAGAGTAATTCATCATCATGTTAATATTTGATAGAAATTATTTATCATAGTTTATTTTAATGGATCCTATCAAATTTTCTTTTTTTCTTTTTTAATAAAGTTATTTTTTGGGGCATTTTATTTGCCTTTGTAGTGATAGGTGCAGTGATAGAGAGACAGGGAGGTCAGGGAGAGAGAGTGGGGATGACATGCAGCAAAGGGCCACTGGACGGATTTAAAACCGGGTCAAGACGGTTAGACCTACGTCTTAATGGTACATGCTCTACCCGAGTGAGACCGGATTTTCAATTAAATGAATAAATATGGTAATTTCACCACAATGTAGAAATGTTCTGCAGTTACCTTCAACGTCCAGTTTTGTTCCATTTCCAAATAATATCTCTCCACACATGACCACAGCACAGTAATGAGTCCCAGCATCTGAGAAGCTGATACTCTTGGAGAAGTTGTAGACACATTTCTGTGTCAACTGAGCTTCGAGAGTCTTCTCGCATATATCTCCATCTTGTCCATGCGCATAAAGTAAAGTCAGATGAAATTCATGTGATTCAGCTCTGAAGCAGTACACACTGTGATCTCCTGGACACGTTTTCTTCTCAGAGTCAGAGAGGACTGAACACCGGAGAGTCTCTGAGTCTCCAGGATGGACTGCATCAGATGTAGGGACTGCAGTGACATCAGGTTGTGATCCCGTAAAATTTAAAAAGAAAAATACATCTGTATTATATTTTAATAGAAAGCTGTTGAAAGTTTTATGTACCAGTAAAAAAAAATTAAGGTATGTCAATGACAGTAGAAATTACAACGAAGATTTTTAAAGAATCTGAAAAATCAGTTGCTTTGTTTTGCTGTGTTTACCTTCAACTCTCAGCAGACACCCTGAGGCTTCTGTATGGACTGGATCAGGTGTAGGGACTGTAGTGACATCAGGTTCTGTTCCTGGGATACCGAAAAATATATATTATTCAAAAAACACATTTCAACATAATTATTGAAAACAAAGCCATTTTTAAGGAATCTGAAAAATCAGTTGCTTCATTTTGCTGTGTTTACCTTTAACTCTCAGGTCTGTTCCATTAAAAAATATTAATTTCTGTTGATGTATTTTCATACAGTAGTAAACTGCTGTATCACTTAGCTTTGCTTTTTTAATAGACAAAACAAATGTTTCACACTCTTCAGTGGCTTCAATTCGAGGATCAACAGACTCCAAGCTATATGTTTTTCCTAACACTTGAGGAACCTTTCCAGAAACAGTCCTGATCCAAAACAAGCTTCCTGAACCCTTGCGAGCACATGTGAGGGTCACATTATCTCCAACATGAACAGTCTTTGACCCAACGATCTGCTCGTCTGTGCATCCTGAAAAGACAAACAGAGCAGTGATTAACAACAGACACAGATTTAATATATGCCATCTATATAAGATCAAAATAAATGTGAAACACAACTGCACTAAACCAGACCTTTCTACATATACTTACCTCCCATTCTGAGCATCAGTAGCGTATAAAATATGATCAACATATTTTCGTTTTTCGACTTGAGACTGCCGTTAATTTAGATCATATAATAAAATGACCCACCTTAATAACTACAACATGTGGGAGGGAACAATGTGAGAGCAATCTGATTGGCCTCTCATTATGTCGGCGTTCGTGCTACCACAGTGGAAATAATATCAAACATCTTTCAAGTCTAAACACATGAAACAACACCAACAGCGAGCTTTTGCTTCATGTTTCATGATGGGTGTTAACAATTTCCCTCTTTGATAAACATCATCATCAGGCTCCCTCTACAGATTAGTTAATATTACTGATACTATACCAACAACATCATCCACCAGAGAGGTGCCTGATCAGTCCCAGAGGAGTCCTGCATCAGAATGCATCAGTCTGGGATTACATGAAACAGAAAACACAGAGACAGACTCAATCTACAGAAGAAGAACTTTGGCGAGTCCTGCAAGATGCTTGGAACAACGTGGTGCCTTGAAAAACTTTATGCAAGCTCATCAATGAGGATTGGTGCTGTTTTAAAGGCAAAGGGTTTCACACCAGTTGGGGGATGGGGGTCTGTTTCCTGCACTCTTTGTGAAATTAAGTGATAAATAAAAATGTTCATTCATGACATTACTTTTGAAAGTGCTGTCACTTCATTTTTGGTGCCTTAAACTTAAACACTGGTTAAAGTTAGGGAACTAAAACACTTTTACGTGTATATAAAATTTTATGTTTGGACTGTGACTGGACACACACTGGTTTTCACTATGATACATCAGGACACAACTTCCTGCCTTGGCACTAAACAATGTAAATGATGTACTTAAAATTAATGTGGGCATGGTTGCAGGTCATGGACATCCAGATTGACTACTGAGGAATGTTTAGGTAAGGTAAGTAGGCAAAGTTTAAAATTATGGGATTCATATATCAAAAGTCAACTAGTCAACTATAAGAACCCCATAATTCAGTAGTCACTGTATTTGTGGCCTCCCACATTGAGTGTGTGTATCGAGATTTTAAAGCACTGGACTGGGCAACAGCGCCTCTGTTCTCTCTTAACTTCGCTGCCATCTTTTGGTGGCAACCAGATGACTCAACAAACAGCAGATAAAACTTTTACCTGCTCTTTCTTGTTTACTACAATTACTACAATTTTAAAATCCAACAACCATGTCTGTACCACTGATAAAACAGATTTTAAATCATTTGATTCATTTTGTGTGAATGAAAGAAATAAACCGAGATTGTCATATTGATTTAAAGTGGAAGCCAGGGCAGCCATCTTAAATAACCTTGGACAAAGGACAGGAACTCCCCATCATCAGCGGTGACTCCTGCCTACTCTGTCTGTCTGTCATCTATTGCAAAAAAGCAGCAGGAAGAGTGAAACAGACAGTGGGGGAGGGTTGTCTCACCATCCGCTACGTTGACACTTTAGAGTTTAGAGTTAGGGTTTAGAGTTTCGGATTCAGCTAACATGAAAGCCTTTTGGACTGAGGACGATGTCCCATGAAGCTTTCTGTTTGCCGTAGCTAAAAGAACCAAGGTGACTCACATGGAGCAATGTCATGTTTGTCACTTATGTGTTACTGTGGTGCATGAAGTAAACATCCTACAGTTTAATGTAATCCAGTACAATAATACCCAGCACAATAACAAGGAGCTCCTTGAGCGAACACAGGTAAAGAAACAACTGTAAAACCCAGTTTAAAAAAGAGCCCTGTGATAAATACATTTCTATACTGTCCTGTAGTTTCTTTATTATCAGACACACTTTTACAGTCACCTCTGACAAATAAGTGATGCATGGAAAGTTAAGCATTGCTGTGGTTGGACCGCCAAAATATGGTGCGACATCACAGCCACTTTTGCTTCCTGTCATTCTCAGCATTTTAATCTTCTCACAATTTTAATCTTATTAATATTCAACAAAGTTTAACTGAAAAAACATCACATTTCGCCACAAAGTGGAACAGCAATTACTGTAATAATACTATAAAATGATATATATTAATACTGTTCCACTATAGTATAGAATAGTAATATTGTTGTAATACATTTACCATGCAGGACAGTTATACAAACTCACACCTGGTTAATGACACAGTCCTTTCAGCGAGTGTTTTCAGTGCATTTCTCTGGGTTTTTCTGTCTTTGATGGTTGTTGTTGAGAGACAAGTGTGTGTTACACACTAACTGGTCCAACCGAGATCTTTGTGTCAAAAGCAGGGGTTTGAACTGTGATCCTCCAACACACTCTTTGACCCACTTCTTTTATCTCAAAACTCTAAAAGAAACTTTGCAAGCTGAATGCATCAACCAATAAAAATGTGTATAATTTCCATGTTTAAATGCACTGCTCCAAAACTTTTATCTCTTACATCATCATCACTTATTCATGCCATGAAGACACTTAAATATATGTCTTCTTAATTACTTCTATGATCTCCTTGGGCTTCACATACTCATCAACCAAGAGTGAAACATGCAGTTCAAAGGACATGAAGACATGTCCTATCATGGTACATTTGTTTTCAGAGGCACATGATGTGCCTGCAGGGCAGATGGAAACAATATAGACCACATTATCATGATGTATGATGGACCTGGTTGAATCAGAAGTCACTTCTTTCCCTTTCCTCTGCAGTGTGATGTACAGTGCATGTAGCAAAACTATACAGAGAATTAAAAAAAAGGTTTCGTTTTGTGTTTAAAAGGTTTGAAAAATCCATTTGAAAGTGTGTATCAGTGTAATAAGTTACAAAATTACTTTGACCTGTTGCTGCACATTTGTTTGTTTGTCTATGTTTTCATCCTTAGATCTTGTGCACAGGTCTTAATTAACCTGTTTAAATAAACAACTAAAATTAAATTAAATAAACTAACATCATTTGATAAAGCCATGTAAAAAGAAGTTGTTATACAACATATAAGGGCATCACCTGAAATAGCACCCCTGTAAACACAATCTATTGGACTCTCATTGTCATGGTTACAATAAGAAACATGTGGTTTTGGATTGCTCACCGTTTGGTTAGTTTAGGTGCATAAACAACTCGGTTTGGTTTAGGTAAAGATCGCAATTTGGGTCAAAATAAGTACTTCATTAAGGTTAGAGGACCTTAGTTGTCAAGTTACAATGATGAACACGCAGATAAGGTTGCGACTGGTCATGGTTAACAGAAACAATGACTATTTGCATGACTTGACTTCCTCCTTTGCTCCTGTCATAATTGCAACTACGGCAGCTACAGGTCGCCTTAGTCTCCCATATAAATACAAACCACAGCTGAACATGGGACTATGTAAGCAGACTAAGTTTGACTGTTACTCCTGCTTTTCCACCTCTCCTTCACTCCCTCTAAGGTCAGTGAAGCTCACAGAGGGCTACCGTGCAAGTACAGAGCTCTGCAATCCTTCTACACTACAAATGAGCAGCAACTTAAAACTAAAATTAGCTTTATGCTGCCTCTTGTAGCACCTCCCTTTTCATACCTCTAACCTCACTACATATCCTGTTGAAGCTCATACTCTTCTGAGTAAACAGCTTCAGTGGTTGGTCAAAGGCAGAAAAATGGCCCACCGCAGCCTACGTCTCTGAGGGAAGCTGCTGCATGTGGCTTTGCTTGTTGTTTTCAGTGCAAATTGTCTTCACACCATGTTGTGAGACTAGAGAGACAGAATAGTTGTTCTCTAATTGCTGCCAGTCAAAACCACCATCAGCAGACCATTAGCAGATATGGATTTGGACAAACACACCTTTTATTTCTAAAATTCTTTTTGTTTGCTTTTTGGAGTTTCTATAATAGTTGATAGTTGAGACACAGGCAATGAGAGGTGAGAGAAGGGGTATGACATGCAACAAAAATCAGTGTTGATGCAAGTAAATTTCAGGTGACATACAAGTTGCAGAAGTGTCCTGTTAATTTTGGTGAAATTACAGTATTTAGTCAGTCCATCTGTCAGTCATTAAGTTTTTCTTGGTGTGTGTGCTGGTAGCCGTGCGTTAGCCGTGCATTCAGAAAAATTCGTAATTACTGAGGTTGTAAAGACGCAGGTTAACAAGTGTAGAAGAAATTTCAGAATACAAATATTGCAGCATCACTTAAGGAGGAGAAAAAAGAAAGGCACCACCAGACATCTGTGGTGGCGACAGCTATAAGCCATGTGTTTTTTCTCCCTGAGGATGTCCTTATCGTTGTTTATGTGTAAAACGCCCATTACACACATTGTAACTGAGACAACAATCACACTGACAGTCCATTGAGTAAACCTTGAAAAAAGTGTAATTCATTCATTTATGTGTGTTTCAGCCAATCACCTTAACTTCCGCTTTGTAAACTGTGAGACAAGACAACAGGAGTGCAAGAGAAAGGTGCTATACCACAATGTACGGACAACGGACAGCCTTGATTCTTCTTGGTACAGCCTGTAAGTGCAGTTTTTATCTAGTGGGAAAAAGTATAAGTGCAAATAGTAATAATTAGTTATTATTCTTCTATTGTTTAGGTTAGTGTGTGCTAACTCTGATGCTGTTTCTTTGTTTTCTTCAGCTGTGATTCAAACTACAGAGGTTCCTCACCACATCTCTCTGACTGTGGTTGAACCCGGTGATAATTTGACTCTGACATGTAAGGTCATTGGGAAGGAAATCGGGTTGTTTTACTGGTACAAGCTGAACTTCGGATATATGATCCAAATAATTGCTTCAGGATCTTTCACTAAAATAACACTTCAAGGACAATTTAAAAACCCAAGATTTAATATCACAAAAGTGGGTGAGCTTCATTCTCTTATCATAAGAAATATAAGCAAAGAAGATGAAGCAACATACTTCTGTCAAGCAGGAGCAGCATATCTAATGAAATTCTTTAATGGCACAAATTTGGCGGTGAACAGTAAAGTATGCTCATTTCAGCATAACTGTCAGTTGGGTCTGTGTGAATAACCACTCTAAATTCAAGACTTTCCATTTCTGAAAATCATTACAGTCGTACTTAAATGATAAATGTTTAACTGAATTCCTTTTTTGTGAATTCAAAAGATCATAAAAATCAGAAGATGTCGGTTCATGTGAAACAAAGTCCGGAGACAGCATCAGTTCAGCTGGGAGCCTCAATGACTCTCCAGTGTTCACTTCTCTACACGAACAAAGAGAGCAGAGCCCAGTGTCCAGGTGAACACAGTGTGCACTGGTTCAGAGCTGGATCAGGAGGATTTCATCCAGGCATCATTTACACTCACAGCAACAGGAGTGATGAACAAGAGGAAAGGAGCTGTGTCTACAGTTTGTCCAAAACTATACAGAACTCCTCTGATGCTGGGACTTACTACTGTGCTGTGGTCACATGTGGAGAGATCCTGTTTGGTGAAGGAACTAAAGTGGAGACAAGTACGTATTCACAATTCTAATAAAATTAAATTTAATGTATTTATTGTATTTTTCATAACTCTATTCCAATAAATAATGAAAAACATACTTTAATTATTTAAAGGGCTTATTGGACTTTTTATTTAATTGCAGTTCAATCAGTTAGGACAGCATGGTACTCACCAGAGTAACTGATGAAATCGGGATGTAATGACGTCTATAAAATTGTTCAGACAACATGAGCAGTCAGACAGTCAAGCAGGTTGTAAACAACCCCCCAGCTGGTCAGACTTATCTGGAAGAGAAATAGAAGGTTAAAAATAAATATATTACTAAATGGTCTGTTATAAGCATTAATTTTTCTCTTTAACAAAACAACAGCACAATCATCACGGTAAGTAAAGCTAAACTGAACTTGTCAGCCAAATGTTGCCTCTTATTAAATATTGTGGAAAGATAATGAAGCATAAGTTGCTTTAAGTCCACTCAATACCAATATGACCCACTACTGTTTCCTCCACGTGTCCTGCATTAAAGCTGAAAACCTGAAACAATCAAAAGTTTCTTACATTTAGAGGTTTTGATTTACGACCAAACCAACAAAGGACTTTTCTTAATGGTTATTCTGATTTGTTCATCTCAACAATTTCATTACTCTCTGACACCGACTCTTTGAAATGCCACGAACTGAAATGCCACATTCAAAATATTATTTGTAATATCATCCAAAATCATTATCATTCTAAGTTGCACAGAATTTGATTGATTATATGATATTTTCTACAGTTTTTTTATGGGGCCCAGCTGTCACTGTGCTCACAGTTCTGTTGGCTCTCTGTGATTGTGATTGCCGTCCTTATTTTCTCAAGAGACTGAAGGTAAGTTTAGTGTCGCTGCAAAAACACAGTATGTAACTTATAGTTACAGATTTTCTGGATCCACGACGTCAGACAAAGCTTTGGTGTTACCAAATTTGGTGGTCAGTCCAGGAACCCGTTTCACTAAATTTGGAAAACACAAATCTCAATTTCCCATACTTGCAACCAATGCATGTGCCCTGGTGGACATTTATCTGCAATTTGGGACAGGCATTTGTTAATTTAATGTTAATTAACATTTTTTAGTTCAGTCCCCAAATCCTGTCTTGATCCCAGGCCTGGCAGTGTGTGAATTTAGAGGATTTAGTTACACAAAGAAAACTCTGGTGTACTAGCTTGTCATCTATGTGTATGAGGAGAATGTAACTGAGTGGGAGTTTGCATTTTGGGGTAATTATACCATTACCTTCAAAAAATGTTATTATATTTTAAGCCTCCAGAGGAGCTGCAGACAATCATGTGCCATAAAGAGTTAATGACATCTTTATTTACTAAACATCAAGCCACCTGCTCTATGAATGGCTGCTCCAGCCATGATTAAACTGTAAAGGAGACTCATGTGCACTGCCACAGTGTTGAGCCATAATGGCACATTATTAAATACCAAAGCCCTATTTTATCTTGATGTCACGGCCATATTCTTTAATGCCTGTTAACAAAATAATCATTATTTTTAGGATGGCGACACAGAGGCACTGAACTACTCTATCACTGGATTTGTCCACAAAAAGAGAGAAAGAAGAGGGACATAAAAAGAGTCCACAGCAGCAGCGATTTCTGTTTGATAAGCATCAAGAAAAGAATTTCAGCTTTATGTCATGTGTAATACGTAACGTGTGTGTTAATGCTGTTAACATTGCAAGAGATTTGCGTTGTTTATCGACACTTAAGGCTGGAATTATGTTTCCTTGACGATACACATGAATATTTCTGCAGGTCAGTGCAGACAAGGGTGTCATTGGTAACCATGCCTTGCAGAGACTCGCACACAGCTCTCAGATCTCGACAGTATTTAGTGTTTGGACATGAGTTCAAAATAAGCTGATCAGCTGATGTAATGCCTTAAGTGGGATGGGTTTGTAACAAAAAGGAAAAAACATAGCAACATTATATTCAAAATAAATACAGGTACAGGAGAGGCAACATGTGGGAATGTTTCTGAATGAACTTGTTCACCTACGTAGCCTATACGAGGGCTGTTCAGAGACAGTGTTTCCAGAAAAGCATATTCCAGCTTTAAGTGTTTACTAATGTTGCTTTTTTTTCAAAAAATAAGTGTTTATTTTTATTGACTTAATGTACCATTAAATTTGTGTTTAAAAGCATTGATGTGCCTTTGCACTGTCCTCTGTCTTTATCAGTGTTATCATTAGATATCTGTGCTTTCTGATTAGACAAAACTAGATGTCACAACAAATCAACATTGCCGTCATCTTCAAAACTTTTTCTAAATTTTCAACGAAGCGGAGTAACACTGTTACGTCTATCATTGTAATTATCAATGTCACAATAAACGCTTAAAGAAGAAGATAGAGGTTTGACGTAGTTTCTTTTATCTGGTAAATCAAAAGACTTTAGTTTAACAAAACATACTGTATAAGCATTTAGCCTGGCTGTATCCAACTTTTAAAAATTCACCGACCAGCACTACTAACACTTTTTATTCTGTTTGTTCAAACCCAAACAGAAAAGTAAACGTGACATTTTGTGGTTTTATACTGAGTTACGTTGTATAACTGCAGTGTATCACTTCGCCCAGCAGTTTTGTGCTGTTTGTGCAGATTGTGAAACCACATGGTGACAGGAGTCCAGGACGTCACTACACTCTGCTCTTGCTTGCCAGTAAAACAGTTACAACACATAACTCCTCATAAAACCGTACATTGAAGTCTTCACATTTCTACTGTATCTACTAACTACACAGATGAGTTATGTGCTAATTAGTGAGCTTTAGGTGTGCTGATAGGAACAGTGTATGTATGACATTTGCAGAGAGCCATGCTAGTGGTTTCCACATGTCCAGTTGTTGTGCTAAGCTAAACTAAGCTAAGCTAATTGTCTCCTTGCTCCAGCTCCATATTTAACAAACAGGCATGAAGGTGGTGTCAGTGTTCTCGTATCACTTTTGTCAAAAGAGCAAATAACCAAAAGGTTCTTTTTAGATCTGTTCCAGTGTGCAGCTCATAGTAAAGCTGCACAACACAGACCAACACTGCACCATGTAAGTTCCGTTTCCTGTTTTCTGAAAACACCAAAAATCGACTGTATCGCTTGACTGCTTGACTTCCTTTCTTGGATTGGAAAGAGAGATGGGTGGTGAAAGAATTCATACATATGGTGTTAGATGAGTCTTATAGCTCTTTCTTCTTTCATCTCTAACCTCACTACATACCCTGTTGAAGCCCCTAGTCAGGTCTCTTCTGAGGAAACAGCCTTGGTGCTCAGTCAAAGGCAGAGAAAGGGCCCACCACAGCCTGTCTGTCAGTGCAGCTAATGCAGAGTCCTCTGTTCTTTTCAAATTGTGAATTGCCTTTAACAAGTTCTCTGAAACTAGAAAGACAGTAGTCCACCCCGGTCTGTCTCCTATGAAACAGTCTTTTTCAACCATTCAATAAAAGTTTCCTCCTTCTTTAATTTGCATTCAGGGGAAGCTGTGGCGGACAAATATTAAGACAGATATAATATGGTGTAAATATTTCTCCACATCAACCTAAAAGGTAAATAATATGTCAACATTGTTTCTGCTGCCCCCAAGTAGTGAAGAAAACAAATCAGTTATTGCAGATTTAATCTTAGGTCTGAGAATGGATCATCTCTCTAAGAGCTGTACACAGAGGTTGCATTAGACTTGTTGAATGTGCTTTTGATGGGCAGGGTCATAGAATTCCCTCGTAATCTATTATTAGTCTGTATCTCTTCAATGAGCTGTCAGCATGTGGATGGCGTGACGCGTTGCTCTGAGGGGACTTTAGTTACCTCCATGAGGTTCTCTGTGTGCAAAATGAAAAAGCTTTGCACTTCTGTGTGTGTGAGCGTGATGCAACTGAACCTGCCATCTAACTAAATCTATACATCTGACACAAGGATGGACAGCCTCAGGATTTTTTTATCATTGTTGAAAAAAGTTCAGTCAGCGATGGAAAATATTTGGTCAACGGGACCCCTGCTCTTCACACCCATTCACCACCCAACCTCACTTTGAACCAACCAAGATACATTGACACTCCACTTCCAGGAGAACTGTCCAAGATTTATTACATTTTTAGGTAAATATAAACACTGACAGACTCACAACAACAAGATTCAAGTACAGTTACCTAATATTAGGCAGATTGCACAGCTGTGTAAGAGACCCTATCACTTATTAGTTACAAACAAACCTCTTTTACATGGCTGACGTCACTAATGCAGGAAACAACAGGACATTTGAGGCGGCTCAGTGTAAGTTACATTGCACATTCTGTTGTTGTTGCTTTGTTCACAATTGACAAACTTGCTTTGAAAATATCTACTCGCCTAAAAGTACATGTACATGTTTCGTTGAAAATAGATCATGGCTTTGCTAAATTTAGGGGGAAGTGCATTTTCAGCCTTTCAACCAATCAGGATGATTTTCACTTTGTAGACTCTGATGATCGTGTGACTAAACCTTCATTTAGGTAGGAAGACATCAGTGGTACAACACAAGGGTGCTATACCACAATGATTGGACAACTGGCTGCTTTGGTTTTTCTTAGTACAGTGTGTAAGTGCAACTTTTAACTAATATGACTAGTTAAATATCGTTAAAATACAATAACAGAAACATTTCTCTACACTTTTTGTCTTGTTGTCTCATAACGTCATTTTCTTTGTTCGTCTCTTTCCTTCAGATCTGATTCAAACTGCAGAGGTTCCTCAGCAGATTCCTTTCACTGTAGTTGAAGTTGGTGGGAATGTTACTTTAAAATGTCCACTCTCTGACATTGAAGGCAAATTCTTTCACTGGTATAAGCATGCTCCTGGATATATGGTTCAAACTGTTGCTTCAGGAGCTTATTCAAAGCTAACAATTAGTGAACAATTTAAAAACTCACGTTTCAGTGTCACAGAGGGCAAGTCTCAGTATCTTCTTACCATCAGAAATGTGACCAAAGAGGATGAAGCAACTTACTTTTGTCAAAATGGAACGGCGTATTCACAGAGCTTTAACATTGTCATCTTCTTGGCTGTGAAAGGTAAAATTTGTTTCTTTCCATGTTTATGCCCTTAACATTCATCACCAAGGTTTTTATGTCATGCTAATATTTTAGATCATTAATCCCCTTTGATGTCTTTGTTGTACTGAATCATGCAGATCAAAAAACTCAGCAGAAACGTATTTATGTGAAACAAAGTCCGGAGACAGCATCAGTTCAGCTGGGAGCCTCAATGACTCTCCAGTGTTCACTTCTCTACACGGACAAAGAGAGCAGAGCCCAGTGTCCAGGTGAACACAGTGTGCACTGGTTCAGAGCTGGATCAGGAGGATTTCATCCAAGCATCATTTACACTCACAGCAACAGGAGTGATGAACAAGAGGAAAGGAGCTGTGTCTACAGTTTGTCCAAAACTATACAGAACTCCTCTGATGCTGGGACTTACTACTGTGCTGTGGTCACATGTGGAGAGATCCTGTTTGGTGAAGGAACTAAAGTGGAGACAAGTATGTTTTAAAATCTTCAAAGTCTTAAATACATCTTAACCATTAACACTGGTCAGATTTGATTAGATGTAGCCTCATTAAAACATTCTGTTACAAAATATCAAAGTAGGAGAAGCAGAGATGATTCATCACATTAAGAATGGCTGTATTATATTTAGTTATTCCAGTTCCAGAGTGTTGTGCATGCATGGCTCAATCAATGTTATTACACCTGTGCTTATCCGCTTAAAAATTAAATTAAAATATCTGCTGTGAAAAAAGCTTTATATTATATTTATATTAATTCAGTTTAAACAAAGTCAAACAATGTTAACCTTTCTCTTAAAATTGTGTTTTCTTATAAACATGTCTGTCTATTTATTCTGTGAGGAGTTGATGCAAGTAAAGAAAACAATTTATACTCCTGATTCATACTAAAGGAAGAAGGCTACTTTCAACTAAGATTTGAATACGCTTTTTTAAAGCCTTTAGTATTGTGACAGTGCCTCCAACAGACAATATGACAGTGATTTGGTTTTGAGTCACCAAATTATTTTATAGCTGCTCTCATGATTAGTCAGTTAAATTAACGCACACAAAAGAGGTTTTTTCAGTGTCTCTTCTAATTCTAGTTCCAGAACTGGACCCAGTTAACATCGTGCTTGGAGGACTGTTGGCCTGCTGTTTGACTGTGATTGCTGTCCTGATTTTCTTCATGAGTCGAGGGAAAGTTTGTGAACATTGCCAAGGTAGGTTAATTGAATGTACACACATTTTTATTGATGCAAAAATTAATTACTACATTCTAGTTGTGTTAAGTGGTTATGTAATGGTGAGCCTGGAGGCATAAATAAAAACTAAAACTTGAGTGGCACTCAGTGGAGTGCATACCTCCGCCAAGGCCAGACAATCCAACACATTCATGTGATATCCAGATTGTACAATAGACATCATCAACATTAATGTCTGAGTATTAACAAATGCTGTCACAGTGTTCAGGAAAATTATAAAAATTCAATTTAATTCAATTCCTCCATCAAGTTTGATGCAAATTGGTTCACTACTTTTTGCGTAATCGTGATGACAAACAAACAAACCAAGTGGACGGGCACTCAGAGTGCACACCTCCACCAGACTTCAGAGAAAAAAAATCTAATTCATTGTAAATGATCCTGATCTGCTGCAAAATTTAGTACGAATATACCCAGTGTGTGCACGGTTTCTTAAGGGTTTTTGCTTTCATTAACAGGATCAATGCGTGCCTCTCATGTACCTGGACATAACAAGTTGGCAGTGCATCAATCAACTGACCCGGTAAATATAATTCAAATAAATTTGAATGCCAAAATTCATTACAGTAAAATCATCATAGTTGTCAAATGTTTTAAAAATGATTTTCTGATTGAACAGTATTCCCAATTAATGTGTCCTAGAAGAAAATGCGTCACCTGATTTTCATTTAAACCCCTAACTTTGGTTAGAATGTGCTCTTATGGTATTTATTCCACTCTTGGTCCTGATTTAACTGGTCTTGATTTCACAGCACTAATCTCTAAAATATGAGTTAACAATACACAATTATTATTTGTAGGACGGTGATGCAGATGCAACAAACTACGTAGCACTGGCTTTCTCCAAACGGAGAGGAAAAAGAGAGAAGAAGAAGATCGAGTCACCAGAGGAGTGTGTGTACTCTGCCGTGAAAACAGAGTATCACACGTCGCACTAACCCTCTTCAGAGGCGGAGCATGTGAATCAGATGACCCCAGGTCTTATCCCAGTGGCTGACACCACAGTTATGTGCCTAAGGACAGAATGTGTGAGTTTGAAGTATCTTCTGAAAAGGATGTTGCAAGATGTTACCCATCGTATTACTGAGTTTGCTGCTAACAAAGTCATTTCATTACTGCAATTAAAACTGCATTTGCATGTATTATATTTTTGCATCCAACTTGAAGTAGTGTAGTCGTGTGTTGTACTGCGACTCATGTCTGTGCATGTCTATGTTCAAAACCTTGCATGCCACTTTCATACAGGGTTTTGCACACACCTTGCAATGACTCTATTATGGTGTGCGCACTTTTTTTCCTAACTGCCATCCCATAATTTGCACAGAAAAGGATATGAAGTTGCCACAAGTCATTCAGAATGTGTCCACTTTATAGTCAGATAAAGGTCAAAGGTCAAAAGTTTTGCGGGGGTTTTTATCTTTCTCTGCAACATCAATAACATGTCAAATTCCAGTAATCATCATTGTAAGAACATAATATATAGAAAACAGAGTTCCTACAAGGAGCTAAATGAAGAACAACAAGAGGAAAACTGATCCTGATGCACTACGCAGCATTTCTTTCAGACAAAGATGCTGCAACCTGCTAGCAAGGTTGTTTGGTAAAGGAGCTATATGTAAGTTTTCTCTGCTGCTGAATGTGGTTTCTTGCCAGGATTGTGTGGTGGTGGTGATGGTTGCTTTTTGAGAACTTCAGTCATCATTGCATTTACAATAGCCTACAAAAGGTTATAATTTGCCCTCTGAGAAGCGTTATTTCCTCAGGGTAGATCGGAGGCAGTGACTCAATATCGGAAAGTGATGAGATTGCCAACCAGGCTGGAGCTAGCTGGTTAGCACGCGAACTTCAATCAATGTAGTCAATAATGATCATATATATTTATTTGCTTACTTAATTAAGAGTTTTCTTTTTTTTGTCTTTTTTTTTCTTTATGTTTAAATTTGAACATCAAATGATTTTTTGTAAATTGTAAGCTGCTGCTTCCACATATCTGTCATTGCTTCTGTATGTCATCCACATGCAAAATGTTTATTGTATGGCAAAATACCTATATGGCACATTTCATAAAATAAGAAAAAAAATGAATTTGCTATTATTGTACTCCCTCTACATAGATGAAGAGAGAAATCAAAATCTCCTTATTCTTTTTTTCACCAAAATGACTGCAATGCTGATTTTCTTAAAAGAAACAAAAAAAACAACAAACACAAAAACAAAAACTGATTTGATTTTTTAAAGTCCTTTTAGTGCCCCCTACAGGCTATGTTGCTCCTTACACCTACTCCATGAAGTATGTGTTACTAGTGATTTTTGTTTGATTATCATAAACCAGGATTAATGGTCGGAAAAACACAGGAAATGAGCAGTTAAATATGGCTTTTACATTTTGTTGCATGCGATGTCTTATTTATTGACAGTCTAGCTCAAAGGTCACAAATAACAGCTTGTGTGGGCACACAACATGAGCAATAGGTAGCAGGTTATAAATGCTAACACCTGCGGTTTACCTACACACAGGCTGCATATAAGGGCTCGCTGCCTTTTATTGTTCTTTCATTATGACTGCAGCACTATTTCCTGTCATGCATTTCATAACTCTTGTCTTTTTCAGTTAAGAGTGAAAACAATAGAAGTCCAGCTGGGACTAACATTACATATCAATTTCAACCCACGTCATATTTAAAATTACCCACCACTTTTGGTGGAACTAAATAAAAGAGTGGACACAAAAAAGGTAATCTGGAGCAAAAATTGAAATTGAAATGTCAAAAGGTCATAATGGATGTTGAAATCATTAATGAAAACCTAATGACAGAAAAATCAGATATTTGTGATTCTACACATAGACAGGTAATTTAGTGATAAATAGTAATAAAGACAGCATAGATGGATGAAGGGAAGAGCTTTACTCATAGCTGTGCTTATCACTGTTTCACAATCATTGAAGTCCAACATAAATGGAACAAAATACATTTAATTTAATCTAACTCATTATAAGCATAAGAACAACACAATAAATGAAGATATACATTGAGTTGTCAGTTTATTAGGTACATTTAGCTGATAAACACTGATGCAGTCTAATACAACTGTCCTGCAATGAGCCCTCCCTTCATGAAGGTTATAATGTTCAGTTTTTGTTCTAACTGTGTTAAAGTGTTGTTGATTCAACTGAACGATCATTTTGGAGGCTGGAATTTGCTGCTGTTGAACTGCATTGCATTATGTTGACAGGTGTTTTGCCCACCCCATTCACATCAGTGAGGGTGGGCTTAACAACAGAGACACCAGTTCAACGGCCAACAAAATGATCATACCGTTGTTACTTCTCTGAAACAGTTTCAATAAGAACAGAACATTACAACTCTCATGAAAGAGGATTTATTACAGCACAGTTCTATTAGACTACATTCGTTTTTATCAAGGTGTACCTAATAAACCGCCAACTTGAATGTATATTCTGTGTACAACCCTACATGATAGCCACATATAACAACAACCTTTAGCTTTAAACAGAATAACATCAACTATGACATATTACATATATCAGTCCATTTTACTCACTAATCCAACCCAAAAGCCTTGACAGCAGCGTACGTTCTCTCTCTGCCCTTTGTTTTTGCATCTCTCGTTCCACCGCTCCCAGTTTTTATCATGGTAAAGACAACAGCTGAGTAAATCCACTTGTCCTCATCTCTCTGAGGAAATGGATTGCAAATTATATGAGATGACAAACACCAAAATGCATAGTAACGTTTTGGTTGATGAGTTATTAATTACCTTTAAATTCCTTTTTGCAATATTTTCTTTAAGGGAAACAGCAGCTGCAATATAAAATAATAATAGTAATAATAATAATGATGATCAATTGATAAAAATAACTAAGAATGTACTGTAGCTTTAATGACATAATTATGTTACAACTAATGAAATTAGCATTAGCTAAATAATGTGTGATATAGTGAGGCAAGCTCTTTTACCGTTGCAATAATCACACTTGCTTTTCTTCACGGCATAAATGAGGAAGGCTACAACAATCAGACTTATAGCCAAGACAGCACACAGCAGAAGCAGAATCATACTGTCCCTCAGTAAAACACCGAAGGACCACAAGCTGGTTCCTGAAACATGAGAAGGTTAAAGGTTATCAGTGAAAGTAAATGGAAATGTAATTACATCTAAGAGGATTTTACTTGGCAATAAATAAATAAATAAATACACACACACACACACACACACACACACACACACACACACACACACACACACACACACACACGACATCTAAAATACTACAATTTGAATAAATGGTGAAGCCAAAAAAAAACAAAAAAACAAATTCTTCTGTTGGAATTAATAAAATCAAACAGTGAGGAATAAAGATTTTTACAACCTTAAAACTGCATAAGAAGGCAATAAAGTTGGATAACTAAACAGACTGATACAGTTACCTTCAATCTCCACTTTTGTTCCATTTCCAAATAAAATCTCTCCACACGTGGCCACAGCGCAGTAGTAAGTCCCAGCATCAGAGGAGCTGACGTTCTTAGAGAAGTTATAAACACAGCTCTTCGTCGGAGAACGTGCATCAGGTTTCTTGCCACATTCATCAGGTCCATTTCCGTAAGCATAAATTATATTTGGAAAAGATTGATCTGGACTGACTCCAAACCAGTGCACACTGTGATCACCCGGACAGGAGGGTTTCTCTGAGTGAGAGATGACTGAACACTGAAGAGTCACTGTGTCTCCTGGATAAACTGGAACTGTCGGCCTTTGAACAACAGTGTAGTCTGACATCCTCTTGGTGTTTTCTGTGAAATAGAGACAGCCGAAACGTTGAAAGGTTGTCTGTAGCATATCATTTATTGCACAGATTTGGAACGTTAAAATGGAAATGTCACACGGTCATAATGGATGTTGAAACTGTAAATTAACTCTTAAGACTAATATTTGCAATTCTACACAAACACATGTATTACCTTTTAAAGACAAATACGCGCCAGTCCACTGATCCTTACTCCACGTAGTAACTGCACAGTGATACAGTCCCTCATCTTCTTGGATTGTCCTCAGAATGATCAGATTACTGGAGATGGTGGTATGTTTTATTTGAAATCGTGAGGGACTAAACCCTTCTTCAAATGTAGGATTTGCGGTAGCTTTCATTAGCGAGGTAATTAACGTAAGGGTATCACCAATACTCTGTTTGTACCATTTGACTCTTATATTGCTATGCTCTGATTGAGGGAAGGAACATGTGAAGGTTACAGGTTCACCAAGCTGAACTGTTGTCACTGAGATCAGCGCATCTGAATAAAAAACAATGGAAAATATAAAATTGGTATTACAAAACAATAATAATAAGAAAAACAAAGCATTTATTACATGAATTACTCTTAAACAGTTGCAGTGCAAAGAGGCCATGTTACCTTACAACATGTAATAAATTATAAGCAAAAACATAATTTTGCCCCCCTGCAAAACACTCGTATAATAAAAGGGTTGGACAGAGGTAGTAAGCACTTACATCCTTGATGGAGAAGCAGAGTAATCCATAAAAGAATCATGCTGAGGTCTCTTGGTAGGATCATTGTTAGCTTTTCAAAGTGTAAAGGTGGTCACACTGTCAGAGGCTTCCACTTAGTTATCACCCTAGAGAGGTTTGAGAAGTACACTTCCTGTGACACTTCTTATCTAGGTTTAAGACTTTTGAGGTTCTGCGGTTTTAGTCGAATAGAGGAGAGCAGCATAGTTTTTTTTATTACATCAGGTGTAAGTTGGTCTCTATAACCTGTTACAAAATCAGGGAATCATGGTTTTACACAGTTACCTAAATCTCTTTTTTATCTATTTGCTTATTTGTATGATCAGCCCTATTTATAACTTTGGTTCCACACCTGCCGTTCAGCTTCCTTTGGCTGATTCCAGGAAGAAAATTTTACATTTGTGCTCAAGACAATTTGGGTCAACAGTGACATTACAATAGCACCACTGCCTCATCATTGTAACACAAATTCACAAGTAAACAAGATGAAGAGTTTGCAGCCATGTTAGCGGTTAGTGTAATTCAGTACTAACATCTGCATGCTAATATGCTTTCATGATAATACTTACATGCTGATGTTGAGCAGGTTTAATGTTTACCCTGGTCACCCTCTTACTATAGCATGGTAGCGTGACAACATATGCTAATTAGCACTAAACAGTAAAGCTTCTGGCTGTGGCAATGCCATTAATGTCATCTGTACAAAATTTCTTGTAAACCATCAAATAGTTGTTGAGAGACTCAAAAGAGGTAGAGTGACCATCCTGGAGCCATGCTGCCAGCATGGCAAAAACCAAACCAAAACTTATTTCACTCACTATGAACAACTTGTTCTTCACTGTGCCACATAACTTCATCATGTCTGGTCATTGAGAGGATATCAAAAATAGCTGGTCATGAGCTTTATACGTTGGGATCGGAACTCTGATGGTACATTGATGGATAAACAAGCTGTTTTACATCACAGTATGATCGGGGGAAATGGCTGCTCTTCTAGAAAATGAGGTGACCTTTTAAATCACTTTCAGTAAGGAAATGGCTGCACATATGAACTAGGACAGAAGCAAAACACCCCTCTTTCAAGACACTTTCCTTTTCTGAGAACTGAAGGAAATACCCACTCTTATTCTAATATGCTTATGTGTTACCATGGTTAGCAAACAATCTTGTTTAGGTTAATTATGTGCAACAAACAAATCACATCGATTGGTTTAGTTTAGCTTTTGTGGGACACTATTCTTTTCAAACTGTGTAAGTGCGGCTGTTTTGTATGAACCAGAGTTAGAATGACAGCGTTCATAGCAGCCTAAATGAACTGGACCACAACATTTTTGTGTGTTAGCTATTTTCCCACAATTGTGTTTGTGGATTTTTGGTCACACACAAAACGAGCCATTTGAATTTGGGAAATTGTTAGGGGCATTTTTATCAATATCATTTTAATTAAATTAATTAAATTAAGGGAGATTATTGAGAATAATTGTTTTTTATGTTTAAAGGGAAAAAAAGGTGGTAAAAGCTTCATGAAAGTCAAATGGGATATTCACATATTTTCTTAAAATTGTTGTGGCAATTGTCAGTAAACTTATGTTGTCACTGTTTCTTCCTCAAATAACTCTTAAATCAACAAAAATTCTCTCTCTAAATAATGATTCTTGCGATAATTTTAACACAATTATACATTGTAAAGTTTTTCGTTTATGTTCAAACTCAGCATTTCTTCATTTCAGTTATAAACCGTAGTGACAATCTATTACTCAGACATTTGAGACTGTAGGTTAGGTTTACATAACTTGATTTTTTAATCCGCTTTGTCAGTTATTTGTACAAGAATGCTTTTCCTATTGTGACATTGAAAGCTTGAATATAAAACTCTTTCACATAAGAGTTCAAAAAAACATAGCATAGACAAAAGAAAGAAGTAGAAAAGACTTTTAACACTGACCTAATAAAAAAAAGATCTGGTCCGAATGTGTAAGTCACTCGAGGGAAAACATTTGCCATGTGACATAACATATACTTCTAATATCCCCACATGGTGTATCATACAAGCATGAAATTAACAGCAATAAGACTCTCCAGTGTGTATGTTGCTGTTCCTAGCCCAAAACCCTGACATTCGAGTAAATGCTCCCTCCCTCGACTGCTTTTGCACCACTCATTAAACTTCGGCTAGCTTTCCTTGTAAAAATTGGCACAGAATAAACCAATGAGTCTCCATCTGTCTGTAGAAATATATAGAAAAACATTATTAGATAGCATGTAAAGATACTACCAAAAAAATCCTATATTTGCCATTACTTACATTGTGACTTTGTTGATCACCAATGGCTGTTGCAGCATTAGTTTGAATGTCAGCAGAAGAATCTGGATTATGACATGAGAAACCATGAATAACAATCAGTAATGATGTAAGGATGCACTGAATTTCATTATATACTGAAAATGAATTGCAGTTTAATTAAAAGGAGGTTAAGTAAAAGTTTTTTTTTCACCATTGAAACAATTATACTTGCTTTTCTTGATGATGTAAGTTAGTAAGGCTATGACGATAAAACTTAGAGCCAAAGCAGCAGACAGTAGAAGCAAAACTGTATTTGCCCTCTGAGAATTGCCAAATAGCCACATGTTGGCTGCTGAAATATTAAGAAAAGGAACAAACAACAAAAATTAGTGATCAGTAAAAAAAAATTATCATTAAACTTTAATATGGCCTCTTGTTAATATGATAAATATTAGACTGAAGCTGATCTTTAAGGATTCCATTTATCTTCTAAAACAAAGTCCTCTAAAATATGCAAACTGTCTATATTTACTCGACATTTCTGCACTTACCTTCAATTTCCAGTTTTGCACCATTCCCAAATAATATCTCCCCACATGTGGCCACAGCACAGTAATAAGTCCCAGCATCAGAGGAGGTGATGTTCATGGAGAAGTTATAGACACATTTCTGAGGAGAGTGGGCATCAGGGCTCCTCTCACATTCATCACCACTGTTTCCATGTGCGTAAATGACACTGGGATAAGACTCATCTGATGCGCCTCTGAACCAGTACACACTGGGATCACCTGAACATGTTTTCTTCTCAGAGTGGGAGAGGACTGAACACTGCAAGGTCACTGAGTCTCCTAGCCGGGCTGGATCAGATGAAGGGACTTGAATGACGGCAGTGATATCTGGTTCTGGTCCTGGAAAATGCGGAAAAAAACATTTACTTATTTTCCATGATATTTAAAATGCATTGCAAGAAGAATGTGGGGCAAGTACTTAAGTTCTTATTCAAAGTTATGAATTAAACAAAATGATGCCCTCAACACCTCCTATTAAAAACATATTTTTTCTTTCAAAATGTAACTAATGTAAGGAATATTGCTCCATTTACCTTTGACTCTCAGAAAAGTACTATTCAGAAATGTTGTTTGTAGTTCAACATGTTTTTCACAGTAGTAAAAGGCAGTATCACTCAGCTCTGTTCTGGTAATATGAAGAACAAACGTTCCGGGCTCTTGTTTTGCTGTGATTCGAGGAGTCTTATTGAAGTAGGCACTAGCAAAAGTGTAAGTGGCTCCTAAGACTTCAGGCAAGTTTCCAGCAACAAGTCTGATCCAAAATAAGGTTCCTGACTCATGATATTCATGACGGCTACATGTTAGAGTTACATCTTCACCAACATGAACAGTTTTTGTCACAAAGTTTTGGTCGTCTCTGCATTCTGAAAACAAAGATCAGATGCAGACCAGTTATTACAAGAAGATTTATATTCATACAGAATACATTTACCATAATAACGTGGTAATAACAGAAGCTGAATCTCATACTTACGTCCAAATGTGAACACAAGCGCTACGCAAAGTACGATCAGCATTTTCTGGTTGATCCACTTGAGACAGCAGTTAATTTAGATAGTACTGAAGACGATTAATCCTAATGTAATTATATCAAATGGGAGGGAACAATGAAAAGGGAGGGAACAATTTCAGAACAATCTGACTGGTCTCTCATCATGCTGACTGTTAAGTGCACCACCAATGTGAAAATGATCTCAACCTGGTTTGTCCAATCAGTATACAAGACAACACGAGCAGTTTAGTTTTGCTATTGTTATAAAAACATGATTCAAAGAAATTAACACACTCAACGTAGATTTCTTGTTCACAGAATTTCCTCTGTGAAGAAATTACCAATAATGAATCTTAGTGCAGACTATTAGCTCCCCGGGGGTATCTGAAAAAGTGCAGACAAGACCAAACTGGGATCACATTGTCAATTTAAATAAATTTGTATTTTGGGGTTAGTGTGCAGATGTCAACCTCTTCATAAAGATGCTGACCATCCTAGAGCCAGGGGATCTAGTTTATTTTATATTTTTATAACGTAATTATTCCCTTCAAGTTGGGTTAAATGTAAGCAAACACCCATTTTGAACATGGAGGGTGTAGAGTTAAAATCCCACAGGACCAGCTGTGATAAAATACATGTTACTTATATGCTTTACCTTTGTTTTAATTTCTAATATTATTATTAATTTAATGAATAATATATTAAAAGTTTTAGATGTAGGCTTATGTCTGTATGTACCATCTTGTATCTCCCATATTAAACTGCTGCCATCTTCTGGCAGATGGTTTGTTGATTCAGTGAAAGTGAAGGTAACATCTTCGCTCAAACTAATCAAAACGTTTGTTGAATCGTTCAGTTTTTGATTTTGGGGGACCCTTGAATCTAGTGTAATCTTTCCTGTAATCTCAATATGTCTATGCTCTAATATTGGGGGTTTTGGTTGAAGATATCATATGTTTTTTTTAATGCACTGTGCTGGTCAGTTGTTTAAAGGGGCATACAAGCAACCCAAGTCAATTTGTTTATTAGTCTGCTTACCTAGAATAATGAAATATTTTGATTACATTGGTTATGTGAAATGTTTTGGTGGGAAGAAGATGCCAATTTAACAAATGGGAAAAGGGTACAACAGGTACATTAGAATTGATCCAAAGACAGTATTTGTTGATCATAGTTCAGTTTCAGTTTTGGCAAAGCCTTGATCCCAGTGGACTGTAAACATTCCTCTAACTGCAATATGATTGAACAACAAAATAAAGGGGATTGTGTGACAGTTCAAAGTATGGGCAATGATTGATGACCCACATGCAGACATGATCAGAACAGGTAGAATTAAGGACTGTCAAAACACAAGCTTTCAGTCACCGACCTTGTAATTAGTGGACGAAAAATTTAAATTTCTGACTGGTCAGTGTGTATTGACCAATGGTACTATAGCCATCATTAATTGTTATTTCTAAAGTTCACGACTACATAGTCAATTATTGCACGACTGTATAAAAAAAAAAAAAAGACAAAAACAACTGTAAGCTTTTAAAGTATTTTATTTGACATGACATTGAAGTACACGCCTGCTGTTTAATCAGTTGTCAAAGTGTATAATGTCTCTGTCAAAGTGCACAGGAAGACCTTGCTCACATCTGATTGCAATTCTTCTTGTGCGAGCTTGACCGCGGTACTGACAGCGAGGATGCCTGCCCTGCTGGTTTCTCAGTGAACAGACAACGATGTCAAAAGGTTGGAGGCTTTTGGTCATCTGACCGTATGGCTCTCCTGCACGCTCACAGATGGATTTGACTATGTTGGTGGTAGCTCGGATGAAGGTATTGGTCTCCTTACACTCATTGCTGTCGGTTTTGGTGATATGTCGATTTCGTATCTCATCGTCACACCTGTTAACACTCATCTGCCCATTGATGTGTTGTGCTATAAATTTTCTGTAACGGTCAGAGACATCCTGAGAGAGCACAGTGGCAGAAAGCAGCAGCAAACACGCAAATGGGATCCTCATGATTCCCTGCTGAAGACAATGCGGGAAAAATACTCTGTTAGAGAATTTATGGCAGCATAAATGAATCCTTTACTAACTTTAGTCATACTACTAATACATAAATTCTGTGGAGCAGCTGAATTTTGTTCATACTGTGATCAGCTTGTTGGTTTGCAAACATTTGGTAAATAAAGAAAGAATAGAAATTCCTGAATGTTGAAGCCTAATCAGACTTATCACCAGTGTTATCATATTTCTCAAAACAAGTGAACTCTATACAGCCCACACAATCCTCCTAAAGACAATTTCCTGTTTTTCTTTTAAATCTTAATATCTGTGGCATAAGATTAAAAATTATAATCCATTTGGATCTTTAGCTATATAAAAACACTGATATTCTAAGAATAATGTATTGTGAATTTAGTTTTTATCAAATAAAAACCCTGTATAAACTCTTATTGATAGCTGGAAAATAAAGAGAAAGTAATAACAAAAACAAACCTTTTACGTGTGAAGTCAAATGCTCTTTTTCTTCTTTACTTTTGTCTAGTCCTTTCAGCTGGAAAGAATAGGAAATCAATGTCTTTTAGTCAACAAATTTGTTTCAAACTACTTTACTCTGCTGTGCAATCAAGAGCATATTTACCTGTATCAGACAGCGGTAGTGACCAGTGACAGGTTTCTGTAAACTGCTGAATCATTTATAGACTCCAGTTTGTACTTGGACTTCTTGGCACAACAACACAGCAGGAAGGGAATTCACGTCGTGATCTTGTTAAGTCGGGCAAGGGGTGTGTTTTTACTGTTTGAGAAAATTTTGTAATAAGGCATTACCAACAACACCGTCTGGAGGCGAGTATGATCCCAACCAAGTCTTTCTAACTTGCACAGACGACTGCACAAGCAGCATAGTTTTTGACATTATGTCATACAGTACATGACACATTCAAAGCAATCTAGACCAGAACCCTTGTACAGAGAGGTGATCAATAACAATTATACAGTATTAGAAGCAATGCAGACATGCTTTTTTTCCTTATGCAGTCAGTTTTAATTTTGTTTTAAAACACTGACCCTATACACAATGTCCAGTTTATATTTATTAGATTTCAGACAGAATGGGCTTAACTGTTTGGGGAGGGAAGAGGATTATTACAAGGGCAGAAAATGATTAACTGTGAACCTACAGGATGTGCAGGTTGAGTCCCACAGAGCTATGAGAATGTATACACAGTGCATACATAAAGAAATATTCACTTTTGAATGCAGATGCAATATAGCTGCTAAAACCTGAAACTTAGTAGTTTTGTTTTTCTGCTCTCACAGATATAACATGAGGGTTGCTTGTACCTTTCTCTAACTCTGTTGCTTTCTGGCCTTCCAACTTTGATATCTGTGTATCCTTTTTGTTAGTAAAACACTAGACTCAAATAGTCTCTCCTCTCTCTTTACACTGCTGCCATCTTTTGGTGGAAAGCAGAGGTTTGACAGGTGAAGCCCTAAGCCATTATTGTTAAGACACACACACACCAAATTTTTTCATATCTTTTTGCAGTTTATAAAGTGCCCTTTATGTTTCTGCACTTGATTGAAAAGTGCTACTAGACTGAATCGGGATAAATAATAACATATATATAATATTATCATTCTTAATAAATGAGAGCGGTAAACATGCCACATCAATGCCATATTCATTCAGTCTAAAGTACGAAACACCAAAAAAGATGCATCAGCATGCAATTGCAGATTCAATGAATATGAGAGCGAGCACTAGAGTTCACTCAGAATAGTGAGAAAAATAAAAAAATCTCCAGTGAGGGTATTTCTGTGGACAGAAACGTCTTGTTGATGAGAGAGGACAGAGGAGAATAGCCAGACTGGTTGGAGCTGACATCAAGGCTATACTCAGATAACCATTCTACAAAACTGTGGTGAGCAGAAAAGCATCTCAGCATCTCACAGCAGAAGACCTTGTCAGACCTCCTGTCAGTCAAGAACAGAAATCTGAGGCTGCAGTGGACACAGGCTGGAAAACAGAGCCTCGCCTGACAAATCTGGATTTCTGCTGATACGTGCAGATGGTAGCATCAGAATTTGGCATCAACAGCATGAATTCATGTATCAAACTTGCCTTGTGTCAACAGTCCAAATGGGGTGGTGGCGTAATGGTGAGAGCAATGTTTTCCTGGGACTCTTTTGACCCCTTAATAGCAATCAGTCATTGTTTCAATACCACAGCCAATCTGAGTATTGCTGTTGACCATGTGCAGCCCTTTATGGCCACAATTTACCATCTTCTACTGGCTACTTCCAGCATGACAATGCAACCTTACATGCAAACACCAGATGGCGCCCTAGTATACTCAGTCAATAACAAAACCACATACTAATCTTCATGAAAAACTAAAAATATTCAGCTACCTGGTTGAACTTGCTACTTTTCAAATATTCCAAATATCTATAACCTTCAACATATGAGGTCCCACATATACCATGAAATAGTAGCCTTCATCTGTCAACATAGCTGCTGCCTCATGTGGATTTCCTGGTTATTTGTGTGTGAATGAGTGTGAACCACCTTTGCACAGTGCTGTGACAAGAAAGGCCTATTATATATTTCAATATTTTGTTAATATTTGCTTCAATTTTCCATGTTCCCATGTACAAATAAACAATAACTGACAATATTCCAATAAATCAAATAAGGAAATGCGATGAACCAAATGCGAGACATAAAGGATCTGACAGCTGTGATGGACAAGCAGCAGGTCAGGTGTTAATGTGAAGTGGAGGATAAAGAGCAAACAAATCGATCATCCTGGTTCTGTAAGAGCTCCAGATGCTGATAGGAATGAAGAAGGGATTCTACATCAGTGCTAACCCTAACCCTCTTTTGGACTGTGCATCACCATTTGCAACCACAAAGTTTTTTTTGCACTTCTAACCTCCAACATCCTGTGGAACACATGTATCGTCAGTTCTGAGTAATTAGTCCAAGCTATTTGGTCACAATCTGAGAAATGGCCAGCAACAGCTTTTTTTTCAGGGTTGCTGCTGCATGTAGCTTTGCATGTTTCTCACGCTCCTGTGTAGATCACTTTTACAGTTGTGAAACCAAAAGATTAAAAATGCATTACATTTACATTTTGAAGTGTTTTAAAATAACAAATAATAATAAATTGATAATGTTCTCATGTGCAAAACAAAGGACATTACAATTTTTTTTAATGATTATACTCATGTTTGACTTGAGTTTTTGGGAAAAACGAAAGACTGTTGGTAGTTGTGGTGAACAAATACACAAAAAACAGTTTTGAATCAAAAATATCTTTAATGTCTTTATTCTTCTGACAGTGAAGAATCTCAGAAACAATTATTCTGTTTCAAATTCTAGCTCTTTGAACAAAGGCAGTTCCTTCTAACAGGGCTCTAGAGGGCGTATACATGGTGTACCACATGAAAAACTGCTGTGTGTAACACTGATTATTGCATGAGTCTACAACAGACACAAATGTAAACTGTCAAAGTTTATTTAACAAGCAACTTGAGTACACATTAGCTGTTCAATCAGTTGTCGCTACAATCTCTGTCTCCAAAATAGTGCACAGGATAACCTTGTTCACATTTGATTATAATTAACTTCTTGTCTATTTTTTGACCACTGTACTGACATTTGGCAAGCTTGGCTTTCTGTTGTGTCAGATTGCAGACAACAATGTCAAAGCATTGGTTGCTTATGGTCACGTTATCATATGGCACTATGTCACAGATGGATTTGACTTGCTTGATGTTGGCTAGAATGAAGGTATTGATCCTCTTACACTTTTTGTTGAGTCCAGAGATATGTCTTTTTTGCATCACATCATCACAATTAGTGAAAGTCATCGAGTCACAGATATGCTGTTTTTTGAACTTCTTGTAGCGTTGCATGAGATCTGCATCATGCAAGAGCACAGTGGCAGAGAGCAACATCAGAAGCAAACAGACACACTGGAACCTCATGATTCCCTGGTGGAGAAAAGGCAGAAAAATAGAAAATTTAAGGCAATTAAAAGTGGTAATTGTAATATATATCCCATCTCAAACTGAATATATTTCATGAGCCGCTGAGGGCAGTGATGTACATATAGTGGTTAACTTGCTGGTTCACACATTTGTGAAATTAAAGCTGGCTGGTAAAAATTACTCTTATAATGTTGAATGTTACTTAGGTGTGTATCAAACAACACTGTGCCCGGAGTTGGCTAAGTGACATTAAAAAACTCTCATGGGTTAAGAATATGTTTATGTTTTTATATTTAAATGAGGATGAGTTGCAGACCTGCACACCACCAGTTAACACTGCAAAGCCAAAATGCAAAAAACCACAACCACAAAATAAAAGCCCTACTACAGTTTTTATAAATAGATGCAAACCTTCTGAAAGTAGAAAAGTAGAGACTTCTTTTTTCCTCTTTATTTATTAATTCTTTCTGCAAAAAAATTAAATAAACATAGTATGTATTTGTTATTTTGCTGTTTACTGTAACATTACAAATTTGTCTAAACCCATTTGACAGGTCATAAAAATGACTTACCCGTATCACAGACACTGCTTAGCGGCAATGAAGCATCTGCACACTTCTGAATCTTATTATAGTTTGGTTCCTTGGCATGTGAATTCTCCTCCTTCATATCTTCTATCCACCACCCACCCATACATGACCACAACCTATCAGACTCATTCTGCCTGCATACACTAATGCTGAACATCTTTACTGCTACACTGCTACCTGCTTTCGCCAAATTTAACTCCTACCTATATCTCCCAAGCTTCTTTCTTCTATTACAATTTAAATTTAAATGAATTTTGAATGTTTCTTTCAAAATGTCTTCAAATGTTGTATAGCCAGGTGGTGAGATTCATTTTCCCTTTTATTTTGGGCAAAATATGAAAAGTAATAATAGTAGACAAGACTAATGGTCACAATAAGGAGTGTGCAACTTAATTCCTTTAGGGCCAGCTATCCCAAAATACAGTATTTCTTTTGAGAATTTTTGCATGATTTAAACATTAAACATTACTTGTGACACTTTCTGCACACAGGAAGATAGAATCAATCTTTGATGACTGATTTACATCAGATAAATACCAATGTTGCATAAAGCCGTTCTCAGAATTTGGGAATTTAAGGGCGTTTTCACACCTAAATTTGGTTTGCTCTGGTCCAATTCAGTTGATAAGTTTGTAAACTTTTAGCATTTTCCCCTTGTTTTGGTTGCTTTCACAGAGAGGAAAATTCAAGTGAACCAAAATGCATCATTACAAACCACATGAGACTGTTCACTCCTCTTATTGGTCAGATTGTCTGGCTTGAGCAGGAAAGTAAACACAGGAAGGAGGTTACTGGAACCGTCTAGCTCAAACTTCACGAGTTCAGAACTCTTTCACACCAAAAACGAATCGCTCCAGAGTTTGTTTAGGACCAGACTGAGACCACCTCCTTGAAAGGGCTTTGGTCCATACACCGAGTGTGATTACTGTTTTCACACCTACCCAAACAAATCAGCAAGACAGAAAACAAATCAGGGTTCGGTTTAACCAGACTAAATAGCGCAGGTGTGCAGCAAGTGAACAACACTGTTTCCTTGAATACAAAATGTTTTAAGTGCACAAGACCTGAAATATTGAAGACATCACATTGGGATGTGGAAACTAATAACTAAAATGAAATAATGAAATAATCAGCAAAGTAACTGCAGACTTTATGACACAGTAAGAATGAAAGGCTGATCTTAAAGTGATTCCTTTTCATTTGGATTAAATGTACAGTAAAATAGTGAAGACTTATGGGGATCCTGCAGTGTATGCAGTTTGAGTCCCAATGGTCCATCTATGCTGAAATATGTTTTCACAGTACATGTTTCTGAATAAAGCATGAATCAAATGACTTGTATAACCGTGTGTCTTGACTGTATAAGCAGTAGTCCTCGCTGTCTGTACGATGATGCCATCTTCTGGTGAGAAGCAGACGGTTTGATGATTTTATAGCTCAGTGGAGATGTTTTCATTTTTCTTTTGTTGACAGATGCTACATGCTCATACGCGGCACCGTACTGAGGTAGAATTCATCCTTCACAAAAAGCCTGGTCAACAGGTAATACGATACATGTATGTTGTGCAGATTAGAGGTGTTAATGCTACATCCAGGAGTGTTTGGCCTATGACTCTCTCATAGCCAATACTGAATGCTAAAAAGACAGACCACTAAAAACATACCCAGACACATGGCCCGCAGTATTTTGCAAACTTATTAAAGCTCATTACTTGCAGCACAAGAAAATATACATACAAATGGGAAGGAGGAGATTCTCACAAGCAACTTGGAGCAGACCCACATATTCACAAATCAACCAGAGATTGAACAACCAGTAAAGCAAAGAACCAGCAAAGAAGTTGACAATTGACCCTGCAGGCTCTGATCAGCACACAACACAACAGCTTCAATGTACAAGCAAACGAAATACAGTATGACCTCCTGTGTAGCAGCAACACACAGCAGAAGCTCAATATAAACAGCCACAACAACTATTGAGATCATCAATAAAAACATCTGACATGCTAATAAGAGACAGAAAGACAGAGTGTATTGACTCACAGTGAAGATGAAGTTCCTTTTTCGCCTGGAGTAGGACACAGCTGTTGCTGTGATGGTCATTTTGTTTTGTTTGTTGAAACAACACTATTGCAGCTTACTCCTGGAGCTGAGAACAGTAGCAACACCGGAAGACAAACTATCTCTCGTCTGTTTAAATGAGGTAAACGCTGTTGTTTGTATTGAAGCCGAATAAGACTCGTTTTGCATTTTACCTCAGAGTTTCTTTTCCAGGGAGCGGACCCTTTACGGTTTCGCGGTAGCATGACTGACCGCATCTTATTATTGACGACTGGAAAAAATGCCGAACGTGTGACTGAGCGAGTGGTTTACTTCCTGTTAGCGTTAGCCATTTCTCTCACAAAATTTTTCGCGCGAACATCTTCTATTGCGTCATCAGGGGGCGTTTACAGCGGACCCACAACAGGTTTAATTGCAAACCGTAATTAGCTCGTACAGAAGAGGATTAAGGCCACATGAGATTTTTTGTTCTTTTTTTAATTCTGATTTTAACTTTATTCTGAGGAAAAAGTCCAAATTCCATTTAATTTGGATTAAATATACAGTAAAATAGTGAATACTTATGGTGAAGGAGTCCCAACTATAAACTCTCTGAGTTTAAAGTCAGAATTCTGAGTCTGTTGCTTCTAACTTTCTCTCTGAGTGATCATTTTATAAATAAATATAGCCAAAATCACAGCACAGTCGTTGTCTTTAACTTACTTGTATGGTGATTTTGACACTCGTACTAGGTACTCATTTTTGCACATTAACCACACACAGTCCAGCCATAGGTTTTGACCCAGTCTTGGCTAACACATAACTTGATGTGTTCGAATTAAAGGACGGCGACTTCACCCGACCTTCCTGCGATAGAGTGCGGTGAGGCGTCACGTTTGACCACAGACTGACATTCATATGCCATTACAACCCAGAGGAGCATGCGAAGAAACATCATTATCATTATTATTATTATTATCATTATTATAGCAGGTTCCTGGCCTGCCTTAACTCCTGGGGGAAAGTGCTACATCATGTTAAGAGTCCCTTAAGGGGCTCCAAATTTTTAATTTTGGAAAAGCCTTGTATTCACAGAGTACCTAAGTCACTTGAGTAAATGCACCTTCTACCACTGCTCACTAAATTGTAAATATACCTGTAGTCATATCAAACTAACAACATTATTAATACAAAGGAGATTTGTCAATGCTGCAAATCAAAGAAAAGCTAGGATCAATATAAATTTGTAAAAGTCTATAATGACAATTTTGAGTAAAAATAAGGTATTAGTCACAGAGTTAGTTTAAACTTTTGATTTCTTGGCCCATCTAAACTGTGGATATTTTCAAGTCTTCCCATCACAGTTTCCTATGTTTCAGCAAACTTCTTGAAATAATTCCACATAATCAAGAAAATGAAAAAGTGGTTGTGGAAAAAAAATTACTGGAAGTAGGTTTAAATGATCTCAACCCTGTAGCTGAGTATTAGCTGTTTTAAGAAATAAGGTTAATAAGTAAACAAAAAAAGGTGAAAAAAAAATACTGCCTTTTCTGGTATATAACTTTGAATATAGCCTAACAGAGCTGTACATGGGACTAGAACAAACTGGTCCTCGATCCATACTGCTGGGACAAATGATTTGTTACACAAATAAAGATTTTCAGTCAAAGATGAATGTCTCAAGAACTCAGACATGGAAGATGAGTGTAGTTTCAATGGTAGTTTAATTTTAACATTCAACATAAGTATCAATTATCACTCGCATATTCATGTTTTTTTTTAAACCTAGGACTTGGAAAATGGAAATGACTGACTATACAGTTATTTTTATGGTCCATAACTAATAACTGAGGTGTTTTATTCTGGTCACAATGAAGAACTAAATCTTTAGGGTCAGGAAAAGAGGGGACAAAAAGGGAGAAGAGAAGGAGGCAACAGGTAAAAGGTCAATGAATCACAAAAAAGAAAGGGGGAGAGATGGTGAAAATTAATTTCAGCAAACAGAGGAGATATCATGGGCAATATGGGGAAAAAAGGCAGAGAAAAGCAGGGAGGGGAAGGAAAGGTATGAAGAAAACAAAGTGAGAAGGATCGGACAGAAGGAACAGAAGGTGTGGAAAACCGTGACATTGACAAACAAGGATAATACTGATATGTCTCAAACCAAGAATAACAGAGCTGTAAATTAACTGTAAAAGTCTGACAATACTTTGCACCTGTTGTAAACAAAGCAACTATGTATAAAGTAAACAATACAGTAGTAGTTACATTATAGTATTTTGCTATGCTCTTAATTGTGTTAGTCCTTTATGGGCAGTTAAAAACCGTGCTGATGTTGAAGTTCTTTTCAGCTGGCCTGTGGTACCTTGGTCCAAATCTGATTCGTTCATGTGACAAAGTTACAGGAGTGTCTTTGACGTAGCAGGCAACTGAGTCGTCATTGTGGAGGTTTGCTGTGCAGACTGGAGCACTGTCTTTTGGTCAATAACTATAATAAACACTGTTTAAAAACCTCCACTCCACACTGTCAATGGTGAAATTTAAATCGTGAACATATTATCAAAAAGCTTCTCCTCAAACTCAAGTGCATTTTCCATGGAAATAGAATTTTTTCCATATGCGCCTTAAAGCATGTCATGGTCCACCAAATAATCAGACCTGCATAAAATGAAGAGGGAAAAAAAGAAATGGGTCTTTGTTGATGCTGCAATTTCAAATTCAACATGAGGCTATGAATTCTGCAACAAGTAATTCATAACAAAAGACTGTGGCATGATTAAGGCTTCTCTTATATTTGGCCCAATTACTGTATTTGCTTTGGGATTTCTATAAATTTTGTAGGGCCTGCCCACATAACCTGATCAGGGGAGAAGAATAATTCAAAGAAGGCCACTATTACATTTTGATTGTGTTGTCAGGGAGACAGGCGACAGTGGAAACACCCATCCAAAATGATCAAACATTCAGATGCAGCCGTTGGGAATATTGCAGCAACAGTTTTGAATTTCAAAATAAGTACACATAGGCACTTCAACTTGTATAAATCAACAATTTCAGTCAATCATTTTGAAATGTACTTATCTGTTAAGGCAAATAGAGTTGACTTTGGTGTAATGGCTTTATTCAAAACAGCTTCCCCACCCAGTCAGAAAACCACCTCATGTTGAGCAGCCATTTAAAGAGTAACTTAAACCAGCTGAAAATATTGTCTTTGCTGAGTTTAATCCAGTGGTTTAACTCCTCACATTGCTACTGTATATGGCACAGTGTACTGACACACCCTGTGACATCACTGTGGGGGTAGTTAGCACACTTCTGACCACCCGGCCCCAACTACACCCAGCGGTGACGCACACTTGAAATGTTCAAGAGAGAGAGAGCAGTGAAACACTGCTTTTCAGCCTGGTATTAAGTCACTCTTTAAGAAATAAAAGAAAAAGAAAACAACGGACAAAACGTCTTCGTTAACTGAATGGGTGCTTTGATTCAAATTTGCCTCCTGTTTTCACATGACTCGTCAAGGATTGCCTTGAGTATCTGTTTTAAAACTTATTTAAAATCTCATTCGCTAATAGACTCAGCACAATGCTGAATTAATAGCATTCCATTATTGATAATTTGAAAGGGAAATCCTGATTTATGATGAACTCCTAATGAATAGCAAACGTCTTTCAGATTTTCATGTCAAACCTCATGTGGCTCCGAGTCTGGTGTGCAACAGCAAACAACAGAATAACACAGCATTAGAACAAACTGTTAAATCATCTCTCTCTCTGGAAAGAGTCTTTTATGTTTTCTCAAAAAAACTCACATGTGAGGATGATGTCCATTATATAGTGAAGCAGGTTAGCTAGGCACATACAGTTCCCCTTCAGCCTCCAAGAGAGAGGGCAACAAAAGACCGCCACCTTTTCCTTATTGTGGAATCAACGCAGCTCTTCTCTTCAGCCCTCTTCACTCAGTGTCCAAAGCCTCCCACACATCAGCACTCACATTAACATCATGCAAATACACTTAGAAAATATAAAATTCATTGGGTTAAGGTATATATTTATATAGATTTATACATACATATAAATTCATATACTTTTAAGGAATGTTAATCTATTTTGTGGTGTACTTTTTCTTCTTACAAGGTACAAAATAACATTTTTATACTATGTAACACATTATATAATCAACATATTAAAAAACAACTCATCAGTCCTTTTATCATCTTTTAGAAAAAAAAATCCATAATAAAAATAAGTTCTATGTTTTTTCTCACTTATATCTTACAATATATTTTCTCTCTGTCAAAAACACGCACACATGTCCCATTTTTGTTTGTGGTTTCTCTTGGCAGCAAATTGGCAGCGGTCAAAATGGATGTGGAAAAAAAAAATCACATAATGATGGTGCTCATCAACGTGGAAAAATCTCTCTACATTGATGTGTAGAATTCACAAAATGGCAGCGGTGGGTGTTGCAAAACAAACGAACAAACTGCGGTGCTGTTACAACGGGCACTTGGAGCAGCCACACTCCAGAGCAGCTTCCATCTCCTCGGAGTACGAGGTGCCGTCGGTGCAGCGGAAAACCGCCTTCCTCCTCCTGGTCTTGGTGACGCCACAGCAGACACCAGGGGGCGCTGCGGCCTGGCAGGATCGCGGACAATCCATGCGGGGAATCTTACTGGTGGATGTGCATGTTCTCATGGGGTGGTGGCGCTTCAGCTGCTCCCTCACCATCTCTCCTTGACACGTCAGCTCTGGAGAGACACAAATTAGATGTAAGCTGATGTCAAATCCTGACCTACAGTAACTTCTCTCTCGTTGTCCAACTTTTCTTTTTTTTTATATCGTTTCCATCTTACCTGTGTCACAGGTTGGTCCGGTGAACCCAGGCTGACATTGGCAAACCGGCTCTCCGCCCTCTGACACACGACACTCCCCGTGTCCACAGCGATGCCCCCTGCAGGCCGGAGGCTCTTGCCGTCGATCACAATACTGACCTTGGTAGCCTTCACTACACTGGCAACTGTAGGACTGACCCTTCGGTGTACACACACCATGAACACATCTGGAGCATGAAGAGGAGGATGGACAGAGGGAAGACAGGGTGGAAGAGAACGTTAGGGTAGATGTGTGTTTTTACTAGTTATTGTTTTCAGACCTAAAGCACACAAACACATAATTTGGAAATCAACACTAAGTATAAGATTGGCTATTACTATGCATTCATGTCATGGGAAGCACCATGAACAGATCACAGTTTCATGTAAAGCTGAGTATCCAGGAAAGCTCAACCAGGCCACGGGGCAACATCAGCTGGTTAAATTTCAACCTTTTCTTCCCAAGTGATGAGATTTATTTGAGTGCAACCGATCGGATCTTCCTAATTTTTTATAGAATGAACACGTCAAAAATTATGATCAGGGAGGCCCATGCAACCATGCATGTGTGAGGTGGTGTACAGTATAGGAATGGTCAGAAAGCAAAAAAAAATGCACAGAGAATTTTTAAATAGTTCAAGGTGTCCAAAGCCCAAATATGTTCAGCTTACAATAACATGAAAGAAAAAACAGCAGCACATTACATTTTAACAGCTGGAACCATCGTATATTTGGCATTTTTCCTTAAAAATCAGCTGTTTCAGTACTTGAGTTCTGAAAAGCAACATATAGTTGGTCTGTTTTCAACATTTTTTAGAGATTCAAAGACTCTCCTTAACATCCAGTAATTTCTGCTCAGTCTCTGGTGGGTCCGCCTACCTGCTGTTCTGACAGGGGTTCGGTGTTGTTGACTTGTCACACAGGGCTCCGCTCCGTCCTGGAGGACAGTCACATGTTACCCCCATCTCTCCTCCTTCCCTGCACGCACCCTGTGCACACACACTGCAGGTATGACAACCTGCAAGAATACCATCGCCCTGGTGACAGAACAGGAAAGGAAGAAAATGCAGTCAGAGGAAGCCGAGTCAAAGGCTTTTTAATGCTAATCGGTTTTGATGTTGCGTGAATTCGACTGCCTTCATCAGCACTGGAAGTCCAGAGTAAATATAGCTGCAAATGGAGAGATGACATCTGGTCAATTCTACAGCTGCGACCAGCATGGGTTTGAACCTCCCGACACTAACTGACAGCTGTGAGCTTCCGCCTCTGACTTTGGCCTCCACTGATTGGTTAGAAGGGCGACGTTTGTTCAGAAACTTCAGAAGAGAATATCTCTGTACTGTTGCCATGCTGTTCAATGTGTCTGGCTCACAGAAGCCTTTGACAGCACCTCTCCACATTAAGATGTGTTAGGAACATATTGCAACTATATAAAATACAGTATATATGTAAAGTTACATACTGTAGATTTAAATATTCTTGCTCTGAAACCAAAAAAGCAGCAATTCTGTCACAATATTTAGCATTATGACTTTTTCACTTGACTTTCCTGTTGAATGTCTGCTCTCTCTTGCAAAACATAACTCTGCAGATATGCTGATAGCTTCGCTAACAGGCCATACTCACAGCTGAAGGG
Organism: Seriola aureovittata; assembly: GCF_021018895.1. Classification (NCBI taxonomy): domain Eukaryota; kingdom Metazoa; phylum Chordata; class Actinopteri; order Carangiformes; family Carangidae; genus Seriola; species Seriola aureovittata. Next base: position 8,864,267 of record NC_079371.1, on the reverse strand, counting down.
TTTCCTCTGTAGCACACTCCACAGTCGTAAAAAGATGCCCTGTTTGAAAGAAAAAAAATCTTCCCCATATGATTACCTTGTTTTCGACTCCTTGTGGTCGTCCTCCTCCCGTGGCTCTGTGACTCAGATCTTGAGGCTCCCCGTTGATTCGGACATTGTGGATGCAGCCATTAAAAGCCTGAGGAGAACGTTCAGGGCCCGGACGCAGACCTGAGGCCACCACCTGTGATGGTACGCCTGAGAATTGGAGAACAACATATGAAGATGCGGAAAAAGAAGAATGAGACAAATTAGAGATTGAGAAAAGGGACGAGATGAGATCAAAGAATGGGAAGAAAATTAAGAAACCGGGGTCACAAAAAAGTAAAGTGAGAGGAGGATTACTTGATTAATACTCTTCACTTATCTCTGTATATGTTATCTCATGTATGTTTCTGTGTGTGTGTGTGTGTGTGTGTGTGTGTGCGTGCGCGTACCTCCTATGTAAAGCTGAGTGTTGTGGTCGACCGACGGCTGGCGTGCTAGCTTGCCCAGGCTCTTGGGGGCTCCATTATCCACCACCAGGCTCAGTGAACGGTTCTGAATCAACAGCTCGACTGTGTGGAAAAGCCCGTCATTCACCGACTCCACGCTGTCACAAACACAGAAAAAGAATGGACGGACAGATTTTCAGTATGGTTTCTATTATGATAAATTACTGTGTGAATTCTACACCAGTCAGGAGAATTAGTGAGGAAAAAACATGATTGAGCAAATTGAAAATGCCAGACACAAAGCAGACACCAAACATTTTCAAGTCAAACATGTCGTTACTTTGTTTTGTTGTGTTTGCAAATCGACCAAACTAAATGAAAAAGAAATTAGGGAAATCTGGGCTGAAATGTTATTCTCAGACATAAAACAGACTGATTACATCCTCAATGCAGTGCTGTTTTGGAAGGGATTAAAATGCGCCCTTGATCTAGGCCATGGTTTCCTAACATGGGGGTTGAGGCCCAGGATGGATCTCCAAGCAGCACACGGGTTTGCTTATTCTGATGGGCTTGAGCCTTGGGGTGAAACTAAATTGATACAATTTAATGGTCAGACTCAGTCAGTTTAGACCCTTGTGTTACAGAGAGAAGCTTTGTTACTAGAGCTTTATATTTTTTGGAGGAAATAATTGTTTCCACTGAAGAGGGGCCTGCAGTGAACCAGGATCATGACCTTTTGCACCATGTCTGACCCTGGGAACAGTGTGTGTGTGTGTGTTTGTGTATAAGAGTGTGTGTCTGAGATTTCCCACTAAGTGGTTTTTGCTGGAGGGGAGACAGACAGCTATAGAGACAGTGGTTTGGCTCAGCCAAAAGAGGGAGAGAGAGCGAGAGTGAGAGACAGAGTGGGAAAGAGAGGTAGATGTTGGGGTGGTAAAGTTGACTGTGCCTCCGTTCACCCAAGTTCTTCCTTCCTCGAACCCGGAGAAAACAAGCAGAACATCAAAAACACAAAAGAACAAGTGAAGCCACTCTTTCCGTTGGTGGTCTGCTCCAGACTCCCACAGCTAAACATCAAGACAATACATCCCTTTGTCTGCAGCCGCTCATTGGCTAACTAGCTCAGGAGCCTCAGGTCCGCTTTGATTGACAGCTGTTTATAGAGCATTGAGATTACAGTGATGTTGCATTAACAGCCAATGGAGCAGGGCTGTGAGCTCTGGAGGTGGGCCAGTGTGACTTTCACAGATAATCCTGACCATACGAAAAGGAAGGAAGGAGACAGAAATAATGATTAAAGTGAAAGATCATAATAATTGAGATGGTATAGAAGTAGAACAATAAGAGGATGGACATGGGACGGAAGTCAAACAAAAGAATGAGGAAAAGGAAAAAGGAAGAACTGATTCTAAAAAAAAAAAACCTGATAAACAAGATGTAGAATTAGATATTAAGATATTAAGAGATATTAAGATATTTACTGGGTACTTGTACTGTGTCTTTTGCACTTGTCCTACTTGCCCGGGATAAAAGTCTTAAGTTTGTATTGTTCAGATAGACTAGAATTACCACCTTGCGGTTGTATGCCTCCGCCAACCAGTCCACCAGAGTTCCAGTTTACATCCGTATCTGTGTAGCATTAAGTGCAACTTCTTTTCTGAGGTCGCAGTTACCTTGACCTTTGACAAGCAAATTCTAATCAGTTCATCCTTGAGTCCGGGTGAATGTTTGTGCCAAATTTGAAGAAATTCCCTCAAGGTGAAAGATACTGAGTAACAAAGCCACTGATGCAATCAACAATGGCAAAAATCAAACAAACATACTGTTCTCCTGGATCTCAGCCTAGTTGAACATTTAGCTGGTGGTTTCTAAAATAAGAGCTGCTACTTCACCGTAGACCCAACACAGACACATACATGGTTTCCATTAGGAGCCATGTAATTTAATAATAGTCTCAAACAGGCCTGCTGCAACCAAGCAAAATGATGGTCTGCTAGCCTGAAAGATTAGCACTCTACCTCATGCCCCTCCTCTCCTATCTTCACTTTGTATTCCCACTCTTGCTTTCCTTTTTTCATACATCTCCTATCCTTCTCTTCTTTTCCTTCTTTCTCCACTTCCTCCTGCTTATCTCCTTTTTCCTCCCCAGTTTCTCCTCGTCTCTCCCTTTTGCTCTGCTCTGCCCTCCTTTCCCTCCCTAACACCATTCAACAGTCATCTCTACTCCTTTTCCTCTTCTAAAGCTTCTCCACTTTCATCCAAGAAGCTCTTCATCCCCTTTTGAATTTGTTCAAGTGTCTGGAAAGTTAAATCAAACAAGCAGCTCTCACAGCGGAAGAATTCTCAAATTGATTTTTTGCACAGGTTTGAACTTCACACACTACATTATGACACATCACACACACACACACACACACACACACACACACACACACACACACACTCACTCACACACACACACACACACACTCACTCACACACACATACTCTCTGAGCTGTGAACCTGCTGTGAGACTAAAGCTCCACCGGGTGGCAGTAGATGACTAATGGTCAGTGTTCCCAGGTCCGAGCAGCCGCCAGCAGTGCAGGCAAAATGTGTGTGTGTGTGTGTGTGTGCTTGATGTTTGCCAATATCAGAGTTCATCAGAGTTTTAACAAGTCGGTGTTTTCCAGAGCCTGACAAATGTGTGTGTGCTTGGATGTTTGTGAGTGAAATCAAAAATATATAAATACAGTCATATAAATACATATCGTCTTCATCAGCAGCTGTGAGAATTTATATTCTTTTATTGCTTCGCGTAAAGAATTTCCATTTTTTTGTCGAACATATATTGTAGATTTGCATCTGTGTGTGTGTGTGTGTGTGTGTCTTTGAGGTTCTTTGAAGTTTGCCGTGTTGGCCCAGTGTATTAGTAAAAAAACAGTCCATGATGGAATTCAATAAAAACAAACACATAGCCGAGGCAGATTTCAACTGCCCCTCTCTCTTACGCACACTGCGTTCGCCCAAACCCACAAGGGGACGTCAATTTCCTGTCAGTCCAGAATCAAATACACCCTGAAGAAGCACATACACAAACAAATAAACTTTACTAAAAAAGAACTTCCTAAAAACCAAAAACTGGCTTTTTTTCATATAAATGAATCAAATGCCGAGAAGTAATTACTGGTCGTTGACTTTATCTCAAACTGAAAACATATTTGGATTAGAAACAACTTTGCAGATCCACTTACACTGTTAAATCTAATTAGGCACTGCTATCATTTACTCACAATGTTTCTAAACCATGTTTGCAGCCTGTGTGTGTACGTGCATGCGCAAAGGTATCTGACAGTGAACCTTGTGTGTTTGTTAACATATACGAGTGTGGGTTTACGTATGCATGTACATGCACGAGCAGGCTTTACACAATATATGTGTCTGTCTATTGGTGTCTGCATGTTTGACTCAGTTTTGTAGATATTCACTTGTTTGTTATTCTTCGTGTGTGTGTGTGTGTGTGTGTGTGTGTATGCTTCCATGTGCGCATGTACTGTATGTGCATGTATGTGTGTGTGTGTGTGTGTGTGTGTGTGGTGTGTGTGTGTGTGTATGCTTCCATGTGCGCATGTACTGTATGTGCATGTATGTGTGTGTGTGTGTGTGTGTGTGTGTGTGTGTGTGTGTGTGTGTGTGTTTAGCAGCCCAATCTGATTAAAATGATGTTCTGCAGACAGGAATCCCAGTCCCATATTGCCGTGGTAACCTCAATTAGTCATTGCTGAGACGGCAGCTGCTGAACAGCGAGCCCCTTCACTGTTTTCTTTCTTTCTTTTTTCAGCTTTCATTAAACCAGGCTGGCCAGTTCAAATGAAATTTGTACTTTTCAGGAGTGGATTCGAAGCGTTTTGATGTAGGGTTTGAGGAATGAGTGCTCCTTGTTTCAGGCCTATAAAGTTTCAGTATTAGAATGTTTGAATTGCTTCTGAGCGATTTAAACCTATAATGTTCAAGGATTGTCTGTCTGTTTTAGCCACAGCCCTGTGGTTTTTAAGAGCCAGATTCAGGTCAGACATTCAGTCAGTCACTTCACTCGTCTGAATCTGGGCACAAAATCATTTGTAAGATCTGTATCCAAACAGAAACTGGATGTAAATGTGACATAATTTCTGCAAGCAATGTATAAATAAATATACATATCATAGCTGCAGACTTTTACATGACTTTCATAATCTTTCATTTATTTTAGAGGATGCCACACATTAGGGGAAAACACAGCTGGGTCCATTTGTGTGTATTGAGTGTGCCACATGTGATGCCCCACATATATGTGGAGTGAACGCGTTACAAAGAACACCTGTACAATGTACTGATTTTCAATATTCCAGCTCTGCAAAAATACTGAAACTCATATTAAGTTTTTCCTAACATTATTTTGGACAGCAGGGTGTAACTCACGTTTAGGTTCAGCAACCAACAAGGATCATCATTTTCCCAGAGATGATCCCTCACTAGCTTCCCACCAGAAAATACTGCCAGTTGCATTTAACTGAACCACCGCAGCTGAGAATAGAGAGTTTTTGGCTTCAAATTTATTAATCTATAAAAATAATTGCTGCTCTGGCTTTCATAGATGTGGTTGTAAAGTTTGTCTGGTGAAATACTTTTATTATTTACTTCCTCGTTTCTTGCACAAATGGCACACAAAAATAAAACATGCAATACTGATATTATTCCTAAATATTTATTCAGTAAGTGTTCATTAGGTTTCATTACTTCATTTGTACATAAACACATAGGGTTCACGTCACCGTTGGTAGGTGCAGCGTCTGTTTCCCCTGTGTTCTCTCTCTTTTTAAATCATCTCTTCCTCTCCGTTCTTTCCAACACCGCTCTCTGCATCCCTTTCCATCTTCCTCTGTCCAACCATCCATCATCATCCCCCCTCACCCTACTTCTGTCTTTTCTCCGTCTCCTTTCTGTCCACTTATCCATCTGCCCATCCATTGCTTCCACTGCCTCCGCCTTTCTTTATCATCCTTTTCTCCTTTCATGTACCCATTCATCCCTGCATCCCTACCTCTGTCACTCGCTGATGAATAACAGTAGATGTGCTCTCTTTGACCCGATGGGAGATTAGTGTGGCATTTAGTAAAGGGCAGCACATTAATACACAACAAACACACACACACACACACACACACACACAAACACAAACACACACACACACACACACACACACACACACACACACACACACACACACACACACACACACAACACTGGGCATGTATAACCTTTCATCTGTTGCTAATAAGGGCGCAGTGATGGACTTGTATTGTCACTCTCTCTCCCTCCTCTTCTTTGCTATATACATATCTATCTGTGGCTATAGGTGTATGCCCATACAGTTTTACTGTGTACCTTTTCTGCACGTGTGTGTGTTTCCACAGTATGTACATGCATGTAACTGGATCTACACGTATATGTCACAGGCCTTCTCTTTGTCCTGCTCCAACACTGCCTTTTATAGTGCAAACTTAAAAAATACCCTATGGAGTTTTTCCACTTCTAATAGTGCTACAGAGCATTTTTATGTGTGTCCTCATACTTGGGTAACACAACGCACGCTCCTGCCAATGGTTTCACTCTATTCCAATGATGCACCAACAAGGTCAGTAAAGAAGAAAGGCTGCAAAGCTAGTAAACATGGTTGCAAATGACTTATATGAAAGGAAAAGCATTTAACACATTTGTTCGCCCTCAAGGATACATATAATGAATTTTGGTGAGTAACGCTGATGGAGAGATAACTCTTGTTTCTTAGGACTCCACAGAGAACCTTTGACCTAATCTCTTAGATAAAGGTATCCAACGATCGAAACCTCACACACATCAAATCTTTATTTTAAAGCTAAAGTTTCACTGTTACAACTGAAGCGACTTATCAGTTTACCGTTTCACCAGCATTAGTTTTACTATAGTGTGTACTGGTTTGGCCATGACTGCTACATTTCAGCTCATTGTGAAAAACTGGCTTGAACGCAGTGCCCTTTCTGGTTCTCCGGTTTCTACAGAAGATAACCAAACCAGGGATAGCTCAGAAACATCCCAGGGACTGGCACCAGTCCCTGGCTCTCAGTTGTACAACCGCAGTAACAGTATGGACAGTGCCATGTTCGGGATCTGCCAGAAATGCTGTGCTCAGATTGTGGTGGTTAAATAGTTACGCCATTCTGGACAGTATCAGTTTAATGGTGGTAGGACATTCTGCTGTGCCTGCCTGGCCATGCGGTTTGAGTCAGTTTACAATGTATTTCCAAAATTAGGGCAGATAAGATAGGCCATTTGCAATGCTCAGCTTCATGCAATCAAAAGATGGCACATACAAAGAAATGTATAGAAGCTTGTGGTAAATGAGTCTCAGGCTTGGAGCTGGGCCCCGTCTCCTTCCAGGCTGCTAATGCTAAACAAAACATAGAGACAGTGTTTACTTAGTGCTTAGCATTGTGCTCAGGCATGATTTGATGTTTCTTTCTCTCACTTTCAGTCTTTCATTTTTCTTTGTTGCTCACCCTTGTGGACTGTCTTATGCCTCCTCCTTCTTCTCCCTTGTCTCTGTGTCTTCCGGTGCAAAACTTTGATTATGTTTCATTCAATCTTACCTTTCCGCGCTACTGTGCACTTTCTTTGTCCCTGTCTGTCTTCATCTGTCTTTCTTTTACTTTCTTTCTTCACTCCTCTCCGTATTTCTTGCACTTTGTCTGTCCGTCTCCCTACCAGGCGTGGCCTGTGTCAAGTTAACAAGACCAGACAAGGATAATTCCCTGACTCACTCTGTGGTTTACTTTTCCCCTCTGCTCTTCCCCCTCTTTCACTCCATCCCTCTGTCATCCCTCACTCCTCTCTCATCCATCCTGCTGTTCAACCGTGTCTCATGGTCTTTTCATTTTAGCTGCTTCTATCCATCTGTTTTACCTCTCCTGTTTGGCGGTCAACCTATTCTACCCAGTTATCCCTTTATCGTGTTGTACGCTATTTCATTCATGTCTTCTCTCTAGCCTCAGTCCATCCATCTATCTTTCTATCTATCGTATTTATGTCTGTCTCTCAAGTGATCACTGTCTTTCTGTGCATCCATACATCCCTCTGCCTATTCTATCCTCTTCTCTCTCAACCTCAACCTTTTCAACCCCGTCTCCACCCCTTCCCATCTGCGCCAGTGTCTAATTAGATTCACCCCACCGTTTCCATTCTTTCATTCTGTCCTTCCTTCCTCTCAAACCTTCCCTTCCTCTTCTTGCCTTTCATGTGTCAAGTATTGTGAACTGCAATATTCTCGTTAAGGTCATATTTGGGATAAGTGGTTTCTACAAATCTACCCACCCAGGTTACAAACCAACCTCATCTATGAGAAGAAACAGAATCTCACCACAGAGATGGAAAGTGCACAAAAGACTACAAAAATCTGCAGCAAACTAGTTGTTTTTATGACAAATAAAACTCTCTTTCTACCCAGATGATCTCTTGGCATACATCTGCCCTGCTGAAGTCTCCTTTGGCAGGTCATAGCCCGTAGCAGGTCTAAGGCTGCAGCTCTACAGCTGACCATGAGAGGGGTGGGGCATCAGTTTATCAGAGGTCAATGAAGACAGCAAACAGAGTTCATAGGCACAATCATCACAATGCTACACTATAATGAATAACCACTACATATGGAGGAAGATGAACTCAATGTAACTTGAAATTGTGGATGTCTGACATTTTTAAAACACACACAGCTTAGCGAAGACACTGTCCTATTGGCCTGTCCTACTAGAGTCCAAATGGTACTTCTTGCATCCAGATGGGACACTCTGACTGCAGTGTTTCGACAAACATACAAACATGGTCGTGTGTTCAGACATCAAATGTTTTATAAAAACAAGCACATGTTGTCCACCACACATCTGTTTTGGTAAAGTATATCGGGCCATTAACAGTTTAGATTAAACTGTAACCACCATGCAGACTCGATAATTTCACATCCAAATGTCTCTTGACTGAGGTCAACTTGTCATACTTCAATCATAACTGATCAAAAGCCTGATTCAACTTTCTGTATATTTTCAGAGAAAATATTTCTTCTAAATATTTTCAGAGTAAATCAGGGCAAACATCAAAATTTGTCTTATTATGACAAAAAAGTAAAAGACTGCAGAATAAGCCCAAATCAAGTAGAATCATTTACAATACATGCCCAGTTTAATGATTTTTATTACACATTTTGAAACTGTACATAGAAAAAACCTCAGGGTTTAAATTAATCAGAATTGAAATATTCGTTGCAGAAACAGTCTTGCCCTTCATGTACTATATTGTGACTTCAATTTTCTTCTTTCACAGCTACTTGGAGGATTTGTAAGTAATATGAGGTAACATCCTAATCCTCAAGTCAAATTTGTTATGAGCAGACTGCATATTATCATCAGATGCAGTAAAGCTACCGATGCCTCCTCCTTTTCTCTGTGACCTTGTCTCTCTCCAGAGGGACAACAGACCAGAGCAAAGCCAAAACCACAAAACCCGACATCACACGCTAAGAAAATCACTTATTGAAATATGTAGAAGAAGAGAGGAGAGTGAGCGAGAAAGCAATAAACTCTCTTCCTCATTTCCCCTCCTCCTTCTCTCCTTCTCTCTATCCTCTCACACTTCTTTCTCGTCTCACTTCCTCTCTCCTTTCATTCAATTATACTAACATCAGTCTCTTTGTCCTCCCTTCCCTCATTCGCAGTTGGCATTATTACACCGACAGCTGTGATAATTCAAAACTAGAGAAAAAAAAAAACATTTTAATTTAATTTTCATACCTTGATATAATAAGTATAAAAATGAGTTCTTGGTCAAGACGATTGGAAGCCTCTGTCTCACACCATGGTATTGTTGGTTGCTAGTATTTCTCAGTATTGGCACCAAACTTCCCCCAAAACTCGTCTGTTTCCTGATGCAATTAATAGCTTTGCTTTTTCAGGTTGAAGGCTTTCCTTGTTCCTTTCCATGCTGAAATACAGGTTGGAAGTGATTTTTCCATCAGCCTTAAACACCTTCCATTATCTGCCACTGCAAGAAATTCTGGAAACTTTAGCTGTATTTGGACTGGCAGAGCATTGCCCACTCCCTGCCGTCTGCAATAAACCTGTCTCTTTTTCGACTTGAAGTATTATAACAATATAGATCCAGTACATCACGCTTTATGTGACTGTATCTGTCCTCCTTCCACACTTCACTAAATGAAGTCTTGAGGCAGGTGGCCAGTAGACTTTTTTTGGTTATTGGTATTTATTCAAATAAATGCAGCAATGACGTATTGCTGCTGATTAATGAAGGTCTTACATGGTATACATTGTTTTGCATGGACTGCGCTGTTGTCTGTGCTTATGGTACTTATGGTATTGACTCTTGCATCATATATCCCTCTCACATCCCTTCTTTTGTGCTACAGACAGTGTAGACAGAGAGGCAGACAGAATCAATAGGAGCCAATCACCAGCAGACAAAGGTGGACATGGGGCCTCTCTCTCGCTCTCTCTCTCTCTCACTGTCTACTTCAACGCAAAGTCGGGCAATCCATTTTTTCCATCTCTTTTTATTCTTTCGCTCCTTTATTTTTTCTTTCCTAAATCTCTTTCTCTTTGTCATACACCTTCCCTTCTGCTCTTGACTTCTTTCCATCCATTCCATGAACTGTTTTAAAGGAGCTATTTGTAAGTTTTCCTATTGCGACCTAGCCATCAGTGACTTGGTATTGGAGACGTGCTAGCTGGTTAGCATGCTAATAAAAGCCTACATGTGTCACAGCATTAAACTCCTTTTGATTAATTAAACATGGCACGTTATAGGTCTGCCTCAGAAGACTCCTGATATTATTATATAGGATACGTATTTGACCTCGCTTGGCTTTTGTTACTTTAAATTCTACTTTTCCTCCTTGTTTTAAAAAGATACAAGGACCTTAATATCTGAAAACAAAGACTCCAGGAAACATTTTGGCCATGTCTTTAATAATGTGTGTTGTGCTCTAAATGTTATCATGATGTTGCTACATATGCTACATACTATGATGTCTACACATGTAAAAATCTTACAAGGGACAACTAAAAACATTATCATGAATTGATTACCATTCCTGTTTCCATAGCTTACAATGGAATATCCATTGCTATTAAACTGTGAGTGTAGTTTATCATATAATATCCATGGTCTTACAGTGACAAAACCACTGAATGACGGCTCTTGTTTCAACTGTGCGAAGTTTTACGTAGAGAGACTTTTGTTGGGTTTCTGTCAGGGACTTGACTGTCTAGTCCAGATTGTAAAGGAATTTTTCTGAGTTCATGTTTGTTTATAGAGGGAAGTGCTCAGATATGGATCTGAAACTGTGTGCGTGTGTGTGAGTGTGTGTGAGAAAGAAAATGCTGGAGGATTTGTGTACAAATGGCCAAATCAACAAAGTACTGAAAGTACTAGAAACCTGGGATCCTTGGAACCTTTAGCTGTATGCATACTTTTTATATTTTAAGTACCTTTAACCTTGAGACTTTGTAACATCTGAGTCTTATAAATGTTATATAGTACAGTAGCATCATTCAACGGATTCAATTAAGTAATTTAAAATATGTGTCTACATGTGTGAAAGAAGGTGTTGACTTTTTGTAACCTTTAACCGACACTGAACCTGAGCAGTAACTGAATTCTTTAGTGATTTGTGAATAGTTTTCTATGTGCTTTTTTATTTTTTAAGTGTCCTGGACTACCTTGAACCTGTAAATTCATAAATGTGCAAACATACGTCACTTAAAGCAATGAAACTATCTGACTCCTTTCAGGCTTTCAAATCAAAACTTAAAACATATTTTTATGCCTTAACTTTGATTTAGCTTCTTATCCTTTTACAAATTCAGGCTTTTCAGGCATCCTACCACCGGCAGGTGGGCCTCAGTCTCAATAAATCAGTTAAATCCAGTACATACAGTACAATCCAGACTGTCCTGTCGACGAGACTACTGTAAACTTTCTGAAAATCACTGCACAACTGTTTGTTTTTTCCCTCAAGCACATGAGTGCCAAGGCTGCTAAAGTGAGAGAATACTTTTGTCTGCGTGTGTGTGTGTGTGGCCTACCTATACACAGTGGTTGGTGGGTAGTTGGCAATGTCGTAGATGAGTCGTATGTGTCCCTGGTAAAGCTCCAGGGCCAGGGGGTCGTGATCCTCCTTATACAATAAAATACCGTTGTCTTTATCTGTAGCCACCTGCAGACACAAAGACGTTGGAGAAGAAATAAAAAAATATTTTGAGACAATACTCATAAGTGATATGTATCATTCATCGAGGAAATTGCAAAAGTAACTGCAGCAGTACAGCACACAAAAAAATATCAGTTATGAAATTAGACACACAAGAATCGGCAGTAGACACAGTTTCTGTTATCTCGTTATTTTAATTGTCTGATTTATTCATAGAGTTATGGCTTCACATACAGATACAGGTGGACAGAGTAAATAATTAGTAAATTTAATTCATACAAATTAAGCTCATAAGGACACAACTGAATCCAGTCTTAAAATTTTATTATAAGCACTGACTAGAAGGTTTGTTAATAATCTCAGCTGCTGTTATGTTAGTGAAAACCATGAAGTTTCACCTTCCTTGTTGTTTGTAAAAGCTTTAAAACTTGGTGACATGTTCTGACCACCACTGTATTCCACTTCTTTACCGTTGGTTGTCTTAGCATTGTGGTAATCCACTCAGATTGTTTGCCCTCACATTTGTTCGACTTATATTGCTGGCAATGAGTGTGGATGTAGCTCTCAATCAGAGAGAAATGAAAAATCGACTCTCTATTGAAGATGGTATGTCACAACATCAAGCTGCTAAAGGACTATAAGGAAATGAAAAAATGTAAATTCCGCCTCACGTGCCAAAACGAGGTTACTCGCGCCTCCCTCCCACACTGACACACTTGACATGTCACACTTGCTCGCGTGCTCTGCTAAGCGCTAACTAACTAGCGAGTGGAAATGGGGCCAAGGGGCCAAGCACTTAACACTCTGGCTTCAATGGAGCATAGCCAAGTCAACACCTGCTAACAAGCTGCTGGAGAAAAGACAGCGAGGCAGACCAAGAAAAGAAGAGGAGGGAGAGATGGAGAGAACAAAAGAGGGAGCGAGAGAGTGAGGGGAGAAAGAAGGGGGGTGGAAGGAGAGAGTGAGATATAGAAGTGGGTGAAGAGAGAAGTGGGATACAGACTGAAAGAAAAGAAAAGAAAGTGTGAAAGAGAAAGACAAAAAACATAGAGTGATTTATGAAGTGCTGTGGCTCTTTCATTCCTCTTTTTTTCATTTTCTCTGTCTTGCCTCTGAGTCAGGGCCTCTTGGTAGAGTTTTAACAGCCTTGGCACTGACATTGAAAGCTCCTGGCAGGAACGCAGAAACACATGCATGCACGCACGCACGCACGCACGCACGCACGCACGCACGCACACACACACACGCTCACATGGATCCAAACAGGTGGTAAATATCAATTAGACTGCCCTCTTTTTCCTGTTTCTCTTTCACCCACTTACATTCTCATTTCCAAAAAGGAGGAAAAATATGTCTCTATTAGGACATGTCTCTCAGGTGTCCAAAATGTATAGTCTGTGTGAATAAGTATTTGTGTGTGTGTGTGTGTGTGTGCGCGTGCGTGTGTGCATAAGCTCGAGTGCTCAGTGTAACATGGAAACAGAAGGTATAGCAGATGTTTACTTTGCTTCGTCGGCACTAAGTCGTGCAACTCTATCGGCTTGATTGGAGAGACTTGCAGCTCTATTTCAAACAGTGCAAAAATGTTTTCCAAACAGCTTTCAAACTTACACACACACACACACACACACACACACACACACACACACACACACACACACACACACACACACTATAAAGTCGTGCTTTTTATTCTTAAGGTAAGGCAGGACATTGTGGTGATTTATACGTAATGTTTAAAATTTCTATAAAATCCTGCATGACTATTGGATTTCTATAACTTACAACCAAAAAGGCCAAAGGTCGACCATACCTGTAGTGAAATGTGAGCGGTGGGGCGAAGCTTCGCGCCCGGCAGCTCCACATACCCATCGCGACCTAGGAAGTGAACGGTGGCCATCTTGTCACATTTGTTGCCGTAGAAACCGGGCAGGCATCGGCAGACGGGCTCCCCAGCAACCACCAGGCACTGGGCGCTGTTCTGGCAATCTGATTGGTCGCAGGGGCTGGTCTGCAGCAAGATCATTGGCGGAGGGTTCTCGCAGAACAGCCCGCTGAGGGAGGAACAGATTAAACAGAGGGTTACTTATTCATAGAGCTTTAATGGGGAGATTTGTTGTGTCAGTATCTTCTGATAAAAGTTGTTTAGGTGTTTTGCCTCAGTGGATTACATTTGGAGGTTGCATGGTTGAAGCTGAAAAGGTAATACTCCAGAAGGAAAAAGATAAGCAGCATGTTATGATTCTATATATCGACTTGTTTTCCCTGGATCTTGCATCTTTGAAATCCTGAACCTTTCTTTGAATTTCCTTTTTATACCTATGCAGTATCTTCCTTCATGTTTCTGTCTCCTTCTCCTTTGTTTCCTGCATACCCAAGACTTCCTCTCTCTGCCTCTTTCTCTCTCTGTCCCTTGTGATGAATTTGTTTCTCTCTTGCCAACACTCTCCGCTATAATTAACCACATGGAGCTTCATCTGCTGCACACACACGCACAAACACACACATGCACAGAATAGGTCTAGACAGTCAAGTGTCTGATTATGAAGCACCATCTGCATCTCCTCCCAGTCTGGCCCCGCAGTGTGTGTACCATTAAGTGTGTTCGTGTCTGTTTGTGGGATTTGCAGCGCCCATGATTTGTTTCCATCACTCTCACCTGAAACCCTCTTTACAGACGCAGGTATAGCCGTTGACAGCGTCGACACACTCCGCTCCGTGCTGACACTTATTCTCCAGACAGTCATTATAGTCCTGCTCACAGTGTTGCCCCACATAGCCCGGCAAACACTCGCACCTAGAGTGACATGGAAATACGGATGGGATGACTGTGTGTGTCGGCAACAGGCTTTGCCTCATGAATACAGATGTTTTCCTCAGGTTACAGGTGTCAGTCCTTTTCTAAAGCCCATGTGTTCAGTCACAAACTCAGTTTCCTGCTGAAGTGCTCTTGAGCAGGACACCAACCAAACTTTTGGATAAGCTCAATTTTTAATGTGTACATATAAAATATCTGATTAGATAGTCAGTTTACAAAACCTCTTAAAAATTCTACAAACCAAATGCAATACAACTGAAAACATTTGGCAAGCTGCTATTGTTGCTAAACCAGTGGGCAGTAAGTTCTTGAGAAGAAATTGTAAATTTCACTTAATGAAAGAATGAGGCAAAAGGTTAATTATTCAATACTTAAGGAGGATTATTCCCCTATGAAGTGGACAGTCAATATGGTTTGTGTTAAAGTATATCACAAACAGTGTTTCTTGTGGACACCAATGTTCCTTAGTGATGCGTTTATGTGCGCCTGTCTCGACGTGTATTTGTCTGAGGACAGCAAATGTTTAACAATGATCACTCAGTTTCCCTTTGGTTCAAAAAAGTCTGCGTTTAACTTTTTGATCCGACTGTTACTTTCAACGACGTGACCTCTGACCCTTTAAGGAGCCGACTTCCTGCGAAGCTGTCACTCACCTGTAACTGCGGCCAACGTAGACGCACTTTGAGTCATGCTGACAGGGGTCGAAACCATGGAGACAAGGGTCAACCACCTCCTCACAGAGGTCACCTGGTGACAGAGTGAGAGAAATGCTTTTCTTTAGTGATTGAAAAGTTTATCATGTAAAGCTAAATCAACAGGTGTGTGTGCGTGTTTGCGCTCGCTGGTGTGTCAGATGTAAAGATAATAAGAGTAAAGAAAAAGAAACATGAGAAAAAGTCTCTTCACACGTACTCTGTCAGTTTCAAGTGGTGGTGGAAAAGAAAGAAGAGGAAAAAAGAATAAAACAAGGAGTGGAAAAAGATAACTTTTGTGTGTGTCTATGTTGTTCAAGGCCTCAGATAATGTACAGTGAAAGTCCTCACACACACACACACACACACACACACACACACACACACACACACACACACACACACACACACACACACACACAGGGAAGAGCATTATCAACTTTTTCCCAGAGCTGATGGAGAAGCGGGTTAATAGGCTGTGTAGCAATGGCTGCTGTCAAAAGATGTGCGCACACACACAATCACACACACGCTCAAAGGTTGACAAGGGTTAACAGTGTGTAAAAGCACTGGCTGAAGTTGATCATATGAAGGAAGAGGAGATTGAGAAAGGTCAAACACATTTCCATTGCTCTCTGACTGCTTTAATCTAATCCTACTGCCTCCCTCCCGCCCTGTCCGTCTCCACCACCTTCATATCAAGTCACTTTCAGACACATGTTGTTGTGAGCTACAGTACACCTAATGATGTATACCTAATGGACAGGCTGCATTATTTCACACTTGACACTTAGTTAAAGATGCCAACATTAATTTATCGGTGTGAAATTACCTGTGATACCTTAGTATGATTACCATACACAAATGAGACCATTGCTGAGATGATTACCGAGGAAGATAAACATTGTGGTGCTAATTTACCCACTGGCCTTTGAAAAGTTTCCTCACTGCAAGTTTTTCTGTAGCTCGGTTTGTGATGCAGGATCATTGCCCTCTATCTGACTTGTACCATAAAGTAACAGAAGGGATTACCAGGAAAACACTGCCAATGTTAATTGTGGCTAAGAGGCCAAAAGACCCTGGCAGTCTTTTTTTGTTTTGATTAAATAATGATTCTTAATGATGTTAAAGTGCCAGCCAGAACACATTAAAGTTTTGTCACAACTCTATGAGCCCATCAACAGCGTGACGAAGGGTTTCACTCAAAATGTCAGTTCTAGCATATAAATAGAGACACAAAAAATGACACACAGAGCTTGGTATTTAAACAATACGGGTGATCCCTTGTTTATGGGCAAGGAAGCCTTAAACACTGGAATATTTTCCACATAATAGAAGGGCGATGCATCTGGACAAGATATGTGAATACAACTTCTGTCAAAGTTGTTAGGAAATTTAATGTGGATATGTATGACCTCAAGAGGTTGATCCCTGTTGAGTTTATTGACCCCCTGATCTTTTGTGTAGCCACGTCTCCATGTCGCCGTCACAAATACTTTGCTCCATGGCACCGCATTTCAAACACTAAGGACTGAACTTTTCTTGACATGAATTTTGCATATTGAATCCTAATGTTGCTCCCCCTCGACCTTTGCCACCTTCAAGCCAAAATGGTGAAATTGCACACAAGATACTGTATCACATAATCTAAAAGACAGATTGACATTGAATTTGTTGAGCTCATTCAGCCACATGACCATTTTATTTTATTTTTTTTAACCGTGACTTTCTCATTTTGGAATGAGGCTCCTCTGCGGTAGAAACCTTATATCAGCTGTTTAAAAGGTCTTGTGACCTTAAATCTTGATTTTTTTCCCCTCTGGTGCAAATATGACGTGACAATCCTGCTTGCTGAGTTTGGAGAAAGCCGAGCGACTAGCGAAGGACTGTCCTCTTAATGTGACACCTGATGATTACGCCGCGGTTCACTGAGCCGAGTGGAGGTCCGGAGCCAAAGGAACCAGCTGTGTGTGTGTGTGTGTGTGTGTGTGTGTGTGTGTGTGCGCGCGCGTGTGTGTGTGTGTGCATGCTCCAGCTGTATGTGGTAAGGTGGCTGGCAGTGTGTGAAGCTTTTTTATGCCAACAACGATAATGACATAGTGCATGTGTGGGTGAGTGTGTGTGTATATTGACTGAAATCCAGTGTCAAAGGGGACCAGCTGTGTGCGTGTGTGTGTGTGTGTGTGTGTCTGTCTTAGAGGACACTGTCAGATAGAAAAACTTAACTTCTCAGTCAGCAGTTTAGCTTCTACTTGCTGGACTCCAAGTGAGGTCTGTCTCTCTCTCTTTCTCACTCTCTGTCTCTCGCGTGCCATTTCACTCGCTCCCCCACTCACTGCTTCTGCCCTTTATCGGCCCCTTCTTTACCCTTTCCCTCGCTTTGTTTATTTTTCCCATTCCCTTTAGTACACAGTCCCTCTTTGCCATTTTACTGTCACTCTCCCTCTCTCTTCAGCTCTCTCTCTCTCTCTCTCTCTCTCTCACTCTCTCGTGATTGCTCTTTCAACCTCCTGTAGGAGCAGTTTCAGGCCACTGCAGAGACGCTGTCCATTACTAACTTACCATGCAGTAAAGTGGAAAATATGATTTTGTATGTGTGTGTGTGTGTGTGTGTGTGTGTGTGTGTGTGTGTGTGCAATAGCGGAGGGACTTGGTGACCCTCCCAGCCTCTCAGGGGCAAAGACTGAGGGTTTCAGTAATATCTGTAGTGTAGAAATAGATGATGCGTGTAAGATTGTGTGTGTTTCTGTGTGTGTGTGTGTGTGTGTGTACCTGTGTAGTTGGGCGGACACACGCAGGTGTAGTTGTTGACTCCATCGATGCAGGTAGAGTTGTTCTCACAGTCGTTGTCTTCACAGTCGTCTGGGTTTATCTCACAACGTTGGCCTTCGAAACCGGGTGGACACACACAGCTACACTCACAAAAACAGACACACAGAAGATGTGCATCATTAGATGATGACTGAGCCGGATCTGAGCACACACTCGACCTGCACGACTTGAAATAAAATCCGTCAGCCGGATCAACCAGCTGCGTGATCAACTTCACGTCACTTCAGTTCTTCTCTAATAGCTTTAAAGAAAAACAATTTAATCTTTATCCTAGCTATTCTGCGCCGGTTCTTACACACCACTGGAGCCACAGCATATCTATATTTAGTGTTCCAACAAGACACACCCTTTCATGCCTTATTTTATGGCAGAAATGAAATTTTAACACGAGTGTTCAAAGTTTAAACGACTAGTGCCAGACACTAACCTTCCCTGACTATCTTCTCCTGCACTAAAGAGAAGCAGTCGTCCTTTGACTCACGCTATCTCTGTCTTCCTTGTTAGGTGATGTTTAATTCACAAACATCAGTAGGCAAAGTTCATCCAGCTTCTACCGTCTAATAAGGCAAAACAAAAACTTTAAATCCAAATCTACCCACCCAGATCTAAAAAAAAAAGAAAAGAATAATTGCTGAGATAAACTTAGTTTGATGCCACTGCTGTTGGACACCGCCCACCTGGGACACTCTAAAGGAATTATCAAAGCCTCCTCCTCTTCCTCCCCTCCATTCATCTTCCTTCCTCCTCTCACTCTTTTTTTCAAACTCTCGAGCTCTGTCTCCTCTGGTGGGAACCCGCCATATCTCAGTCCCGTTAACTCCTTATAATAGATCAAACACACATACACACACTATGTTTTACTTAGGATCAATCCCCAACCAATGCGTGCGCGCGCGCACACACACACATACACACACACACACACACATACACACACACACACACACACACACATTCACTTATTTGTATGACACTCTGTCCTTCTCACTCCCTTTCACCTGTTAAACTTATTCCACTGTTATAACCTTTTTTATTCCTTTTGTTTCTCTCTCACGTTCTCTAATCTCACACTTAAACACTGGCCTACTTAGAGATCCAACAGACACAAAGCAACATGAGCATCCTGCTAGTGTCCACTCTCGTTTTACTTCTGTTTTGGTTTATCTCCACCAAATCAACAGAAAAATATCTGGGCCTGTTTGACTTTCTTTACCAGACAGCTTTTTTTGGTTTTACATAGTTTAGAGTTGATGCGAATATCAGTCACTCAATCTACGTGTGGGTAAGAGGACTGACAGTAATGAGCTAAAAACTGGTAAGAGCGACATAGAGCTGGAACACTGGGTGTTGACGTGCAGCGGTTTGTTACTATGAGTGACCCTTTTATATTATGTCATTTGATTCATTGTGAATTATCAGGAACATTGCAGATTATGCAGATCAGGTTCTAAAATGCACATTTCAATCTTTATTAAAAACAGGCTTACAAAGGTTATGCCTGTTTCATATCTGTGTTTCAATCACTTGGCTGCCATGGAGAGGTGCGTACCATCCGTCCTGGCTGAGACATCATACGTCTACTCTCTCTGCCCAAAAGAAATAGTGACTTTGGATGTGGTTCGACTTTGCACTGAAGGACCATTTTGTTAAATTTAAAGGTTATTACATTAACAAATAATCATTCTTCTTAAATATCTGCTGCTACCGGAAAGAAAAAAAACGAGGAATGGGAAAAGAAAGTGTAGAGGTGAGGAAAAAGAAAAGAAGAAAATAAAAAAGACATTAAGTGTTCCCATGAGAAACAAAAGACAAAGAAATATAAATGAGAGGAGCACTGTCAGCATTGACAGGGTCAGAGAGCCCTGTTCCACCAATCAAATCCTGGTTTTGACATTTAAACTCTATAGTTTGACAAATGGGTCCCTGTAAGAGCCAAAGGCTAATTGGGCTTATTGAATATCCCCAACTGATTATATAACATTAAAATGTCAAAGGGGTCTGGTCTCCCACTCTTTCTGTCTTTCTGTGTCACTCAGAGGGCACAAGCATCTACCTGTGTTGGTATTAACATTAAGAGAAGATCTGTAAAGGGTAAAGGAACCCCTAATAGCATTACCACGTTAAAGGCCAGGCACATATCAAAGCCTTTCAAAGGGCAAAGGCCTTGTTAAGGGGCTGGAGGAGGAAACAAATCTGGTTAAGATATTTATGACAATTGGTTCAATCAAAGTGGCTGTTTGTCATGAGCGTGGGACAAAGGCGGACTGTATGGAGAGACGTTGACGACACTGGCAGGCACGATCAGTGATGCCACGCACACACAAATGTATGGACTAGCATGAGTACGTTCTTATGTGTGCAGATTGAATTTTAATATACTCTTTTATGTAATACAACGGACATGGCTGCCTCCTTGGTCCTTCAAACAGTTTTAAATGGGTGTAAGATATAAGTATTTTATGTGGTTTGGTTCAATTTAATGGATAAAATGTCTGTTTTGTTAAAAGTGCAACAAATTGAATGTCATACTGCATACAATCTGTTTTTAATTCATCGCATTTCTAAACAATTGCTGACAATGTTGATTACTTTGGTCTTAGGCCTCTTACCAGAGTTATATTTTGTCTCTTATTTCCAAATTAACTTGGACACTCTTGTTTTAGTTTCTTGGTCCTAAACGGATTAGTCATGAGAGGATAGGCAACAGGGGACTACAGTGTTTAATATTTAAAGTCACAGCCAAGAACATTTTAAGCTTTCTGTCACCATTCTGCAAAACATTTACAGTATTTCAAGCTGTCAGATTGCGCAAAATTGCAGCAGTAGCCTAGAGGTGTGAGAAACAAGTTTGAGATCCTGGATCAGCTGGGACTAGATGGGTAGGAAAAGCAAACGAGTGATGCTCTGCTCTCCACTCCCTCAACAACTGCCACTGAGAGGCTCTTGACCCGCAACGTCTCCAGTGGAGCTGCTCTGCAGCCAGGAGTCAAACACTGTGATTGTGTTGGGCAGCTCCCAGGTGTGAATGTGTGAAACTGTATGAATGTGAAGCAGGGAGTTCCTGCGAAGGCGCGCCCATGTACTGTGTGCTCTCCCTGGATAAATACACATTAATTAACAGGTCAGGTACTTTATGGATCGTGGATTTCTGCTTCAATTATACATAACCTTAAGAGCCGAAACTAACAAAAAAAAAAAGTTATGTGAATTGTTATGAGAGAACTTGTTAATTGAGTAATTTAAACGGGGAATTCATTTCTCCACAGTTGATATAGAAAGTATTTTCAAAGATTATTCTTGACCCTGTAAGAAGCAGTTGATAAAACAATGTCATCTCAAGGTCCATTTAGGATCTGTTACAGAGCTTTTGATAATATCACATAATATTCTTCAGCAGACTGAGTTTACCCAGTCGTCATGAAAATCTAGATGTTTCAATGTTCCCTTAAACATTATTTGATATGATTGGAAGCTTCAGAAAAGCTACTAAATGGACCGTGTGTTTTCTGATGCCAATACAACACAGAGCCTTTCAATATAAGTAGACTACTTGTACTCATTCTTTTAGCAATATTAAGTTATGTTTATATCAGCATTTTCTTCCTCTGAACAGTTCTTGTTACGAATGGTACACTGAAGTGAAGCCACAGTAGGTGAGGCTCAGACACAGGCAGCTCTTTGTTCACACTTAAAAAATGCATTATTCTGTAGCATTCACATTCAAATGTGAATCAAACAATAAAATCAAATGCAGGTAAAACCTAAACTTGGAAACAGTGTGTTGACAGTTTTATGCAAAACCAGTGAGGAAGCACTGATGTGAATAATGACAGAAGTTTAAAACATCTCTTTGAGCAGCTGAGGAGGTCAGCGAGGGCACGCGGATTTAATGAGCAACCCGGATGGGGCTTGCTCCTTTGAAATGGCCGCTCTCTTCCTGTTTAACCCTCCACCCTGCCCCGCAACACACACAAGAAGGAAAACACATCATAAGGTCAAAGTAAGTTGTTATCTTGGATAATGCATTGTCCAGTGAAGCAAGACTTGTCCACTCTAATCACGATGTCGATATTTCTGGGGGCAGAGTAAAGTTAATTTCCCCTTTAGATGAGAATACAGGCTAAGTTTTTAAAAACGTCTCCACTAATGGGGAGGGGGTGGCAGGGCAGACAGGGCAATAAGACTTGACCCACAGCCGAATGGATTCCCAGAGCACTTCTTTGAAATTACTCTTTCTTGTCTTATTCTTCTCAGTCATCTTTATGGAATATAAAGACTAAATAATGATTTATTGCCGGTTTCAAATATTAAAGGAAGTATTTGACACACACGCACACATGTGCAATTCAATCCTTTCTCAGTAATTGAAGCTGCAATATGCTTTCATGTTGTACCTGAAGTGGTCTTCATGGCCATGTTGAATGTGGCAGGTTCCTCCATTTGAGCAGGGGAAACTAATACAGGCATTGATGGGTAATTCACAGTTTTGACCCTGGAGGAAAGGAGAGGACAAGGCAAGGCAAAGAAGTTAATCATTTATAAGAAGATTTTTTTCTTCCAGAGATAATTTCACTACTCAAACAAAGTCAGTTACGGTCCAAGGCTGCGTTCAAACCACTTCACTACTAATATCTTTTTACACAGTCTTTCTGTGTAACAGTTATGGATGAGTGACGTGATTCCTCCCTCTGGCTCACCATTACATTCTCCTTTTACACTGACATAGTACAAGCAGTGG
This sequence comes from Seriola aureovittata, assembly GCF_021018895.1. NCBI lineage: Eukaryota > Metazoa > Chordata > Actinopteri > Carangiformes > Carangidae > Seriola > Seriola aureovittata. The sequence continues at coordinate 8,841,447 of NC_079371.1, read as the reverse complement.
AAGTAAAAAGCAACTTGCTTATGATGGAAAAGAAAAAGCCTTTCTCATGCTGTAGGGGAACAAGAACCCGCCAAGCACCACAGAGACTGTATGTTTGATTCCCAGCACCAGCTTTGGGGTGAGAGGCTGCTGTGTGTGTTGCATTCTATCAAAAGTATATCCAAATATCCTGTATATATATTAAAACAAATACTCCAACCGCTTGGATTTTGTGTTTTTTTTATTGTCTTACAACATCACATCACAGCTGAGCAATCAGGTGTAAATGCACTGATCACAATTGTTATGAAAAGAATATTTGTGTATCACAGCAGCTGACCTAAGAAAGGGTGACACACAAAGTTGTCTGTGGGTATTAATGTTTTTAACACTGCTTTAAGCCGAGACAGTGAAGACAGTTAGCATTTCTTTTTTGCACTTGTAATTAACTGCCGTTTTCAGCATTAGGAGCACAGGTTTTTGAATATTTTAGCAGCGTTGAAAGAAAATAGCCTGCAGAGAGATAGAGGGTTGAATAAATCTATTCTGGTTGGTTATTCTAAAAATACAGCGATTTGTTAATCAACTGTTCTACTTTCACAATATTATTGTTTGTTTTTTTTCTCTCTCTCTTACACAAATACACACACTCACAACAATTACCAACAACCACTAATGTACATACACTGTGTATGTGTTCATATACAAACACACATGAATGTATGCCACAGTCTAGCTCTTTGATTCACTGTCCTTCTAACCACACCTGTTTTCTGAATAAACAGCTTTCACCGTATCATGTTTCACTGTCCTAGCCGCACACACACACAGATATACACACACACACACACGCTCGCACGCAAACACACACACACACACACACACACACACACATACACACACGCACACACACACACAGGGAACCCTCTCAACATTGGACCCCGCGGCTGTAGTTTTAATTTCAAACCACCAAACCTTTGGCCGCCAACACACCCATTTCCTCTGATCAAAGCCGAGACGAGGACGTTTATTCTTGTTTTCCCTCTCCATCCATCTTCATTATTCCCTTTTTCTGTTTTACCGTAGCTTTTTGTTTATGTTTTCTTCACTCTCTCTTTCATTCAGCATCTCCCTCTTTCTCACTTTCCCTTTCTTTAACATGTTTCACTTCGTTTCTCTCACAGCACCTTTCCTACTATATTTCTTTCTTTTTTTTCTTATACAGCCAGATCTCTCACTTTCTCTCCTGTAGTTTCCCTCAATCCTCTCCGTCTCACTTCTCTCTTTCTCCTCCTCTCTCTCTCTCTCCCCATCTTTTGTCCTCTGCCGCTCCTTCTTTGATTTCTCTAACACATTTTAATTAATGTTGTCCCAGTGGATGCAGACACTGAAAGAAAACATACACAAAGATATGTATGTGCACAGGCTCAAGCACATGCAGACACACACACACACACACACACACACACACACCAACAGTCCCTCTTTCCCAGTCTGTGACCTTGGCAAGTGATGTTTTAATTAAAAGCAAGACTGAGGCTTTGTCCTCCTGTAAAAGCCCAAGTGTCATGAGGTGTGTGTGCACATGAGATTATAAGTGTACCTTTAAAGTGCTTGTACACACACACACACACACACACACACACACACACACACACACACATACACAAACAAATGCACAAACACAAGCACATAAACACACAAAAGCTCTCACATAGGCATGAACCCACTGGTCTCTATACACACATGCAAACAAATGGCAGGGTCTTCTGATATGTACTCATACACACATGACTCCACACATATACAGTGTGCACGCGCTCATATATATTCCACACACACTCCTCCAATACAAAGTGCCCTCTCAGTAGTAGATCTGCATGTCTTTCCTAATGCAGGGGTCCTGACAATTATTACACCCTTTGTCTTTTGATCAATCAATACCTCCAGTGCGGCCAGCAGGTTCTCTATTGATGAACAGATAGGTACATTATGCATGCAAGGCCAAAGCTAAGCCTGATAATACTGATAATACCACAGGCTTATGCAGCATGGCTATCCATCTATGATACCTTTCAACACACACAGCGCATTCCAGCAGGAGTTACAATTTTTCTTCACGGGCTTTAAAACACTGAAGAACCACTGAATAAGAGTTGTTTAACTGACAGTGCAGGTAGCTGGTAGAGGGGAACAGGAGGTAGCAAAATGGTCAGGGTTCAAGTGCTGATTTTTCTGCTTCCATGCCTGCTGCTGAAATATATTTTCACTCTTCATGAGCCGCTTTGAAAATGTGTCCAACAAACAGCAAAGAGGATATAAGAACCACAATTTACCAGAGCAATAAATAAGTAAGAGAGCTAATATAAATGTGCATGGGACCATAGCAGAGAACACATGTAGAGTTTAATTGAACTGACATATTTAAGTACCCATTTACTAACAAGCGGTCATTCATTAAATTTTTAATTGAAGGAAACACTGATTGCCACACTTGCAGTTTCACAGCAGTATATTTAATATTTAGTGAACTGTAATGCTTTTTAGATTGAGATGTACAGCTGGCTCCTACTGTAGCATTAAAAGTTGGCTAAGCCCAGTATGTTACCCCAGGCGTCTCCCCCGTCCCTCTCTCTGCTGCTATCTAGTGTCTCACCTTGAATCCATACGGACAGGTACAGTGGTAGGATCCGGTGGTGTCAGAGACACAGGTACCGTTGTTCTGGCATGGTGCTGCCAGGCAGGGGGCGCACTTTGACATCAGGCTTATATCTACTGGACCTGAGAACAGAAACACAAGCAGAAGCAGATGAGAGTAGGAAGAGAATGGGGTGGAGGGATAAAGATAAAAAGACAGAGAGGGAGCCAAGGAGTGTCAGTGGGAGAGACACATATTTCCTCATGTTGTGGTTATATACTTCACTTAATGGATGGTGTGCTGAGAAAAGACCCCAGGATAAGAAAAGTGAAAGCTTGGGAGAGCAATAAATGTGTTTTGTTCCAGAGGCCAGGGCATGTAGAAGCAAGAAGAAGAGGTGATGATGTGAGGTACCTCGATAAGAGCTTGATCTCAGCACCTGAGTCACAGTCAACTTTATACTCTTCCTTTCATCTGGAAAACCTACTCCGACAATTTGTCTAACACACATGCACAGCAAACTATGCCTGTGTGTTACAGCTTCATTGTACATCTCTTTCTCGTGTGTTCTCCCCTCCGGTCTGACAGCAGGGGAGCCCGAGGGCAGGTAATATTAGAGGCTGACTGCTCCTGAACTGTTTGAGTGAAATGCAACTCATTTCATATCTATGAACTCTGTTTTGGAAAAAAGTGAATAATAGATTGAGCTGATCCAATACCACAAACAACCTCTCACATCAGATTAAACAATACTCCTTGATGCAAAAGGCTTGATTGTCTGGTACTTTAGTCTGACGCCTTGAAGCGACTCAAAGTGGCTCCAAAAATATGACTGCTTTAAAGCCTTCCACTCCTAATCTTAGCTGTTTGCTGCCTCTGAGTCTATGCCTGAAAATGTATCTGAAGTGCATTCTGTATTTCAGTCAATTTAACTTGTTTGAAAAGAGACAATCTAATCAATGTGCTCTAGGGAGGAGGAAAGGCTACACAGAACGTCTTGACAAAAACACCAGATGTTTAATTTCTTCCACGCTGCAGGAGCCAATCACAGCATGCACTGGGTGAGATGCAGGGAAGACACAGGACAAGTCACCAGTCTCCAACACAGCTAACACAAATAGAGAGACAAATACTTTAACCTTTTTAAATATAAAACCACTGGCAGACCTCCTCACCCAAAAGAAAACTGAAAACTGGAACTCGACCTGAGACTGAATAACACAACCCAGACCTGTGGAAGGAAATAGCACAGATGAGGAGGTTTGTGGTTTGTGGATGCCCTACAGTGCTACAAGGTCAAGAATGAAGAATTTACACCAATACTAATCTCAACATCTAAGGAGATGGGACTTCTTAATAAATGAAGATTTCTCTGAGAAGGAACTGACAGGATTGTTGAAGTAGAAAGACTCAGAGCACAGAACAGACCTCACTGTCAGTAAAAGTGATGATTGACGTGATTTTTGCCATCACGAATCCCTGTTTTCAACATCTCTCTGTGCTAAAACAGGACCACACTGATGAGTATGGACACATAGTAGTGAGCAATATAAAGAGGAGACTATTTACCTTTACACTGAAATCTGTTAAGTGGTGTGGTGAGCAGTAGCCTGTCAGCCATGTCAGGAGGTCCAGTACAACGAGCAATGCCTGTTCAAAAACACAACAGTATACTTGGCAACTTCTATTACGTAACAATTAATGCAACATGTTGGTTGCAAGTATTTTTAATGACATTCTGATTGGGTTTTTTTTTGTTTCTTTTTTTTCCATTCTTACCCGGTTCTTTAAAACCAGCCTTGACCCACTGAGAGAGCCAGCGCAGGTCACAGTTACAGTACAAGGGATTGGCACCAAGAGCCCTAAACACACACACACACACACACACACACACACACACACACAATGAAGTTACAGCCCACAACACTTTTGTATTCTAGATACTTATACACGCAAACAGATACATGACGCTGCTGTACTTACAGGTGGGACAGAGAGGTGAGGTGGTTGAAAGCTCCTTCTGGGATAGTTGAAAGGTCATTACCATGGAGAGTCCTGGAGGAGAGAGAGAAAAGAATGAATATTAAAGTTATGATTGACCTTGTTAAAAATTCAAAAGGTTGCTTTTTCACCCATTGTTAATTTTATTGTGTAATGAATTAATTTGATTAAATATTCAGCGTTTCTTTTCATCACACTCTTTGCAGGAAGGAAAAGAATGTGAAATATGTTGACCTTTGAATTCAAACCAGGAAGCTCATTGTTATTACTGCTATAATCTACACACACGCATACTATGGCTGCCACTACTGCTTCTACTACTGCTGTACTTATATTGGTCTATATTCAGATCAAAACACTGAAGCTGTTTTAAGCGGTTTAAGGCCTGCCCATAGATGCCACAGCACTATTGTACTAATTAAACAATGAATATTTGAAAAAAAAAACAAAAAAACCCACTGCATCATATTCATCATTTTGCAGTTAGATGACACAGACAGCTCAGCTGCCTAACACTTGATTCCAGCAAACTAATACACCAGTCTAACTCTGACTCGCTGCATGCTAAATTATTCAAATTATTTGTGGTTCCTCAGCCGCAGACACACCATCATCCCCTTTTATAATGGAAAATAAATAAAATATTTATGAAAGAATAACACAAAATAAACAGAAAGCTTATTTTCATTGTAAGGCAATAAAGCTGGTCCTGGGCTCTGAATGGAATATAAACTGTCTCATATGGTCCTGTAGCTGTGGGGTGTGTGTATGTGTGTGTGTGTGTATAAAAAGGGCAGGGGCAAACTGCAGGCTGTGATGTGTATCAGTGAGAGGATGTGCATTTTTGGTTTGTGCCGTTGGGTCTTCGTGTACATGTTTGTGTGAGTAGATGTGTGTATTTGTGTGTCTAAAACCTTTGTCTCCAAGGGCTCAGGGACTGCAGAGTGTGTGTGTCCTTTGTGTCTCGCAATCTGAGTGTGTTGCCTGCTGGATATAAGTTCACATTCCATTAAAGCGCAGGGTTGTAGCAGGGGACAGCTATCAAACCGCCACTATTGGAAAAGTTTGTTTGTGTGTGTGTGTGTGTGTGCATGTGTGTGTGTGTGTGTGTGTGTGTATGTATGTGTGTGTGTGTGTGTGTGTGTGTGTGTATAATTCAGTGCGTGCATGTTCAGTTCAGTGTATATGCTGTGCATGCAAGTGCACATGTACACATATTTGTGTGTGTCTCTTTTCACAAGTTTGTGCTTGCGTCTGTGTGTGTGTGTGTGTGTTAATGTCTTTTCATGTTTGTGTGCGTCTGTGTGTGTGTGTGTGTTTGTGCGTCTATGTATGGTGGTCTAACAGCCCCCGCGCAAGGCTGGCCCAGAGGGGGCTGTGGGTAATGAGGAAGTGACAGTGATGGCTGCCTGGCAACCAGTTGCTATGCGGGGGCAGAGAGGGAGCAGTCCCCACGGCAACATCAACTAAAATGAAAGGAAGAAAGGAGGGAAGGATAAAAAAAAAAAAAACGATCACTAAACTTCTGCAAGGTGAAAGCCTTGTAAGAGATACAGTCAATATATAGAGAAAAGGGCAGACACAAAGCTGACTTCTCTGAGGGTGAAACACTGACTTTTTCTCTCTTAACAAACTGAGGCGGCCAAAATTCAGGAAGAAATATCCACAGAGATCAACACAAGGTACAGGAATCACATCTCTAATCATTATGTTATACTTGTTTTGAGTTGAAAGTTACTTCCATATAATTTGATATCTAACAGTAAATCTTAGCTTTATTCATTTTGAGATATTAGTATCATCTACACCATCATCAGCCTCAGCACCGCATATGAAGCCATGTAAGATTTTGCTGCTGTAAACAGCACCTTCAACTTACTTCTTCAATATGCAGATGAGAAAATACAGACTTAATGATGCAAGGAAAGGTTGAGAAGGAGCAGCATTCTCTTTGAAACAGGAAACACAGGGGATTGTGGGCAATTAAGTCTTAATGTCTGAGAGCTACAGTAGATAAGATGAAGAAAAACAAGAACAAAAAAAGGGTAGTGACAGTGAAAAAAATGTTATGTGGCTATTTCTACTGAAACCGCAGGAGGAGAGAGATGCCATATCTGTAAAGACACGACTGTTGAATTTTTTTGAATACAATTTTTCAGTGTTTCGAGCACCACAAATGAGATTCCATTCACCTCCATTGATATCGGGGTGGAGGCACAAATATAAATGGTGGACAAATGAAACCAACCCTTTAAGCGAACGAGCCAAAAATGATATCAACCATAGATTCATCTATTATAGCAAGATATCACTGTTAAATTGACAGTGATGAAGCACCATTTAAAATGCTACATCCAGCCTGTATTAGACTCAAAAGTGAATTCTGTCAATGAGCATTTATGGTGCGTATTTATGTGTGTTCATGCTGGTGTGTGTATCACATATATACGGTACGTGTAGGTTCATATTTGTGTGTGTTTAGCTGCTGGTATATGTGCGAGGGATGGTCAGACAGCAATATTCACGTGCACTGTGCTCGTGCGGGCGTGTGGGTGTGTGAGACTGAGGGTGGACAGCCAGATGGATGACTGAGAGAAACAGAGGCTGAAGGTCGATTCATCAAACACAACATTGGGCGGAGAGAGAGAAAAGGAGGAGAAGATGGATGGAGGGGATAGAAGGAGAGGCAGACTGAAGGGACACAGGGGGAGAGAGCATGCAGATAGAGAGGGAGTGTTAAAGAGGAGATGAGAGATTGTCACTTTTATCTCTTTTAGTATGCTGAAACAACAAACGACTGGGCGGCTGTGGCTCATTTTGTGACCGGGTCCTAACATGGCACTTGGCCTGACACCTGGGGAATGATTAAACTTTGATTTAACTCAGTGCCATAACTAGCAAAGGGGAGCGTTGAATATTGAATCCACTGCGACACTCGAGGATGAAGCTTGCTACTCACAGCAGGCGGAGAGACTTGAGCCCGTTGAAGGCATGGACCGGGATGCAGCGAATCTGGTTATAGCTCAGGATGCTGGAAGACAGAGGACATTATCAAGGTCACAAGACGTAGTTTCTGACTAAAAAGGTTGTTTTTCACAATATTATTTCTCTTGGATATATTCGTTTGAAATTCTTTCCTCTTGTCTTTTCGACCACATCCCCGTATACATAAAAATGAATGTAGAGGGACTGAGAGGATAAAGAGACAAAGAGGAGAGAAGACATGAGAGATGACAAAGCAGATTTGGTTTTACAATAACTCAGAACAGGACCTCTAGCTGATGTAGGTTAAACAAGGGGAAATTAACATGGAGGCCACGTATTTAATAAAGTAGAAAAATTAGGTGGAGGTAAAAAACAGCCAGAGGCAAATCTGACGTCTTTGGAATGTCAACCTCCCACACCACGGTTCATTTTTCCTCTTAAATCTGCAAATGAACAAAAAGTAAGTGTACCGATGAATGGATGAAATGAAATGGGAAGGGTGCTATCTTTCTTTTAGCATAATTAGCATGGAGTCCGAAAATGATCCTGGTGTAAAAAGCTGCCTGATATCTGTCTCTTAAGGCAGCAGTAGTTGCTCTACATAATCATAACTACAGATTATCAAGAGGCCTAAAGGTGTCTCAGAGAAAAGAGGGAAAATAAACCAGACCTCCAACTTCAGGTTAAAAACTGGCATAAATGTTAGAGAAAGAAGCTTCATAGCCAATAAATAAACAGATTAACTGAAAGACTGGAAAATCCAATGTGGAAAGTGAAAGGTGAAACACTCTCCTCCACCTCTAGTTCATCTCTTGTGCCCGAGCAAAGCGTTTAACACAGAAAGCGTTCCAGTGATGCTATCTGGGGCTAACAGTAGAAGTCTGTGGTTGCACTGGGCAGCTCCCAGGCGTGAATCAGTGCAACTGTATGAAATATAAAACAAGGAGTTACTGGAAGAGAGCAAATGTGCTCAGTCAACCTTCCCTGGAGACACAAAATTCAGTAAGTTGATTTAAAATCCATGTATTACACTCAGTAAGCTAGAAGCAAAAAGAAAGAAAGAAACTTAAGAGAAGGAATTTGTATGAAAGATAGAATGGCAGTAAAGACAGACAAAGCTGAGGAGAGTGAAATTTAAGAGGTAACAGGTTCACTGAGTGAATGGAGAAGAAGTGAAAGGCAGTTTACAAAGGAATACGAGGGTAGGAAAACAATATACTACATGTGTTTTAGATAAAGGGATGAAGGAAGAAGGTGATACAAGAGGAAGATACAAGAAGAGCTTGACCCTTGTTGGGTCGAAGGAGAGACGTAAGAGAAAGAGGAAAGATTAATCAATGTTAAGAGAGGAAAACATTGATTCGTCTAAAGGTTTTTTTTTTTTAACCTAACACATGCACACACAACTCATATATAACATTGAGACATATGTGGGGTGTGTGTGTGCGTTACCATAGTAACTTACAGTGTGGCTAGCTGAGTCATGTTGCTGAAGGTGTACGGGGCCAATGTGCTGATGCTGTTGTTGCTGAGGTCCCTGTGTAGATACAAACACATAGTAAATGCACACAGACAAACACACACACACACACACACACACACACACACAGGGCAGACTGTATACATACATAATCAGGTTTTTGGCATGCGTATTCTGTTCAAGGTTATGTGAGTTGTACATACACCAGTGACAGCTGCTTCAGGGATGCCAGCTCCTTGGGCACAGATGTCAGCATATTACCCTCCAGGTAACTGTAAGGAAAAGTGCACAGTTAATGTAGTATGTATTACACATATATACAAACATATGCCTTTGGGGGTAAGTAAATAGCAATATAGCTGAGAAAAGTTTTGGTTTTGCAGCTTCTGTGACTAAAGAGAGCAGAAGCTGGAGGACAGGGAAGGGCAGATGAGAGGAAGAGGGCGTTGGTTTCAGCTGCGCTCATGAGAGGAACGAAATCAAATCTACCGTTACAGGGGCATTTTTACATTTACCTGAAGAGTGGCGTGTCCTTTGTGTAATATTATTTTTACATTCAGGTGTGTCCTATCTGAATGTGATCAACTACTGAATGGTTCCACATTTGTAAAATACTACGAATTAGATGAGAAGCTCCACCCCACTCTCATGTCTGTGTTCAGTATGCTGCTTGTCAGGGGACAATTAGCTTAGCATAGCATAAAGAGTAGAAGTCGAGGGGGGAAACCGCTAGCTGGCTCTCACCAAAGTGCGAATGTAGTTCCATGCTGAACACAAATAAGACATAGGAGTGGTGAGCGATCTTCTCATCTTAACTTTTGTCAAAAAAGTGAAGAACTAATCCCAAAGCGAAGAACTAGACCTTTAAACGAAAAGCAAAGCTAATCATGTGTTAGAAAAAGACCAACATAGCATTTTGGTTTTACCAGTTTTACCAGTTTTTAGCAGAGAAGAGTTACAAGATGTTTCCTGTAAAGTAGAGTAGAGAGCGAAAAGAGGAAGGCATGGAGGTAGTGTATAGTCTTTTTCATGAAGGACATGTTCTATTAATTTTTCACACTCATATCACCTCAAGTTAGCTTCTTCACTGATGTACAGGTAGGACTGTAGCATCTATTTGAATTTTCTGCATAACTGTAGAAGATTAGCCCTCTTAATTCACCAAACAGCCAATCAAGATGGGACATGACGACAAGATAACAAGTGTTGGGGTGTAAGTCTGCACAACTGAGCAGGAGGAGCAGGGCACAGCAAATATACAACAGTCCCCCACTTCTCCTTCTCTGTTCTGTGAGCATGTGAGAAACTAGTTAACAAACATACATACACTCAAGCACACACACGCTTTATGATCCGTTGGTCTCTGTTCCTCTCTCTCTCTCAGGTCATAAGTAGGTCATATGGACAGTATGATGGAGTGTCTTCTTCAGCCTGATCAATACCTAATCACTGCTATTGACCCCGCAGAGCAGGCCTATTTCACAGCTAGAGGGTTTTCTGTGTGTGTGTGTGTGTGTGTGTGTGTGTGAGTAATATTTCACTTCTCCCTACGAGAGATTTTGTTCCTACTTTTTTCTAAATTCCAAAATCTCGATTAACATTGTTTTACCCTTGCTTTATCCTACATCAATTCAAACAATTACTATCGTTATAGACATTTTCTTTATTGGCCTCTTTCTTCATCACGAGGATTTCTACTAGTTTGGAATTAACGACGAAGACAAAGCAATTTACAAGTTGTAATACTGGGAAATCATAAGCCCAATAAATAATTAACATTATTATTAGTGTTAGATAACTAGAAATACAAGCATATTCTGTTTCTCTCTCATGAGTGTCAATCTAAAAAACATCACATTATTGTACTAGGCAAAAGTCTGGAAAACCTTAACTACTCTGGCAAAGCTTTTCAGCATAAAAAGTGGACCTTGGCTTCTTTAGAGTTATCTTTGGCAATTACAAGGTTGGAAAATGAACATTTTTTAAAAGCAATTTCAAAAATATTTTTTAGAAAAGTAACAAGGACCTTGCATCCCCTCTCAGATGTCGGTAACTGTTCTGGCAATCTTTCTGTCTCTCTCTATTTGGCAACACAGCATATTAGACAGTATTTGACTGTGTGTTGTACATACAAATATAAATATTAATATCTGTGGTCATTCATAGATTCCAAACAAACACATAAACACACAGGTACCTGCAGCGCTCCTGTGAGTATAAACACATCAAGTCACACAGGGAAAGAGAGAGAGAGACGGAGTGTGTGCGAGTGTGGATGTGTGCATGTGTATTCACTAAATGCTTTGTTAGTTCCTGAAGCAGCAGAGGGCAAACGGCTGCATCAATATTGCACTGCAGCAATGTGTGACAGCGTGTGTTCCTGTGTGTGTTTATGTGTGTGTGGCTGTGACTTTGCATGTTATTGGAGAGAAAGCATTGACAAAAATGTTCAGTTTGTTTGTTTGCATGAACATGTCTGTTTTTTTACGTTCATCAGTTTTTGTGCCTGTATATTTGGACAAGTAGATCCTTGTATTTGAGTTTTTGTGTGTGTGTGTGTGTGTGTGTGTGTGTGTGTGTGTGTGTGTGTGTGTGTGTGTGTGTGTGTGTGTGTGCGACTCACAGCTCAGTGGTGTCCTTGGGAATGCCCTTGGGCAGAGAGTGCAGCCCTCTGTTGCTGCAGCGCACCACACCGTCTGAGCACGTGCAGACGTCAGGACAACCAGACGCAGGAAGACAACCATTATCCTCAGCACCTGGAGAGAGAGGGGCGAGAGAGAGCAACAGAGAGAGGGATATTAGAGAGAGAAAGACAAAGAAAAAGCAGGAGAGGGACAGAAGGAAGAGAGGGATAAAGACAAGGACAGAGAAATTCAAAAATGGACAGAGATGAGAAAGAGAAAAACGAGCAACAGATGGAGGGAGGAAGAAAGACAGAAGAACAGATAGAAAGACAGATACGGGATAAGGGAGGCAAGGGCAAAAAGAGAGAGTGACAGAAAGAGAAATGGGAGAGTAAAAAGAGATAAAGGTATAGATAGATATAAAGACTAAACTGCAAGTCAGTCAATTCCACTCAACTCTGGACTCAGCAGGACTCAGGACTTTTTACGAGTAATTTATAATCCATATCGAAAGACTAGAGGCTGTTAAAATCAGCTGCACTTGTGTTTTAACATCTGGCTCAGGACCTGCAGGCAGGTCACAGTAATATTAAAACCCCCGTAGACAATTCTGGAGAAAGACTGAACAGATGTTGTTTGGATGCCCTGTAACAACTTTGAAAACTCGTGTAAAAACAGCAACAAAATGAAAGTTGCTACATCCTGCAGTCATCTGTCGGTATACTACCTGCACTGTTTTGTCATAGCGAGGTGTGAATTCCGTCAGTGAAAAACATCGTGGTTTGAGTGATTACAAACTTCTTAATTAAAGACTGAAGAACCTAAATGGTTACCCTGTTTCTTTTCCTCTTTAAATTGTCTCGCTGTGAAAATACAAACAGTTCAGGCTATGCAGAAATGTTCCACACACACGCACACACACACAGACACACTAACACATGGTAGGGACAAATAAAAAAAACATCTGAGTGACTGTAATCATTCTAACACTCAGAGATAAGAAGGATCAGAGACTAGAGCTGTTGTTCTTGGCTTGAAACTGCTTCCATTTCCTTGACTGACAGACGAACTCACACACACGCAGCTTTAATCTAGCATTGCAGTATGTAAATAGTCGAACTGTGGTCCCAAATGTAAAACACGTTGAGTTTAAACCATAATGAGGGATAATGAAGAGTGGACGCTAAGCCAATAATAACACGACTGCAATCTGAGTCGGTGTGTGTGTGTGTGTGTGATTGTGTGTGCATGTGTGTGTGTGCGTGTGTGTGTGTGTATGTGTGTGTGTGTGTGTGTGTGATTGTGTGTGCATGTGCGTGTGTGTGTGTGTGTGTGTGTGTGTATGTGTGTGTGTGTGCGTGTGTGTGTGTGTGATTGTGTGTGCATGTGTGTGTGTGCGTGTGTGTGTGTGCGTGTGTGTGTGTGTGTGTGTGTATATGTGTGTGTGTGTGTGTGTGTGGAGAGAGAAAGAACATTAGGTTTATACTCATGTATGTTCACACTTTTGCTATTTTTGCCTTTGCGCCCATATGCCACCGTGTGCTGCACTGCTATACTTGCATGTGTGTAAGTATAGGTCTATGTGCATGCGCATGCTGAGTGTGGTGCACATTTAGTTTGTTAAACAGCTATCCCCTCCTGTCCTATGGCCATTTTCTCACTCACTTTGTAGTTTTCTAATTGTGCTAATGTCTGAATGTCGAGTAAATGGGCGCTTACGTGCCCGCGTGTAGAGCAGTGTGTGTATGTGTGTGCAAGTGTATATGTGTGTGCTTTATCTGATGTGTGTTGTTGGCGAGTCCACGGGGATGTGTAGCCGTGGGCTGACTCTACAGTTGGCTGATTGAACTAACATCTAAATGCGCTAAATATCTCCTCACAAATTCAATTAACTTTACCTTTCCCCTGGCTGCCTCTGGACAACTTAACAGTCATTTTACTCAACTATAAATAGACCGGACATGGGGACCTTGGTTGTATATATATATGTGTGTGTGTGTGTTCCTTTCTGTGCTTTTGTTCTTTTGAGAACTAGCTTGAGATTTACACTTACACCTTCAGAGTGTGGACAGTTTAGTGTTGCCAAGAGGTTACTTTTCCCCTGTCTGACTGTTAGTTTTTACGACTGTCAGCGAGATATATTCAAAGCTTTCGAGGTGATGGGCTGTCGGCCAAAGAACAACTGATTAGATGGTGGAGATGATCCAGATCTTTGACTTCCATCATCAAACTATTAGTATATGTGAGCTTAAATATGACATAAAAAAAAAAATCTATATCAAATTGTAGGTTTTCAAGGTCAAAAACCTATTAAAATAACTTTTACACAAAGGATTTTCTGTAATTTAGATCTGTATGACAGTTCCTCAGTTCTTACTGAAATTAGTTTGTTTAACGACTCTCAGTATGTTGTATAATGTTAATTAAGATTAGAGTTGGGATCAGCATAAAGTTAAAATTAGACATTTGATTTAACCATTGTAAAGCCATTGTAAGGATGGAAATAACAGGGCTTGAGTGTGGTATCAACCATTCGAATTTATGTTTGTGCAGCTGAGTGAGGTTGAAGGTAGATTTGTGTGAGCATGTGCGTGTGTGCAAGATGCAAGAATAAATATTAAGATCTGATACAATCTTAGAGTTTCCTTACTCGAGCCAACCCAGCTAACTACTTTCCAAACTCATTTTCAGTAAATGGTTGCAGCACAGCTACAGGAAATTAGAAAAGTGTAATGAATTCAAAGAAAGTCAGGAGGGAGAGAGAGAGGCAGAACAACACGGAGCGAGAGGGACATCGACAAGAGTTTAAAGTGTAAAGTACTAAAGAAAGAAACAAGGGGAAAAAGGAGGAAAGATGTAATAGACGGCAGAGCCAGACCACACTTTGCCTATGGCATCAAACTTTGGCGGCCAAGCCGATGGCCTAAGTCGCTATAGGCAGGCATCGTTGTGGTAACAGCAACGTCACTGTTGAAACCACAAGCTGATGTCATCGAAGGCTGCTGTTTGCCAGTGGTTACTGATCATTCTTTCCTCACAATACCCGGCTGAGCACGTGTGTATGTGTGTATCTGCTGGCTTAATAAGAAGGATAATGGATGTTTCTGACATGAGTATCTGGAAGGACTGTTACACAAGAAGACAAGAATCTGAGCTGAACATATGTCTAGTCCAGTCCAGCACAAACCAAAAGATCTGGCATAGCTGAGGATGTTACAAGATTTCACTGAGATATCACTTAAATCTGCCTGAGAACAATTGATTTTTCTTATTTTTCTAGGGTTTGAATTGTAACTTACACTGAGAAAAATCCTCATGTAGCAAAACAAAGAGTGTTCTCTGTTGACCTTTTGTTGCTGCACTGCAGCAGGGATTTCCGTGAAGTTTCACCAGTAATGTTGAGTCTTATTTACCTTCCTCCAATGACTGAGCTTTATGTCTCTCAAAGGACTTTAAAATACTTTAGTCAGAGTTACTGCATTATCACAAACATAAAATAACTTACGCTGAGGAAATTTATTCCAAGTGTATCTCTTGAAAAATGGAGAATGTATTCAGTGATTGGGATGAATAAACATGATGCAAACACACATTTCATTTACTTCTCAATCACTTGACTCATGCTCTTATCTGTGTAGGACACATGGCTGCTGACCGCCGCGTCATTTGTTTTAGGTTTCAGGCTATGACCTTTTTTGTTTCCTGACACTCCAGTGTAGTTTCAAATACAGATGGGATGTGCAGCCACATCCTGTGTAACTTGGTAGAATAATCCTGTACAGTTTCAAGTGTTGCTCAGTCCTGGTTTATGTCTAAGAACTGTTACTTCAAATCGTGGAACTTAAGATAAAACAGAAACAAACAACTGATCTACTGTAAGGACAGACAGAAAGAGACGCTCACCATCACATGTGAAGTCAGGGGTGGCCACGTCCTGGATGGGGATCTCCTTCAGGAAGGCCGGCTTCTGACAGCGAGGGTTTCCACTGACCACCCTGGTTTTCTTCAGCCACTGACCCAGCCAGGCCAAGTGACAATCACAAACGTATGGGTTGGACAGGAGGTTACTATGGACATAAACAGGAACAGAAATAGAGAGAGAGAGAGAGAGAGAAGGAAATCACTGAAACAGAAACAGACATCAATACTGGCAGCTTCCTAAACATGTAGCTGCACAATTATAGCTACAGTAAATGATTATCTCTCCACAATATAATGAATTCATCACAGCAAAATGATGCACATTTGCTTAATGTTTTCCCTGAATTTTGCCCTTACAAACAAAATATTGATACATAAAGTCTGAGAGTGAAGTGATACCGTCCATCAAGACAACCTACAATCACTACAGATTTGCAGGCAGGATCCATAATAAGACAAAAAAGAGGGACACAAAGCAAAACAGAGAGCTTATTAGCTACTTAGGTCAGGACCCATTCCAAATTTTGAAATTATAATCAAAAGTATTATTATTTGTATGGTATAGTGTACGCTGAAAAACAAGTTGTTGTTTTTTGGTCAGTCATAAATATAAGAATAAATTTAGATGGAAAACAAAGAGGCAAGAGGAAGAGAGAGAAAAGGGAACAAAAGAGAGCGAAAGAGAAAAGGTTATCAGATATTTTTATTCACTTTGTAAAGTACGAGAAATGGAGAATGAAAAAGAGAAGGTGGGCGAGTGAGAGAAATTGTGAAAGCGAGAGGGAAAAAAGAGAAAAGGTTATCTACCCATTTTAGTCATTGTTGATCACCTTTCACTGCATTTGTGTTGCTTTTGTATGACCGCTCATGTAATATTTATGCTGAACCACATTTAAACCGAATGTGGTGGGATAGCCGATAGCTTTAGCAGTACATAGTAGAATGGTGACACATTACAGCGTCTCTAGTTCTGGCACATCTAGGTGTCAGGTTGTAGAACAAGTATGAACAAGAAGATGCAAGTAGAAAACTTAAAGAGAGCTAAATGTTAACAGTATATCAGTTGGCGTACTAGAAGTCAACATGTATCTCTATAATGCTGATGGGGTGCCTCCATCTTGTGTCTCGAGATGTGCAAGTGGCACCTTACTGCCGAACTAATAAACCTGAATGTTGCTGTTTGTGCTACAATATTAATGGTGTGCTGTTACAGATAGGGACGAGTTATTTCCTCATTTCCTTGTAATGAATTGACCTCACTGCGTGGGTACCAGACCTAAGCTAAATCCCTTCCTTCCTTTTCAGCGTGTTAATCTTTTAATTAAATGGACAAACTGTAATGGGAAACAATGCACTAAAAATGGAGACAGATATTAGAAATCGTAGGAGTGAGAGAGACAGAGAAAAAGAGAAGTGGAGAAAAACTGTGGAAAGATAAGGAAATGAACACAGGAAGTGTTAAGAACAGAGGGTCTAGGAATAAAAAACTACTCATCTTTCTTTCATGCCTGACAGCAGGCAGGTGTTGCATACAAAATCAAGTGTTACTACAAGGCCAATGAAAAACTAATGCTGAAAAAAATAAGAATTGTGACAAATGATAGGGATGAGGGAACTATAATATCTCTCCATTCGTGTAGTGATAATCACCAACAGCCCCACTGAGCAATCCTGAGTTTATGCAACAGTGCATCCATCCATCCTCTACCTCCACTGTCCCCATTTCCCCTCCGTTGTCTTCCACCTTTCCTCCCAAAAGACTCAAGAAGAAACTTGAATCAAAGATGACAAGTACACAGCAGGACAGAGAGCAAGGCAGAACAAGGGAAGAAAACATGGAGGAGAGAGAGAGAGAGTAAAGAGGATGTGGGGAGACTTTATTTTGGGGCTTGGCATGTCTCCGTTCACCGTACGAAGAAGTATATAAAAATCAACCTGTAATGTTTTATTGACCTGGTAAAATCTATTATTTACAGCTTTCACATCGAGGTGGTCAGAAGATTGAAGAAGAAAAAAAACACACACATACATATTCACTGCTTTCCTGCTTCCTAACAGTAGTGTTATGTGGCAGGTCAAAGGTTGCCATAGCTTTATATTGTGGCAGTTGTTTCTGTACTTCTCCTCACAGACTGAACGCTAGTCAGCATCTTGACACAAATTAAAGTGTGGCTACATTTGAAAAAAAGAGATTGTGACATATATTGAGAGATAGCAGGAACAATGGGATAGAAATGAAAAAAAAACCCCAAAAAACAGGAAAATTTACTGTATAAAAAGCAAGAAAGGCCGAGAGAAATGACTCACATGGTGGACAGGGAGTGCAGGGTGGAGAAGGCTCCTGGGGCGATGCTGGAGATCCTGTTGTCGTAAAGAGACAGCAGACGCACCGAGCTCAGACCCGTAAACGTACTGTTGTCAATGCAGCTGATCTGGTTACTCCGCAGCATTCTGGAAACACAAGCACCAAATAATGCTAAAAAGTCATTGCTTGCACATTTTGTTTTAACTTGAACAGGAGACCACAGGAAAATCAAGCTTTTGATGCATAAATCTTAGTACCCAAATGTTAAAAACTTTAAACTGATGGATCAGGCATTGGTTATACTTCTATTCTTCCTTTTACTCGAGGGATGTGTTTTGACAGACAGTCTTAGTCTGTAAAAAAGTTGAATAAAAAGTAAAACATTTACATAATTTTGGTGGATAAAAAGGGTCAGATGAAGAGGATAAAAGAACATAACCCATAATGACATGAACAAAAGATAAAACAGGAAGCATGGGTAAATTCAAACCAGTTCCCAAAAGACAACCGTGACAGACTCTGTAATGTGACATTAGCTTTTGACATTCAGTCATGTGGGACCAGGCAAACTGAGTTAGTTAGCATTAGCAATCTCTGGGATGGGCTAACCTAGTTAGCAAGGCTATTACTGGAGCAGGGAGCCTCTTAACATAATGCAGAGACAGCCATGATACCATTAGAGAGTCATTAGCCGGCATATATATATACACACGATAGCATTAGCTAGTCATTACTGAGCATACACAGACAACATTAGCTCATGATTTTGTACACTATCCTGTAACCCCTAATTGGACGCTAGCCTGTTTATGGTGGGTCTCCAAATTAGAGGAACAACAATATGCTGTCATTAGCCTTGATTTCAGGGTGAGTGAGTAAACAAACCTTCTCCTCTCTTTTCAGTCTGGAAAAGAAAAAGTTAATGAAGCCTACAATCAGTAAGATGCTCACACAAGTCAAAGTCTGCATGGTGTAAGATGTTCACAACTAGCAGTCCCAACCACGACAACACTTGGTGGCCATTTTTTCAGGAAATATACTGTAGCACTCGGGCAGTAAACACAACAACTGAGCTCTATATAATCACGTAGAAACAGTCAACAACATGCTTTGCAAAAAAATCCTCATTTCACATGGCTACTTGAAAAACAAGACTGACACATTGACTGAACCGTTAAAAGACTCGTGTGTAGTCATTATACGATGGCCTTGTTTTTAGTCACATTTATGTGATTACCTGCTTATCCTTTACATTCATCCTCTCAGGTCTACTTGCTCTGTGCTTTATTTACCTCTACCATCTCTTTGTTGAGTAAAAAATAAGCTTTTACACATTTTAATCAGCATTCATTACCACTCTGTAGAGTGACGGGAAGAACATTCAAACCAGTGGGATTACTTACCTGTAGCCTACGTAATCGCATAATATTAATTTTCTGAACATTCAGACCACAACTGTACACAGTCAAACACACTCTTATAAAGAACTTACAGAGTTTTCAGGCCAGTGAGACCTCTGAACATGCGTCCCTGCAGCCCAGTTAGCTTGTTTCCTGTCAGCAGCAGCTCCAGAACTCCAGCAGCTCCGTCGAACACACCCTCGCGGATGTCCCGCAACTTGTTGTTGCTCAGGTTGCTGCAGGAAGGAAAAGAAATTACAGATTTTGTTTGTGTTTGTTTTAATTACATGAAGACTTTCACGACACTAGAGGGATAATGTAACCACAGATGCAAACACATATGAACAGTGTTACACACACGTACACAATATTCACACTTTAATTGCAGTGATCAATCACATCCCTTCAACTAATAAATGTTAACTCTTCTCTCTTTCATCTTAATGTCCTCGCCTTGTACAATAGATATACTGATAACAGCTTACAGCCATCACTATAACTCACAAAGCACACACACACACACACACACACACACACACACACACACACAACACACACACACACACACACACACAAGTAAATGAGACAAGTGGTCACAGACAACTGAAAATGATTGCTATCTCTCTTCCTTGCACAGACAATGAGAAAAATGAAAATGAAAAGAGAAGCGTTTGGACACAGAGACAATAACTTGAGATGATAGCTATCTATCTATGGTAGCTTTCATTCATTGCTAGTTTGTTTTCTCTTATCAGGTGGAGAGGAGAGGAGAAGAGATGAAGAAGAGGAGAGGAAAGGAAGAAGAGGAGAGGAGAGGAGCAGGAAGTAGAAACAAACTTTAGAGTAAAAAGAAAAGTAACAGGATAGGAGAAAATTTTGAGGTGTGGAGAGATGGAAGGATAAAAAGTGAGGAAAGGAGAGGAGGTGAAGAAGGGAGGGAAGGAATTGAGAGAAGGAAAATGGAAATGAGTGCTAGCCAATCTATATCGTCACTGACACTGCTAGATGGTTAGCAATTTCCTCTCCAATAAATCAACTGCTGGTCTCTGCTCTGTTCTGTCTTTCTCTATCTCACTCTGACACACACACACACACACACACACACACACACACACACACCTAGAGTAGGTTGTAGATAAGGACTGACTGTAAATCTGAACTGAAGGCCCATCTTCTATTTCCATTTAATATTCGCTTCCTCCATACCTCAGACCCAGCCTTCCCTTCCCTTCTCTCTCTCTCTCTCCCTCTCTCTGTGTGTGTGTGTCTCTCTCTATGTCCCTCCTCATCCTCTTGCTTGTCTCTAGCCACTCCTCTTCCTCTATCCCTCACTCATGTCTCTCTCATTTTTACTCCTGCCCTCTTTGCATGTGCATTTTTTTCCTCCACACTTTTCTCTCGTCCTCATCCTCCTTCCATCCTTCCTCCTTACCATTTTCTTTTCGTTCCTTCCCCCTTTTCATTCCATTGGCCTCCCCCCATCACCTTTCCTTCCTTCCTTCCTTCCTTTTCTCTCCCTGCTCACTTCTGGTTCTAATTGCATTCCCTAGCTCTGTCCATCCACGTCTTTCCACCTGTTCTCATCAATCTGTTCTTGGTTCAGTCGTCTTGTAATTGCAGTGCTATTCCTTCCTTCCTCTATCAGCCAAAGATAAAACAGGGGAAAGACTGAATAAGAGCACTATCTCATTAGAGTTTAAAAACAATAAACAATATCCCCATCGCACACTTCACTACCATGGATGGTCCACTTTACTTCCTCCTCAGAGGAGGAATGAGTAAATTCATGCAGGATTTAGCTGATAAACCCCGATCCTCAACATAGAAAACTGAACATTTAAGATTTGCCTTATATAGATCTATATACATACATCTTCTTCAAGTTAGGCAGCTTCTTAAACATCCCCACAGTCTCCAGGACGGCAATCTCGTTGTCGTTTAGCCGCCTGCAGAGAGAAAGATAGAGGGAGCACGTTAGACATTTTTTCTTTCATGGGCCTAAGTGCTTCAAGGGAACAGACACACATGATCATGCACACACACAGACGCACACTCACGCACAAAACAAGATGGAGAGAGGCTGCGAGTCAGGGAGGAATGACTGCATGAAGGTTAAGAGGCCTTTAGTGACCACTGAAGTATGATGCAGCAGAAAACCACAGAAGGGAGGAAAGAAACAACAATTTGGAGAAGAGAAGAGAATAGAGGGGAAGAGAAGAGAAGAGAAGAGAAGAGAAGAGAAGAGAAATTAATCTTTTCTATGCGGTCATCAATACTCACACTGCCCTGAGCCAGGAGAAAACAGTTTGAGAGATAGGAAGCTAGACATCTGCTTTATTGAGGTAATTTGTACTAAAAGGGTGCTGCTAAAAGGATGCTCTTTGTGTGTGTGTGTGTGTGTGTGTGTGTGTGTAGAGTGAGAGAAATTGGGGAAAGAAAGAGAAAGTTCAGCTGGAGGGGATACTTTCTAATGAGATACAGGGGAACTTAAAAGATGGCTCAACCTGGATAAAGACAAACTAAAAGAAGACATTTTGTAAAAGTCTGGAGTAGATTGGGGGAAAATCATATTGCCTTTACTGCTGGGTTGATTTGTGTAGTTTGTATGCAGAGAATGTAGATGGAACATTTCAAATCTCTTCACCTTGTGATCTAGGAACCTCAGTATCAACTTAGAATACACAGTAGTTTTTATTGAGTGCAAATAATTCTCTTAAGATTGATTCTTTCATACCTACTGAACACTATCAAGGCTGATGTCAAGGATTTTTTTTACGGCTAGTGGGAAGTGTAACAAAGAAAGACAGAAAGATAGACAGATGAGAGAGAGCATAAAAATATATAAGCCTTCAGCTCAGCCATTACCTCCCCTGATTTCCCCTGATAAGGCAGGTTACAGGACAAGACTGTGTGTGTGTGTGTGTGTGTGTGCGTGTGTGTGTCTGCGTGAACATGTTTGTGTCTTTCGACATCCGAGTTGGTTGGTTGTTCTTATGGAAAAGGCAAGAGAAACGAAAAAAGAGAGAGGGTGTCAAAAATGGCAGAAACTTTGATGTGCCCTCTAACCAACCATAAAGGACAAAGTGTGGGCCTATATATTTGACATGAAGCACCCTGGGAATGGACAGAGAGAGAAGGAGGGAGGATAGAGGCGTTTCACAAAGAATAACAGAACCAAAGAGAGAGAGAGAGAAAGAGAGAGAGAGAGAGAGAGAGAGAGAGAGAGAGCAGAATTAGGGGCTAATGGTCTGTGGGATACTGATATTATTAGTTATCAAAAGTGGCACCCATGGTTGAGTTCACTATTATACAACTAACCTCCATAAGTGATTCTGTGGCAGTAATCCTGCATCTGCTACAAAGGTCTCTTATTCTTCAGCTATTCTCCATTTTACCACAGTGATAGCAATCACAGAAGCTCTCCTCATTTCACCTACATCGTGAAGCTGATTCTGATTTAGCATTATTAGGCAAAACTTTGCTTCTGGCTGGATTCCCGTTTCCTGTGAGGAAATATTATCTTATTGAATATTCAATCGAGGGCCAGGTGCTGAAAGTAAAATGGAGTTTGCTGATTTTAGCAGCAACACTTCTTTCTTGAGTCACAGTTTTGAATAATAAAAAACTTTTTGGTCTCAGATTCTGTGTATTCTAAAACTTATGAGCATTTTTTTTTTTAAAAGTCTTTAAAACACATCACAGCAGTCTTCTTACATTTGATGTTGTGCCTTCTTTTGGTAGTGCCAATGTGTTGTGAGTCGTTACACAGGAGAAGACTGATCTAAAACATATAAGTAATGAGGCCCATGGTGATGTCCTAGAAATGTTTGGTTTTGTCCGACAAAAAGTAAAAAATCCAAAGTTTGCTTTCATACAATAAAGAGAGAAAAGCAGCAAATCCTCACAAACTAGAACCTGAAACCAGAGAATAGTGTTTGTGCTTTTTGACTCAAATGATTAATTGATTATCAAAATGGTTTTCCCCGTTGATCGACCCATTGATTAATCAAAGCTAAAACATGTATGTCTTTTGTATTCAGTGATTCTAACAGATTCTGAACACATACTCAGACTTCTTAACCTTCCCCACAATCAGATTTGTTGCTCTCTTTCCATTTTTCACCAGTGAAATGAATGATCCATGGGTCTATTCAGTATTGGAGTGTGAGACCTTTCGCCAGACATCATGATGGCTCCTTTGGGACTTGGAGGAAGATGGAAAAGACTGTTGAGAGGCATTTTGGTCTGGAAGCTAAAAATGAAGACTGACGTTCACGATACTGCACTCAGAGAGGCAACGAGGCGGAGAGAGAGACAGGAAGAGAGACAGGCAGTTCTGCGTGTGAGCGCGCGTGTGTGCATTGCATATGTGCATTGCATATGTGCATTTGTGTATATATCTGCATGTACTGTATGTAAGCCTGCACGCTTGTGTTTTTGTGAGCGCATGTGGCTGAGAAAGTGAAAAACTCCTTGACAGGTCTGTGGTTTGTTTTAGGATGTGTGGTGGTTTATAGTTTCAGGTTAGAGCAGTCTAACACATGGCTTTTAATCTGATATTTCATCATGTCTTGTCATATAAGTGCGCATGTAAAAAAGGAAACACTATCCGACTTACAGGTCTGTGGTGTGCTCAGGGATGTGTGGAGGTATACGGATCAGTTTGAGATTGGAGCAGTCGACTACGGTGCCCTCACAGCGACATTTCTCTGGACACACCAGGTCCTGGAAACACTCGCCACTCAGACGGCTACGATAGTCCTCCTGACCTGCAAAGGAGAGAGGGAGAGGAGGAAATAAAGTGACATAAGAGAAACGGAAAAACAAAAACAGGGGAAGAAGAAATCCCCAGTAAATGAAGTCAACAGTGGAGTAGGAGACAGAAGGCGAAAGGGAAAAAATGATGGAGGGGGTGAGAAGAGATGCCAGAGAGACATTAAGTTCTTAGTGTTAGACTTATATATACCTTATAATGAAGGGCAACACATTATTCCAAAAAAGATCCAGCCAATAATGCATATTCAGATGTAGCCATGTCAAAAGTCTTCATTCCTCTGCCAGGCTATCAATACCCGTTTCCTGTTGGGAGTTTAACTGTTCGGAAAATTCTACTTTTGCTCTAATTTCAGCTGCCAAAGGTTGTTAAATATAACCAGTCATTTGCAAGACATGAATGATCTTAACTCATCTCCACAGCTCCTGCGGCACTGTGCTGTTCTGTATGGCTACCACTGTAAATCAAATTAACAAACAGAGATCCAGGTGGTTTTATGGAACCATCTTGTAGATAAATGTGGTTTAACCCCGGATGTTTTTGTTTAACATGGTGAGCCAGAGACCACTTCTGTTATTTAGATATAATGTGAGCAGATATTATTTATGACCACCAGTGCCTGTGGAATAGACCTGGTTTACATCATGCAGCACTTGTATTTGTGCGCCACATACGCTCTTTGTATTTCTCATGGTTATCCCTCTTTCTCTTCCTCTCTCTCTCTCTTTCTCCTTCCAGCTTTGTTGTCTGCCTGTTCTCTGTCAATTTAACCTTTTCTGTTTTTCACCACCCTCCTATCAGACTTTTCTTACGTTGGCACAGACTACTTGTTCTTTCGGTCTGTCTCCACTTACTCCTGGCACACACCCTGTACGGCTGTTCTCTGCTCGTCATTGTTAAACGACTAAGACCACCTAGGGAGATTTTTCAGTGAGTAACCTTGATTTGAACTCCGTAGGTGATCACTACTCGCCAAGTGATGTCTTATCTTTTCATGGGATGTGGCTAGCTCCTTTCAGGGGCAGGATATTTTGGAACAGTGTCTCTGGGTTGCCGCAAAACCTTGTTGGTTGGCAAGGTGACAGAAAAGGAAGAGCAAGGGAGAGAACAGGAAATAAAGGAAAGTAAGGAAGACGACAAAGCAAAGAAAGGAAGGGTTGTTGATTTTTGTTTTTTAAGTTTCTCTGTCTTCCTCGGCCTGAGCAGAAAAGGATAAAGGGGTCTGTACAGAGGCGGGGGTATCAGCCAGAAAGGTGTACCAAGCATTTCTCTTTATGTGGTTTAAAACCCTACAAAGAGACTTTCCAAAGCAAACAAAACTAAGGCAAAAGCATCTGTTGAAAAAAAAAAAGAAAAAAAAAGATGTGTAGAGTTCAAATTTATGCTGACAATTGAGCAGTCGAGGTGAATGTAGATGTTTTTGAGCCACCTTGAGCCACCCTGTGGAGTTTTTGACCAGCGATGCAATACACAGGCCTGCTGCCCGTTTTACATCTATTCCATTAATCAAAAGTTGGTCGTGGTAACGTGCAAAGCAATAATCTAATGTGCCAAAAGAAGGCGGGGTAAAAGATGATTCCCGGCCTGCAAGCCACGGATATAAACAACGCACCATTTCAAATATTAAAAAATGTTGAATTTGCAAATGTTTTAAGATTAATGGAATTAATTGAACACATTTTTTAGATCTCAAGAATACACACGATGAATTGTGGTGACAAGCACTGACTGTAAACATAACCTTTGTTTGCTGACAGGAAAACTCCACAGGGCACCTTTAAATTGCCCAAGAGTAGAACACCAGTTAAGCACTGACAATCAACACTGATTGATTATTAGTATTTTGGTGTCTAATTATCTGTCAATGGCTCATTCATTTCAACAACAGTTAAAGTCCCATGTATCAGAAGCCCTACACATGAATGCAAACATACAGAAGTGTTTAGCCTCCAAGTGTGATTGGCTGGGAGAGGCAGGTGGGCGTGTGCTCGGCGGTCCCTGGCGCTTGACGGAACCATGTGATGTCACAATAGGCGGGGCCACATGGTTAGATCAAGCACAAGAGACAGCTGCACGAACCAATCAGAATGCAGGTCCACACAGGAGGAAGGCGGGGCAACAGAGAGCTGCACCATTCAGTCAGGGGTCAGGGTCCACACAGGATAGGAGAGGCAACAGACAGCTGCAGATCCACACAGGAAGGGAGGCGGAGCCAGAGAACTGTCCACCGAGAGCGAAAATGTCCACACAGGTCCATAGAGGAAGAGAAGATGCAGGGAGAGGCATGGGACTGCAGAGAGGAGGGGCTGAAGCAAAGAGGACTGCCAGGACCAGTTTTTGGAGCATTTCTAATCTAGTTATCTTGATTAGCTCCATGGGCAGAGCACTAACATTAGGGGTTTCCTTACCACTGAGACCTCCCATGCTAAAAATACAGCACATGTGCTCATGATACTAAAAAGCACTTTGGATAAAAGATAAAAGCCTTCAAAATGTAATGGTATTGGTTATGCTATTAATGGTGTGCCCAGTTTAGGCTGGAGCACAGCATTTTAGGAAACAGGAGGGGTGGAAATGTCATGTGAGCAAATAGTCGGCCTTGGAGACGCACTTTTTACAGCGTACTGATGTAACTAGGACGACTGCGATGGGAACTATTGTTTCAGTGCTTTAAAAATCTGTTATCCAATTTTTCTTGAGTACTTCCTCTTTTATCATTACAGGAGTGCTGTTATGTTTTTCTTTAGGTTCCACGCTCCAAAACGGTCGTGATAGAAGACCACTAAATGACAACACAACCGAACTGTTGTACAACCCACCTTGTTGCTCATTGTAAAACAAACACAAGATACCCTTATCTTTTCTGATAATTCTGTTACATGATCATCTCTTCTTAGCACAGTCACGTTCAGTATAAGGCTAAAGTGACTGCGGAAGCTAATACAGTTGAGGTCTCATATTACTCTGCTTTGTAATCCAACGATTTACTCGCAACCGCCGTTTTAGCAAAATCAAATAGTTAATAAAATGTCTGTAAAGGGATTTTAAAAATGTATTTATATTGTATATTTAAGACAGGGAAAACAATGAGACGAGCCTCTGCACTGAGGATGTGAGGTGTATACACAGTCATAATTTCACACAAGTGGGCGATCACAGTCTATGGCCAATCCCTGCTGACTTCTTTACTGTGCTGCTTCAGTATACTGAATTGGTTTGTGTTGTAATTAGTGAGACCCGCTGCTTGTATCAAAGAAAATCACAGTAATACACAGAGAGAGACAGAGTGTGAATGTTCTGTCTGTACAGCTTGACACTTGACCTTTGACCTGATTAATATGAATCTTTATTAACCTTCAGAGGCAACTCCCTGCATGTTTGCTTGTGTTTGTTTGTTTGTGTATGTGTGTGTGTGTGTGTGTGTGTGTGTGTGTGTGTATTAGCCGTGTCTGTGTGAACTCATCGCCTTACCTGTGCACCTGAACTTCTTGCCTTTAACCTGGCTGATTCGTTTGTTAGCCAGCCTTCTGGGGTGGCTGCAGCGTGCTCCACTGGTCTCGATGGGATTGTCAAACAAGTAGTCAGCCAGCCACTTCAGGTGACAGTCACACATAAAGGGATTCTGGGCCAGATGACTAAAGAGAGGGAAGGAAGAGAGGGGAAGGGGTGTTACGTGTTTTAGTAATACTTTGCAACCCTCTGCGACTCCTCTCATTTCTGACGGATCATCATGATGACGGATGTGTAGCCCTGAATATCATAAACCTACATTTGTGCTCTCAATAGACAAAATCAATCAAAAATGCACTGAGCTTGTGTTCCTCTAATATAGAGCATGTACTTACAGAGTCTTGATCGAGCGCAGAGGGGCGAACAGTCCTTTGCTGATAGTTTGCAGCTTGTTGTCGTACAGTGAAAGCAGGTTGAGGTTCTGCAGGTCTTGGAAGGTGTTGACTCTCAAACAGTTAATTTTGTTGGCATTCAGCAGTCTGAAACACAAGGAAGAGCCGTTCAGCATTCACTTTTTATTTGTAAGTCTTTTACTTACTTTGCTTCATTATCTCTGTGCACGACACAAACAAAAAATAAACACATATGCAGATAATGAGACAATTCATTATTCCCAGATGCAAAACCTTTACTTCTCCTTTACTGTCCTCTTCATCTCACTATTTCCCACCTTGTCCTTCGCTATGGCTTCTCCTTTCCCTCTTCACTCATGATTATATTTTTTCTGGCCATGACCCATAAATCTGAAAATTGCGGTTTTATATATTTTCACTTTCTCTTCTGGAGCAGGAGGGGAATATCTACTGTTGGGTTGGGTAGTGTAATATCTTGTTTTGATGGGAGAGACAGATGGTGAGGGGAGGGGGGAAGGAGGAGATAGAGGTGGGAGAATGGAGAAGAGATGGGATGGAGGAAATAATGGAGTGAGACAGAGTAGGGACAGGTGAAAATTTAATTTGTTTACACAGATATACATTTAAGCGAAAGAGGCTGTCAGTCAAAATGGAGGAGAGAGAGAGACGAAGAAATGGGAAATGTGATAGAGGGATTAGGTAAATGACAGGAAGGGTTTTCACCTCCACCCTTCCCTCCGTCTCCCTGTCTTTTCATACCTGCAATTCATTAGCTAATATATATCCACAGTGTCAGTTTTCCCCTGTATTTCTCTTTTCTCGCTCCTTGTCCTTCTAATTCTCCACCTTTTTGCTCTCTTCTCACAGGCCATACGCAACTCTTTTTTAATGTCTTTTCTTTCATTCTATGTTTCTTCATCTCTCTCACTTACTCTCCTGTCCTTTCTCTCCCTCTTTTCTTTGTTTGACAGGTGACTAACTCGGTACTTGGTATAGCAGCTCAGCTTAATCACCTCAAGTCATCCTAACGAGCGCCCATACTGGCACAACCCAGTTATACATACACACACACACACACACACACACACACTCACAGGCACTCACAAGCAGATATATACACACACACACACGCTGCTCTGCGACATATCCACACCTCATTAGGCAGCTCACAGGGGGAACTAATTACTTGAAACTGCACCAGTAAAACAAAGCAGCGCAGACAATATAAACAGCAGACCGCTAGCTATACAAAGCAATAAACACATCTTTGTCATGGAAGGTTGACATGCTGCTTGATTCACCAGCAAAAGCTAATATATAATTTATAATAATCACGCCATATGGAAAAATAACATCGTCTGGAAATTCTTGACAAATTCTGGAGATGGGAGCTTTTCTTCCATCAGTGGCGAAATATTAAAAGACATATTCCCTCCCTGTGTCTGCTGAGCAAGCACCAACACCCTCAGGCAAATGTCTTTTTGTGGGACTGACCAATGATGTGGCGAGACGTGAATATTAACTAATCATTCAGTGCTTTATTTATTCATTGATTGACGCAGTCACAAATGCATAGAAGCAGTCTTGTATTAGCTTACTTAAGGGATCACACATGCATGTACAGACAATATTCAACATTCAGTGTTTTAGTGTTTAACAGTTTGTGACTGCGGCATCATCACAGGCTCTGAGGGAAATGCTTTTCCAATTAGAGGCTACCAAGTGTTAATGATGTCACATGAGACATACTTGGACACTGAAAAACCAAATTTAAAACTTCTACTTCGCTCTCTTTTCTAATCTTTTCTGAATTTAAACTGTATGTTTCTCCATTTTCATCTTCTTTACCCATGTCTCTTTTTTCCATCTTTCCTCTCCATCCATCCATTAATCTATCTATCTATCCATCCAACCCCCCCCCCCACTCTCTCTCTCTGTGTCTGACTATGCACCATGCATCCCAATGATCCACCTCAGCCCGTAAAAGGTGTTTGTGGGTTAGATTCACTCATCCTCATTCTCTTTGCTTCACTTCACTTTACGACGGAAAAGCCCAGAACATTTGCTGCTTCTGCAGTGGACTGCGGCATTTGTGAGGACCATATGCCACATACAGTACCGATGTAGCCATTATAGGAGCCAGAATTTTATTTATTTTTTTACTGCATGCTGAACCACTGCTGCAGCTGGAATCTGTGCCCATGAGGAATTACTTACAACTAATAGTTTTCTGCTTGTAGACACTAAATACTAAAAGAACTATGGGAGATCACAGATTTTATTACAGTGCACCAATTTGGTTCATGTTGATCACTTAAGAACATACTCGCTGCAGGCAGACAAACACAAACACAAACACACACACACACACACACACACACAATAAAGGACAGATGGAGGGTTAATGCATGAAGAGGGCATTCTACAGTAGTTGCTCCTGCACTATAGTGATTATTAACAAGTCTTGGTCCTGTGACTGTGGGTGAAACGCCTGATGCTCTCTTACTCATGAAATTACCACCATATATTAAAGCAATAAGGATCTATAACAGTAGCCCGAGCTGTGATTATGGTCCAGGGGTAATGTACTGTAGATATGACTTGCTGGTGCCAAATCACCAAATCATTCTACCGTGATTAGGAAAAATCAAGTCTTAACATAAATGCAGCCATATCCGCTCATTATGCTGCATCTATTGTAACTGATACGTATTACTGACAACTTAACAGAAATTGTCAAATGACACTGATGAACATCTGTCATAACATGAGTAGCATGAGTCAATTATAAAACTTTTAAGTTCGCCTTCGTACACAGTATGTTTAGAAATATGGATCACGCAATCACAGATTTTTTTTCTCCTAAAAACCTGCAGGCCTACAGTATGAAGACGTATGAACGCTCTGCAAATTAAGCCACAAAACAAATATGTTCCATTTTTATAAATCACCTACAACAAGGGAGTCATACCATTCCCTAAAAGAAACTGAAGCTGTACAGAGATTTTGGACCAGGCTGTTACAAATCCACAACAGTACAGCGTTTCCTGGTTTCCTTTGTTTGGGTGTGTTATTCTTTCACTTACTGAATAATATATTTCATTGTTTTCTGGAGGGACCACACACATACACACAGGTACACGCTTAACAAAAGACCAGACAGACAGTACTTACAGTAGCTGCAGGGAAACCAGTCCATCAAACAATCCCTTGGGCAGCTCAGTGATCTTGTTGCCGTACAGCACCCTGCACAAGACAGTCAAAACAACGTCATTTAGGTTACAGTGTTTCTAAGGCTTTGCTTACACGCTAGGACTTATGTGGTGTAAAGCCTGCCACGAGATGGAACAAAATACTTCCTGATTCCCGATACAGTCAGCCACTGGAGAGGGGCCCTGCTCTGCATCCACAAGTTATGGCATCTAGTAATATTTTATCAAATTAAAGTGTATTTTTTGCTTCATGAAAAGAAAATTCAATTTTTGTTTTGAGGACACCGTTAGTTTTGATGATGCTATTGAAGAGATATAACCTGAATCACACCCATCGTACCCGTAGAATGACTGACTGTAATATTTCAATGTTGAGTGGTGCTGCTATAATTGCAAAATTGCCTACTTGTCTTGTGAATTTCCATCTAAATCAAACAGATGGCATGCGTCTAACAGATGCATATGTTTTATTGTCAGCATGTAATAACATTAACTGTCATATGAAGCTGTTTGGGCTGACACTAGCCAACCGTTATACAAAACAATTACACATGATTCTGAAAACCAAGATGTCCTTTGTTATTTCCTTGCCCAATCCATGTTCTATATAAATCTACTAATGTTCGGCTCTCCAAAAGGAAAAGAAGACCATCAATATCTGCTTGGAGTGAAAAAGCCATCAAGCTCAGCCAGCTGGAAAAACTATTTTAGTGAGAAGAACTGAGGTAGTGTTGCAATCAAAGACAAAAAGTTGACTCTTTGCAGTGTAGCAATTTTTAACTTTTTAATTTATAGAAAAAAAATATGCACAGCACATTCATTTTACTGCACTGAAGCTTTTCTTCACTAAGCATGCTGCTTTGGACCATTTATCTCATTTGATTGTCAAAAACTGAAATTATGTTTGAGATGTGCTTCCGACTGCAGTTGCAACCATTTAATTCACTTGAGCAATTTTATATTTTGTCACATCACGCCTCAGCTGGCCTCTACTGCAGAAGCCGTGGCTTCTCAGTGACATTCCTGTTCCTGTTCACTCCGCTCTATGTGCTTGCGTGTGTGTGTGTGTGTGTGTGTGTGTGTGTGTGTGTGTGTGTGTGTGTGTGTGTGTATGTGTGTGCGTGAATGCGCATGTGTGTGCTCGGTCTTAACACCCAGGAGAGTTCACCTTGTCTGCCCCTTCTTGTCTGACTGTCTGTCTCATTTTCATGCTCCAGATTGATTCAAATTAAACTGTCCTTCATGTTCTTATCACCCTCAGTGACACACACACACACTGGGTGATTACAGACACATAAAATTACACACACAAACCGGCACGTACGCACACTCAATCGCATTGTGCTCCTGTTGTCAACATCGACAGCGACAACGTTTTTATTTGCTAAATGTCTGGGAGCCCAATTACTTTGCTGTCTGGATATGCATTTGTGTACATGCCTGTGTGTGGGTGTGTGAGTTTGTTTGCAGGTAGGTGTGTAATACTTACAGTGAGGTGAGTGAGCGAAGGCCACTGAAGGCATCTGCGGCAATGTCAGAAATCTGGTTCTTACTCAAATCACTGGGGGGAGAGAGAGAGAGGGAGGAGATAAGTGCATTACTGTAATACACAGTAATGGGGTTCATTCTGTGTGAATGTCCTAGAACTGTCTGACAAATGATCATGAGAGAATACATCAGCAGAGGTCAAGGCAAGGGGACAAGTAAAAAAAAAAGTAAGAAGGGCTAGATGTGTAAGTAAATGAGGGACAGAGAGAGAGAGGGAGAGGGAGAGAGAGAGAGAGAGAG
Source organism: Seriola aureovittata (assembly GCF_021018895.1). Lineage (NCBI taxonomy): Eukaryota > Metazoa > Chordata > Actinopteri > Carangiformes > Carangidae > Seriola > Seriola aureovittata. Next base: position 8,808,477 of record NC_079371.1, on the reverse strand, counting down.
AGAGAGAGAGAGAGAGAGTGAGAGAGATGGACAGGGTGAGGGGAAAAAAGTGAAGTGACAGGAGCAAAAGATAGAGAGAGAAAGTGGAAGCAGTGGCATGTTAAGTGCAGTTCATGTCATTCACTTCCACCGCTGTAAGATATATTATTTAACACTTCGGTCTAGGTTAAAATTCTGTGTGTGTGTGTGTGTGTGTGTGTGTGTGTGTGTGTGTGTGTATGTGCGTGTGTGTGTGTGTGGTGTGTGTGTGTGTGTGTGTGTGTGTGTGTGTGTGTGTGTGTGTATGTGTGTGCGTGAATGCGCATGTGTGTGCTCGGTCTTAACACCCAGGAGAGTTCACCTTGTCTGCCCCTTCTTGTCTGACTGTCTGTCTCATTTTCATGCTCCAGATTGATTCAAATTAAACTGTCCTTCATGTTCTTATCACCCTCAGTGACACACACACACACTGGGTGATTACAGACACATAAAATTACACACACAAACCGGCACGTACGCACACTCAATCGCATTGTGCTCCTGTTGTCAACATCGACAGCGACAACGTTTTTATTTGCTAAATGTCTGGGAGCCCAATTACTTTGCTGTCTGGATATGCATTTGTGTACATGCCTGTGTGTGGGTGTGTGAGTTTGTTTGCAGGTAGGTGTGTAATACTTACAGTGAGGTGAGTGAGCGAAGGCCACTGAAGGCATCTGCGGCAATGTCAGAAATCTGGTTCTTACTCAAATCACTGGGGGGAGAGAGAGAGAGGGAGGAGATAAGTGCATTACTGTAATACACAGTAATGGGGTTCATTCTGTGTGAATGTCCTAGAACTGTCTGACAAATGATCATGAGAGAATACATCAGCAGAGGTCAAGGCAAGGGGACAAGTAAAAAAAAAAGTAAGAAGGGCTAGATGTGTAAGTAAATGAGGGACAGAGAGAGAGAGGGAGAGGGAGAGAGAGAGAGAGAGGAGAGAGAGAGAGAAGAGAGAGAGAGAGAGAGAGAGAGTGAGAGAGATGGACAGGGTGAGGGGAAAAAAGTGAAGTGACAGGAGCAAAAGATAGAGAGAGAAAGTGGAAGCAGTGGCATGTTAAGTGCAGTTCATGTCATTCACTTCCACCGCTGTAAGATATATTATTTAACACTTCGGTCTAGGTTAAAATTCTGTGTGTGTGTGTGTGTGTGTGTGTGTGTGTGTGTGTGTATGTGCGTGTGTGTGTGTGTGTGTGTATGTGCGTGTGTGTGTGCATGGGTGGATAACCTTACAACCATGCACAAGTCTGCAGCTCTGGCATTTTCCGGCATTTGCATGATAAGGCAGCTTCACGCGTGTGTGGGTGTGTGTGTGTGAAAGAGACTGTGATCTCCATAGTGACTACGGCACTGTGTAGCTCACAGTCTGTAAATGTTATAGACTTCAGTAACTGCTTATGCTTTTGTTAATTAAACTTCTAGGTTGAGGTGAAATGTTTTATTAAAACATGAACATGAAAATGTGAAAATCTTGACATTTTAGTCGCTGCAAATTTCATTGTTTCCATTTTCAGATGCATTTCTATCTTTTCTGTTTGCTCACGACAAAACACTGAGATCAGCCGACCTGCCCCCCCCCCCCATCAGAAAAGAGGCCACATTTCAAAATATTTACATAACATCATGTCAGCGTTGATGGACTAACTTCTAGTGACTGCACTTTTTTTTGCATTAATGTAATTTTTGTTAGACTATTAGTTTCACTTTAGAAAACAAACAAGAATCATTAGTGCTGCAATAAAGAATGTGAATATTATTGAAGCCCTCGACAAGAATCAGGGTCATAGAGCTTTATTTATTACAAGCCTTTGGCTCAGTGGATCATATCTTCCCAATGCTGAGGTTGATTGGGAGCCACCTGGTTAAAAGCCAGTTAAACAAAATAGATAAATAAATTACATGTATTAAAGCATATATCAGCCTATGAATGCATATAGGTGCATGTATGCTGGTGTGCATGTGTGTGTGTTTAAATGTATGCAGTTATAGCCAGACACACTCACATCCTCTTGAGCTTCTTGTAGACAGTAAAGGCTCCTGCTGGGACACTTTTAATCAGGTTCTGCTCCAAACGACTGGAGAGAGAGAGAAAGAGAGAGAGAGAGAGAGAGAGAGAGAGAGAAGGGAGGGGTTGAGAAAAAATGGAGTTCGTTGATCTTTAATAAACCTTTAAACATTTATTTTAAAAAAAATCATTAATTCAAAGAAGATTTTCCCCCTAAAACATAACATAAGAATATCTGCTGCACATCATGGAAAACTTAGTATGTTCATTTTCTCTCCTTTAATTGCATTCAGGACAGAGAAATCACTGGTTATCATGACGTCCTGTTTTACACCTCAACCTCAGCCAAACACAAGTGTACAAAGAGGTTCAAAAGGTGGTTGTTCCGATCAACATCTACACAATATTTCTGCAGGTTGGTCTGTGTTTTGCAGCGGGAACTGGTGAAGGTCACTCAGTGTGAAACGTTGACTTGAGTTTTGCAGCTGAGTGGTAATAAGCTTACCTGGGACCAGCCCTCTGAATCAGGAGGCGGATCTGGCAACCAAAACCTGGACTGCCGACCACAATACCTGTTTGCTCAGTGAGTGTTCGGGAGGTGGAATCATATATATATAAATGTTTATAAAGGCAAAGTATGACAGCTAGCTAACTGGCTACATCAAACCTGCTGTCACTCAACCATGATAAAATACAAGCTTGAATCCGCTAATTGAACATGGAAAGTTTGCTTTAATTATAGGACTGTCAGCAGTACATGAACAATTCACTAAATCATAATTTCTAATATTTTATCTATTTGAATCTTCCATATAATTCCCTCTTTAGATGAAGCCGGACTGTATTTATGAACATATTCTCGGTTCCTCGACTTTTTCAGGCGAAGGGCCAAAGGGAATTTATTACATCTCTTTCTCCAGGAGACTGCAGACTCATTACACCATACTGGTAGTATTACTCTATTATCATGTGGGGAGCCATCAGAACTAGGCCCACAGCCCACATTTTGGGAAATGTACTGTAGTTTAGTTTCTGCTCTCCTGATGGTCTCAGAAACACATTTGTCTGTTGTAGCTCATGCATTCTTCATGTCTCCTTGTTTCTGCTATGAGACGGAGGAGAGGAAACGGACAAAGCAAAGCAAAGGAGGTGGAGGAGGAGAGGGGAATGAGAAAGTTAAAGACGTGTGGCAGACTCGCCGTAAGCATTGGAGTGGGAAAGGAGGACGACAAAGGAGAAATCAGAGGAGTGGAAAAGTGTGAACAACTTGGGCAGAGGAGAGGAAAAATCAGAGAAGAGGGGGATGCGGTGAGGTCCCAAGGCCAGCCACAGGGTCAGCTGTCAGAATGATAAATGGGAACTAATCCACCCTTCTTCTTCCTCTCCTCCCACTTTTCAGCCAACACCCAGTCCTCCTCTTGACCTCCACTCGCCATCCCTCTTTTTCTTTCTTTAGCCCTATCCCTTGGAAACTATCTATCTATCTATCTATCTATCTATCTATCTATCTATCTATCTATCTATCTATCTATCTATCTATCTATCTATCATCATATTGTATACTCTTTGTCTTTAACTGCTGTAAGTGACTTTGCAGCTTAATACGACCAATATATTTCATGATATTGACTCAAATGATCACATTTGCTGAGATTAAATGCAATTTAAGTGAATTTATTGCATCAGTTTGTAACTTCTACTCTGTAACAAGGCTTTTAAATTAAACTCTGAAGTGGTGCTGGCATTTGAATGCAACACAACGCTAACAGGTAGCTGCTTCTTGGCTTGTGTTCCTCTCTAAATTTCTGCACCTCACACCGCTGGCAGCCGACAACACCTTATTTCAACTAGGGGGTCAAAATGAATCAAGGATGTACAGATATTGACAAAGACAATCTGCGCACACAACAAGTTACAAATTATATCAGGGGCAGTAAAACAAGGTTGATACAAAGACACTTAGAGATTCAATATCAAAGGATGTATTAGAGAGAAGACATTTTAAGAGGCTAGATAAAAAATCCATAGGGTGAAGAGGTGATTAAATGACAACAGAAACAGGAGATGTCTTTGGCAGGTGAGCAGGTACACGACGTGCCGTGTATGAATACACCTACACACACTACTCAAAGCGCACTCAAACACACACATCCCTTTTAAGGTGTAATGAAAGGTGTAATGAAGTTAAATGCCTTGAGACAAACCTGTTTTGTGAAATTCCTTTATGAATACATTTCAATACAGAAGACAGATTAACACAATTCAGCACAAGCGCGCGCGCGTACACGAACACACACACACAAACACACACTATACACAATCACACACACACATTTGGCAGTGATCCTTGCCACCAGCACGCAGAAAGATGACTTTGTCCCGTTTGGAGGACTGACAATACATCATCCTATTATACCCTATTGTTTCTGGCTGCAGCAACAACATTTATTATAATGGATTCAATGCTAATCCTACGTGTATGTGTGTGTGTGTTTGTGTGTGTGTGTGTGTCCAAGACATTTCATCAAATGTTTGGTGCCTGTGGCTTGATCAAAATGCATATATGTGTGTCTGACGCTCCCAGACTGTGTGTGTGTGTGTGTGTGTGTGTGTGTGTGTGTGGTGTGTGTGTGTGTGTGTGTGTGTGTGTGTGTGCATCGGCATAAGAATGCATTTTTGCCAAAGTACATTTTTTATTTGTACAAACAAAACTAGTGTGTCTGCATCGATGTGTGTGCACTGGTGTGTGTGTGTGTGTGTGTGTGTGTGTGTGTGTGTGTGTGTGTGTGTGTGCGAATCCATTACTTATGCTGAAGAGGTATAGCGGTATTGGTGTAGCGTTGCGGGGGAGAATTGCTCCTTTACTCACATAGCAATCAACCAGCTGTCCTCTGTACAAACAAACAGGGTACAGCGCTCAATACGGATATCAAACATGTCGCATTGGAGTATATGTGGATGAGTGTGTGTGTGTTTAAATATGTGTGTAAGAGACTGAAAGAAGGAGGAAGCAAAGTGTGCGAGTTTGGCTGCAATCCAGAAAAGATTACCACTGCAAAACTCATGGTCTGCCGCAGTCTGGGTTGGAAGAAAGGGCTAGTCCATCATGGTGGTTCGACTTCTCCATGTGACCAGTTTGACAGCAAAATACGTTATGTTGAAAATTAAGAATAAGACGTTCTTACATCTCCACGATGCCCTCAGGGAGGTTGGCTGGTATTTCTGTGAGGCCTTTGCGCCGACAGTCCACTATGTTGTTGTTACAGCTGCAGCTGGGTGGACACACGGCCACCTGTGGAACACAAGTCCTCGACTCCGTCTGGGCCGGACCTGGAGATGGTGATACGCAGTATCAGAGTCTGGGTACACTGACCAGATACACTGGCTTTTGTTGAAAAAGTGGTTCATAGAGAAACTTCTGTCTTAAGTGTACGTACACCTCCGCAAAATTCTGCCATTTTTATTTTCGCTATTAGTGTCAATAAGTGTCAGTAATGCAATGTTTGTATTTTATCTCAGTTTTTGTTCATGACACTAGTCTCAGCTTCAGTTGGGAGGTTTGTCCCATGATGCTCCTCCTGCTGTTACAGAACCTTTTACAATGTGTCTGGAATTAAATTCTTTGGGGAAACAGGAAGAAATTGCATCTGGACACAACATATTACTGGATATTGAGAAGGAGGAAAGAAGGGGGAGTGAGGAAATCAAATGAAAGGAGGGAAGGAACCGTGAAAAAGAATGGAAGGGGGGGGGGGTGTCTGGTATGGAGCATGTGGGCAGAAAAGACAGGCTAAAGGCTAATAAAGAGGGAGCAGCCTGACCTGACAGTCTATTAGCACAGAGAGCTGAATCAGAGGCCTATAAACATTGCCTATACTATCTGCAGCTGATAACACCACTGCTCTTATACCAGCCTTTTAGCTGATTATGCGCTCTACACGGTGTAATTCCTTCAGTGTTATAAACTCAATGCTGAGCTGTCTGGAGTCGATAACAATATTGCTTGTAATAATGGCCTTTAGGTTTATTACACTCTCTGTATTGTATACCTCGTCGCTAGCTGTCAGCAGCATTACATTCAGCTGGGAGCATCTACTTGACTCTCTGTCAAGAATGTATTGTATACATGAGTGTAGCTGAGTCGTTCGAGGTCATTTTTTTTTTTCAAACGTTATTCCACAGGCTCGATTTCACTCTTATGATAGTTCTGGGTCAATGTGCTGAAGAAGGAATGACGCCAAATCAGCCTTTCTCAAAAAATACCCCCCCCTCCCCAAAACCAATAACCAATGTTAATGTTTTTCACCAACCACTTTAACTCATTCAGGAAAGAGATATTCTCACTGTGCTTGTCACAGAAAGTACTGAGTGTTCTTCAGGGTGACCTTCAGCCAAGGTGAAGCGCTGTAACGTTTGAACAGAATCTTACGTGTGTCAATGTTAACTCACCATTGCAGACAAAATCCTTCTTCTGCACATCTGGGACATTGAGGCCCCTCATGTGGGCGGGGGCCATGCACTGGGTGAAGGGAGCCAAGCCCCGTCTGGCTCTGAGCCAATCAGAGAGCCAGGACAGGTGACAGTCACAGTGGAGGTTGTTTGAGTGCAGACGACTAAGAGGGAGAGGGAGAGAGAGAGAGAGAGACAGAGAGAGAGAGAGAGAGAGAGAGAGAGAGAGAGAGAGAGAATGGTTATTTATCAGAAATCATGTGTAATTAAATACAGTTATCAGTGCATAATAATAAGACCCAGACACAATAAGACCTGTGAATATGAAATGCTTACATTCAAAAATTCATAATTCAATTCATACATTCAGAAAGTCTGTGAAGTTAAACTGAGCTCAGATAGAGCAAATGTATTTGAGTCTGCATTCAAATAGGTTCTATTTTTCACACCGCTTACACCCTTGGCCGGGATCGTGAGGCCGTCGCTTGGGTGAAACACACACACACACACACACACACACACACACACAAACAGGCACTCTCACTCAGACACACAAAGTAATATCCTCGGCTCTCATTTCCCCCAAGGTCTGTGACAATAAGACTCCCTCTAGAGAGAGGACACATACGGCCAAATCACAATCTATGTAGAAAGGCAGACACAGGAAAGGGGGACACAGATAGAGGTGGGAAAGAAGAAGATAAGTCTGGAAAAAGAGACTGAAAAGAGGGCAAGACAGATTCAGATATGAAGAGAGTGGACACAAAGGCTGGAGGGGAGAACGAGAAAATGAATGTAAAGAGGTGGAGATGACGAAGAGAGGAAAACATGGAGCAAATCAATTTATTAAGAATGGTATTTCAAAAATCTATTTAGATGATTCTTGGTTAATTTGTTGATTTGGTTTTATAGTGACTAGCTAAGAGTGACAAGACGTATGATTACATGGGCATGGGGTGCGTCTCAGATCTCTAGGCTTACAGACCCCCAGAGAAAGATATTTTAAAGGGTCAGTTCACCAAATATATGTTCTCACATGCATCTGTTGCTACATGTATCTATCCTTACAGTTAGTTTTGGTTTTATATCTTCCACTATCCTCCTTCCAATTCCTCTTTTCTCTTTTCTCCACTTCACCAGCACACAGATGAATGAAATTTTGTTTGTGGTGTTTTTCCCGAGCCAGCGCCCCTGCTGCTTGAGGAACTCAACACATCATGCGAAAACAACAGTTTCCCTAAGGACTATTTCTTTAGTAGAAAGTGGTGCAAATCCCAAATCTTGACAGCACAGTCTGTCAATAATTATGAGTAACTGGGACATAGTTTCTGGAAGGAGATGTCACTTTCAATCTTGAGAGTGAGAAAAACTAAACTTTATTCAACCTTCAGTGTAATGAGGTGGAGGCAGAAACCTCAAGAGAAAAATCTGACAATCTGGAACCATAAAGGGCAAATTTATCTGCATAGTTAGAGAGAGAAAATATGTTTATTTATAAGTGAACCAAGCCTTTAATGTATTGTGCAACATATTATTGAATTTTGCACATCATTTTATTGTAAACTAAATGATTCTAGTACTTAAGATTCTCTCATCACTGAATCGCATTGTTAACGTGAGAGGATGATGGGAAATTAATCACATCTTAAATACATTAAATCATATTTTAAGTTACATTTTCACAATAATAGGATTTAATTAAATGGTACTGCTCATCAGGTGATGTTTCACAGAGCTGAGACTCTCTACGGGCGGCATTAGCTGGATCTGACACCTTGAGAGAGAGAGAGAAAGAGAGAGAGAAAGAGAGAGAGAGAGAGAGGAGAGAGAGAGAGAGAGAGAGAGAGAGAGAGAGAGAGATGAGGAGGAGGAGGAACGGCAGAATGTCTTGTCAGCGTATTATATGCCAGCCGGGATATCTAGCCTTTCAGAAGACAGGCCTCCCTTTGTAATAAAGCAGAGGACAAATCCTGTTATGGAACAGAGATGGGCTCATTGATGCTAGCAGCGGGGGCAGTGGGTTTTAATACCGCTCTCCCATTATAAATCCAGTTTATAGTCAAACCCCCGCCTGGAGATAGCCACGTCCCGGCCCACCCCCGGCTCAGCCTTAATTACTGACAAGTAGGATTAAAACACAGGGGAGAATGGGAGCAGGCAGGGGGTATGGAGAAAGTGTATGTATGTGTGTGTGTGTGTGTGTGTGTGTGTGTGTGTGTGTGTGTCGGGTGTGTTTCTATGTAGCTGAAAGTCAGTGATAGCGTTTGTTGTGCTCATTGGTTGCGAGTGAATACGTGCACGGTGCATGATGTTTTCATGAACATGTGTGTGTGTCTATCTGTGCTTTTTCTGAGGGATACCGGGCACATCTTTAGTGCAATGAATTACACAAACACACAAGCAGTGGGAGTTCTAATCTTTTCATTGGTTCAAGTTTCTGAATAAGAGGCACCATGAGGTGATATCATTACTGCTAATAGAATAGAAGGATACTGCAGAAAGAAAGAGAAAGAAAAAAGGCAAAATATGATGGATGGATTGAGATAGAGAGAGAGAGAGAGAGAGAGAGAGAGAGAGAGACAGAGAGAGAGAGAGAGACAGCGAGCGTGTGAGAAAAAACAGATAGCATGAACTAAATAGTGGCCATCTGAAGAAATCACAGATTAAGGTGGCAGGGGAGGTAAGCCATTTAATTTAAAGAGAAGTTTCTACACACACACACACACACACACACACACAGACACCTACACACACTGTGGGACACAAGGGAACTCAGAGAGACCTAGACTTAGAGACACCTACACACACTGTGTGTAGGTGTCTCTAAGTTCCCTGCTAATCAAATCAGGGACATCTCTAAACAATTGATTGAATAAGTCGTTTTTATAAAAGCAGCAAATTCAATATCAGGATCCGAGGGCGGCAAAAAAGAACGGACACCAAATTTAATACAGAGGAGGCGGCGAGAAGGAGCTGCATGAAGAGGCAGTGCAGGAGAAGGGACAGGATGGACTGAGATGTGAACACTGGACAGAGAGGAGGTGGAAGAAAGGAGAGGAAAAGGAGGAGGAAGAGGAAGCAAAGCAAGTGAGTGAAGACATTTTAGCAAATAATGATGAGGGTGGGCGGAAAGAGAGGATCATTAAAAGCGAGAAAGATGCAGAGAATAAGGCAGAAAAGGGATGGATGAAACGTGAACTTTGAAGCAAAAACACTGAGGAGGAGACAAAAAAGGGAAGAGGAAGAAGGATTAAATCAGAGGAGACAGTCACTCAGTGTTGACAGAAAACAGAAGAAGACGAGGGCTCCTGATTAAAAGATATTGGATATTAGTAACTCAATCTCCTGGCAACTGTGCAGTTGTGCTGCTGCCTGAAATCCAATTTTAAAAGGCTGATTTTGAGCCGTATTGCCACTAGAGTTGCAGCAGTATGCAGGAAATATCCAAACGCCGCCATGTGATTGGCTGTTGGCGGACACCGTCGGTCAAAAGTTGAACAGAAGACATGGTCATAAAAGATAAATGGACCACTGTTGTCCTGCTTGTATTTAGCAGTGTTGTGTATTTAGAAATCCCCCATTTCTGAATGTTAAGTAGGGCTGTGTGACCACACAAGTGGCTCTTCAAAATGGTGATTTGGGGAGGAAATCCCATTCTCTGCATGCTGGTTTGGCAAAATTCAACCCCACTGTGGCCAGCAGGAACGCAACCAATGGTCTGCCTCTCAGACAGTCCCCAAGGGATTATGGGTAGCCTCCCTTGAGATGTCGTGCCATGGCTCTGCCAATTGTAAGTGTGTATCTTAGTGTCTGTGCTCACATCAGTAACATCAGCATATGAGGTTTCTTCTAATGAATCAAAGCAGATTGAACTACGGAGCCTTAAAAAGCCTTTCTTGTGGTATTAATGGAGTTACCATTACTCAAGGGTGTGTGTGTGTATGTGTGTGTGTGTGTGTGTGTTTGTTTGTGTGTGTGTGTGTGTGTGTGTGTGGTGCATGCACATGTCACTGTATCCATCTCCATGTGTATCTATGTGTGTGTGTCTGTGTGTGTGTGTGTGTGTGTGTGTGTGTGTGTGTGTGTGTGTGTGTGTGTATGTGATGGCCACATGATTATTCACAGTCATGAAACAATAGAAGAGCTGGTCTCTTATTATGGCATGATTAGATGATCACACACAGACCGCACTGCCATGCTGTGTGTGTGTGTGTGTGTGTGTGTGTGTTGTGTGTGTGTGTGTGTGTGTGAAAGTGAACATTGTGTGCAGTGTGTTTCTGTACTTACTCAGTTTACATGAAAGTGGGCAGTAATTCATCCACGTGCATGTGTGTATGTGTTAATGTGTAACCACAGAGTGCATGTGTACGAGCATCTGCAGTATATGTAAATACCTCTTTGTATAAATGTGTGTGTGTGTCTGTGTGTGTGTGTGTGTGTGTGCGACTGTGTGTTATACTCACAGTGTCCGCAGCTTGGGCATGTGGTTGAAGCTGGACAGGGGGATGAGGGTGATGTTGTTGTTGTTGAGAGTGCTGGATGGAGAACCAGAGAGAGGGAAGAGGGAGGGAGGGAGGGAGGGAGGGAAGAGAAAAACAGATTGTTAGAAAAATAACACCCTGGTGCCACTTATTGGTCTGTTGGTTCAAACTCTGACGCAAGTCAAATTACAGTCTATCCAAAATGCAGATTCAAGTCCTTGTCACCATTTCCCCCCAAAGAACTAATAATAATATAATATCTAATATAAAATAAGAAAAGTAGTTTACATCGACCTTTGTCGATGGCAGTGGTCCCAAACGTATGGGCCAGGACAAAAATCAAAAAATGAGACATCAAAAAATCAAAAATGTGATGTGGTACACCAAGTTATGTTTGTTTTTCCAGACTTTTCTGCAAGGATTAGTCATTTCTTGGGAAATACTGCATCGGTTTATCTCTTTGGGTTTGTAAAACTCTTCTAATTAAGCAATCTGAGAAGAGGAAAAATACTTGTTACACATTAAACCTGTGACGAGGGGTCACAAGACAGGAGAATATTAACTTTATTGTTTACCAGTGTTCGAGTTGACTTAGGATATAACAAAGAATTGTGCTTACTAATTTATTTTAAGTTAAGAGCTTTAAGGCTAATTGGATCGATGGTGTAGTGGAGAGTACACTGGCACAACACTTTGTGACACAGAAAACAATGTTTTTTAGTTTATTAAGAACAGAAATTATTGTAAATTGCTCTTTTTCCTTTATTGTTTTTTAATTTTTTTTTTTATAAATAAAAGTTTTTCTGTATCTGAATTGAGGTTGTAAGGGTAAAGGGTTTTGTATGATGCAGATTGTTAAACCCACTAGAACAAATTTGTAATTCCAGGTTATATAAACAAAATTGACTTGACTTGAATTGAAATTATTTGAACATCGTGCAACATCAAAACTGAGACACAAAGTCTGACCCTCTGTCCAGGGTGCCCCTGATGTGCCAAGTCATCACATAGAGTTATAACTCATTATTTATTAATGCACACATACATATGAACACACACACCCCTGATCTGTGCTTCTTCCATTTCTAACTCATAAGCAGGTCACTGCTGTCTCGGGCTATTAGCACGCTCATAAACTATACTCTGTCTCATATGTAGTATCGACCTGAATGGAATGAAAAACAAGGTTGACTGTCATTACAAGAAAACACAACCACACACACACACACACACACACACACACACACACACACACACACACACACACACACGCACACACGCACTCACACACACACACTCTCCCTCTCACACACACACACAAAAGGTCCCACTCAGTGTGTTGAAGAAACACAACGCCTATTGATTCTCTGTGGTTTTCATACACAGAAATGGAGACAGAAATGAGAGCAGAGAAAAGAAAATGCAGAAAAGACGGATATTCCATCAAAGCAATCCACAGGGGGATCAGATTGCAATGACAGACTAGTACAAACTGGTAAAGCTGCATATACAAAACAAAATATATCAGAACACAAGCAGGTCCCTCGTGACTTAAGCAGTGTATGCATGCACATAAAATTACAGCACAGCAAAACACGAGGCTGGACACACAACTCACATTACAGGATATGTTCACATGTGTGAAAAAACGCCAAAACGTATTATCTTTAGAGGTACTGTCGGCTGTGGGTGTTTTAAAAAAAAAAAAAAGGTACAATTTACAAATCAGAAAACTGTTTGCAGTGTTAGAAAATAAAGAGAAAAATTGAGAGATAATACAAATGAACTACGGATTATGTGCCAGATTTGTCAATAATAAAAAAATATAAAAGATAAACTTTGAGCTGCCAATGAATTTTTCGAAATCCCTTTTTACCCAAATCTTTGCATAACTGATTTTATTTTTTCTAATCAAAATAAACTGATAAATTTCCCAGTTGATTTGGGGAGAAATACAATATACAGCAAAAATAATATACCCCCTCATTATAACTTGTGAGACTGTTCAAATGGCTTGAAGTCAAATTTTTTACAGGAAAAAGTCAACAATGAAAATAAAGTAAATGAGAGATCCCTGTTACATTAGAAATCCAGGGATTTACTCAAATTTATACTACAGAGTCATTTTTCTGGTGGCTTGCAGGAGCCAACATCAACACGAGCCAGTGCAACCCTTCGCTTTGTTTTTGCCCAAGTTTCATGGATCATTAATTTCACTGGAGAGAAAATAAGGCCAGTTTACTTTACATATCACCCGAAACCTTGTGTATTCAAAGAGTCATTGTTTCAGGAAGAATAAAGACTGAGCAGTCATTTTTTATACATGAAACCCATTCATTTTTCACATTTGACAATGTGTTTTTAATGGTTTGAGACAAGGACAAGGTCAGCTTTCTCCCTGAGAAATGGCCCCAAATCAAGATGAAAGGATTTTTTTTTTTTTTTTTTTTTTTTACAGCATCAATATGTTTGGGCCTAAACACACAGTGTGACTATGTTCAGATTTCGTCGTCAAGCAACGAGGATGGTTTGTTTTACGTGCTGTCATGGTGTATGTTGTACATACTGTTCAAAATAGGCTCATTACCGGGGGTTTGCTGTGTTTTCACTAACACCCACTCAGCCTTAAAATAGACTATTTTTGCTTCACTCTGTTGATGTTACTACTTTTCTTTCTCTTTAATTCTCTCTCCTTCCGATTCTCTTTCTACATTCTCCTCCCTGCCAGTGTAGCCTCAATGGCCTTGGTAGACGGATAAAGTTTCACACTCGCTCTCACTCACTCACTCACACACACACACACACACACACACACACATCAGGAGTGCTGCTATGGTCAGCCCTGTCAGGGGCGATTCCACCCAGTATATATAATTTAATTGTGGAATAACAATAATTTCCCTCTGCAATTTCCCTGTCAGTTATTCTCCCACTCACTCCATCCACCCCCCCACATCTCTCTGCCTTAATAAAGTAGCGACTGAACTGACTTAAGCCAAGATAAACACTAAAAACATCATTTAGAAGTCCGCAGCTATGTTTTATATTGTGGCTGTTTTTTTCCCAGTTTATGTTACACGCCTCTGGCCACAGCTACACTCTTGAAAATTGTGCATCGTTTTAGATTTGAAATGATCATAAACAAATTTAAAAAAAATTAAAATATTTGCATTTTGGCAAAGGCAGAAACTGTCACTGGAGGATCACCACTTGATATTGCTAAGATATGGAGGATCCAGTTAATTCACGTCTAAGCACCTGAACAAGTGAGACTTTGATTTGTGTCGTAATTTGCCTTCATTTAACCAAACTAACCAACTGTAACACTTCACCTGAAACATGCTGAGCTTTTGTCCCCCCCCCCAAAAGAAAAACATATAGATGTGCTGACACATCTCCTTTTAAAATTCTGGGTGCATTATATAACTGACAGAAGAGCCTGAGCTAAACCTTGGCACTAGAAATGGCTGGACAGCAGTACACCTGTGAGTTTCTGCATTTGATTCAACTCTTTGGTTTTATAGTGTTAAATATCCGATTGGTCCAGATGGGGACTTTCCACTGGTTCTGCACTCCACCTCATGTCAGTCTAAACTTTATAATCCTGCAGCCTTGACAGATCCCAACACACCATCCTGTACTTTGACCACAAAATCACACAGTACAAACCAGAACATTGGCTGTGTAGTCATGGTCCCATTTACAAATGTCTCACAACTGATGTTATTCGGTTAGGAAAATACTTTGTGTACTGTGTATTAGCATCCTGTGTTGCAGCTGTTTCCTAAGTGACGTTATGCTTTGAGTTAGAGAGATTTATCCTTTTTGCTGGCCTTTCACTCTTATGTTCTTTTTTATGGCTGATTTCAGGATGAACTGATGTTAAAGTTAATGCTGTATCATATACCGACAGGGTGTGGAGTCACAGAGTTAAGGATAATGCTTCACACATGATTTATAGGTTAAATAAGCTGCTCACATTACTGGATGTTATTCAGATTCAGATATTTCTTCAATCTTGTGTATTTGAGGATAATTAGTCAGTATCTCTAACATGGAATCCAGTGATTGATGTAGTTATATTTTTATCCATTAAATACTAAGCTATCTTGCAATCCTTTTTTAAAGCAGTGATTTTTGTTAAAATTTCAGATTTTAACATAGATTAAGGTCATATATAAAACCAACATGTTACTGGAAGCTCAATGCACTGCAGATTAAAAGCCCGTTTTTAAAAAAAAATCACATTTTGTTTTTGCAGTCATAGTAAAAGAGAGCTCAAGGACTGGTCCAACATTGTTTGTGACACACATTCTTTCTATTACAAAATGCCTATTCAGCTCCATTTTTTGCTATTTAATTTGAGATAGGCTGCAGTGACCACTGCAGCGGTGTTGCAGGATACATCCATGATCCCCTGTGTCTGTGTGTATATACACATGCATGTAAGTGTGTGTGCTACTATGAAGTGTGTATTCTTGAGTCAGCATGTACAGTGCATGCTTGCGTGTGTCTGCATGCAATGCAGTAGTCTTTCTGTTGCAGTAAAAGGGCCTCTGCAGTCAGTGATGGAGGAGACTCTTTAGAGGCAACCCACCAGGGAGATGTTATCGTTTGTGTTTGTGTGTGTGCTTATGTGTGTGCTTGTATGTGTGTGTGTGTGTGTGTGTGTGAGAGAGAGAGAGAAGGAGAGTGATGTTATCATGTGTCTTTGCTGCAGCCTACACACTGAGGTCAAAGCCTTACTCGTCAATCTTCCCTCCCTCCCTCCCACACATACACACACACACACACGCGCGCGCACGCACGCACACACACACAAAAACGCACGCACGCACACACACGCACACACACACACACACACACCACACACACACACACACACACACACACACACACACACACACACACACACACACTGCAGAGGTCCAAACATCTGCTCTACTTTTAAGATGCTGGGTATTAAGCCGGGCATGAAAAATATCTTAAATAATAAATAAATACTCCAAAACAGCTTTTGATCATGAGGTTACCTTAGAGTTCGGTTACCTAGTATTTGACAGCATTGCTGTATTTAAGGCTCAGGACAGGAACAGAGAACAGGCGACATACAGAGAGTATGGTTCAGGTGACATAGGTTTCCTGGTTGTGTTCTCAACACAAAGAAAATAAATCTAGGGAGATACAGTTATTGACCCTGGAGAAATCAGAAAATGTCTGAGTTTATTTAGAGGAAAAACAAGGAGGAGTAGTTTCCATCTTCTTTGAAACTGCTGGCACATGGGCAAATATGGTAACCTGAAATCTGTGAGTTAAGTTTAGAAAGTTACATCGGCAGACCTTAATGTAATTTTAATGTTTTGATGTCACTACAGCCCAAAGCAAAGACCCAATTCCATCTGCTTTTCCCTGTTTACACAAAGTCTTTTAGCAGGTGTCATAAATGTAAAAAAAACATAAAGGTTAATGTGTAGGTTATTTTGTGAGATCTAACCAGTGATGTTCATCTATGAGTCCAGAAGACCATTCTTGTTTTTACAAGCAATATTCTGAATACTCTCTGTGACCTTAAGTTTTACCCCAACGCTTTGCTGACTGTTGTGTGTTTTCTGTCATACTGAAATTAAAACTCCACAGGGTGGCTTCATCGTTTAAGACGCTAACCTTAAGGTCAGACTTTTCATTAATGTGTCCATTACCAGCTGTTTGTCCTCTGAAAGTCCTTTTGAGTGAGACAGATGTGAATGTAAACTTCTGCAGATCTACGAAGAATAAAAATGAAGATATTTTTAATCTCTACATGTGTGCATGTGCATTTATGTTTGTCTGGTGGTTCAGTTCAGTTCTGTGTCTATTTGTGTGCAGCTCCACAAAGTCTAAGCTGCGACTGTGCGTGTCGAAATGTGTGTGTAATAAAGTGAATTTTCTATTAGTCTCTATTATGCTTAATCAGCCTTAACAGACACAGATCAATACACTGACAGAATGTGTGAATTACTACAGCCACTAAAACACTACACAACAACTTGTGCAACTTTATGACTGTGATTACAACCAATATTGACTTAACATTCAATACGATTATTCTCTCTCGTAATCACTAACATTAGTTATGGTCGGTGAGAAGGAGCAGAGTGAAAGGACAACGCTGACGACTGAATCACCAAACACAACGTAAAACAAATCATAAAATGTACCTTTATGTAACATGTTGGAGTGGTCATTTTAGTCTTTTGCACTTTCATTGTACATTCAATTTGTGATTATACTCACAGAGCATCCACTGATAATAACAAAATACTCTCTTAGGAAAATTTGCCCAGCTTTTGTGATACATGAGGAGCCAGTTGACAGAGGTGTTACCAATGTGTGAAGCAGAGGCTGAACTTCATCGCTTTCCTCGCTTCATTTCAATTCTCTGCAGTCGTCTTGGACTATTAGACTTTTTCCTGCACTGATGTCTCAGTTTAGATGGAACTCTGGAGCAAAAACCCTCTGGTGCACTTGGACCTACTCTTAAATCTCAAATCAATACTCCATTGTGGGCATGAAACCACAAACTGAAAGCGTAACAAAGCAATTTTATGACCCTACTTACAACCACATTGTTGCTACGATTTATCAAACTGACTCTAATAATTGCAACATTATACAGCAGCCTTTGATGTGACAAAACAAAGATCCCAGAAACACACACTGTTTTCATCAGGGTCTTACTAAATGACAACCATTAACGTTACAGTGACAATTTGTCTCAGTTTAACCTGGGAGCTGCTCTGCAAGCAAACTGTTTGCACCAGTTCCTCATCTACACTGATCAGCCACAACATCATAACCAGGTACTGGTTTCTGTGCTGTGGCTGATCGGTGCGGGACGGGTACATTTGTGTTTTCACTGGTTACAGTGACTCATGGTCAGGAATGACAGGTGTAATTAACCATCTTAACAATTGTTTAGAAAAGTGGCAGCTGGCCAGAGAATCTGGATTAATACCCAGTTACACAAGCATTTAAAATAATTCTTAATTAATAATCACACAAACACCACTATCAGTGGGTCTGCCTGCAGGGGTAAGGTAAATCTATGTGATTCTTTTGCATTGAGTTCAACTTCAGTAAAGTCCGACACGCAAAAGAACAGTGAGCTGTCTTGAAAGTTCTGACCTTTGCATCATCCATGTTTATCAACCAGTCCTCCAACCTAAAAACCATAAGTAGTTCGTCTCTATCCTCTGATACAACCCATAGAAATGTTTCCTGAATTTGCTTCCAGCTGGCGACAAGACATAAACCACAGATAAACTGCTAAAAATCACTGCTGAAAAATAAATAGCTTATTCTCTTATGATGTGACAGTGCTATAGTAAAGGGTTGGTTAGGTTTAGGCACAAATACAACTTGGTTAAGTTTAGAAAAAGATTGTGGTTTGGGTGAAAATAAGTACTTTGTTGTGATGTAACCATGACCCTAATAGTCATGGTTACAATTATAAATACATGGTTAAGGTTACAGAACGGTTTGAAACACGAAATGAACCTCCCATATTAAAGTCCAACATTTTGTCAATAGCATCATCCCCAACCTCCTCCCATAGTGGACTTTTTCTCTATATGAAGTCACCGGACTTCATCCGTTGCTCCGGTCATAATTACTACAGCCACAAGAGGGTTTAGTAACTTGTCCTGCGATAAACAAAGGAGATGTGGTTTGCAGACAGTTTTGAGACATTGATCAGTGGTGTAAATAAATCTTTTGAATAAACTGTGCAAATTCATGGCGCATCTCTTTATTGAATGAGATCCTGACACCAAAATGCCAGGACAACTATTCCGATTAACTATGGGTTTCATCTTAGAGGCTCACTAGTTAAATAATTGTTAGTTCTACCCCACAGTTGCTCTTCACTGTGCCCCTTCCTGGTTTGACCGGGCCTTTACAGATAACTTTAGGGCTAATTGGCAAATTCAGTAGACCAATACAGTGCATTGTATCCAATCATTTTATGTTTTAAAGTTTCACAACTAACTTTATCTTGTAAAAACTCCCCTTCTCATCCTCTGCCTCACTGTAAATCAACTCATGGTTATTGTAGCAGCTGTGTAATGAGTTCATAACCTTCTCTGGAGGTTGTTAAATCCTGTGGTGGGAAATTGTTCACTTATGTTGGATTAGATGAAGAAAAAAGCAGAGAAAGGATAGAACACAGCATTAATGAATAAATGAACATGAATTTAGTGCTGTCACTTTGTACTGGTTGCATACTGTTAAAAACGTGTATCATTATTAATGTTAACTTTGCAACACCTACAGCTAATCTCCTGTATTCAATACATCATGTATAAAACATATTGGAACGCCATTCAATATCAATAGCTAAAATAAAATGCAAAGGAAAGGTTACTGTTGTTGTTATTAATGATATCAAGTAAAATCAAGCTAACATGCCTGTTTCTAAATTGAATCTTTTCAGGGCCCAAATTGGAATTCCTGTGCCATGACTGGAAAAATATTGATTGGAAAGATTAAATGCAAAATGTTATTTGTCAGAAAATAAAATGGGGCTGAACAGCAAATGGGGAGGGCAGGTTAAAGCAGGTATAAATTGTATCAAAGAGAAATGCTGATTGTCATTCAAAGCATATGAAGCCAGTGAAAACATCGATTTTGCAGAAGTGCGGTTTTAAACAGGTTTAAAATCATCAAATGACTTCGAAGATCCCTGAGTTTCCTGTGCAGCATTTTGTTACTCGCTCAGAACAACAACGTTTAAGTGTGAAATGGCACAAACCGAAACCTCTTCTGGAAGCATGTGATGATCATTCTCATAAAGTTGCAGTAATCCTAATCACTTTCCAGCAATTACTTGTCAGTTAAACAAGTGACTGTGGAGGAAAATGTAAACGTGCTGTCTGTGATGTCAGGTGTTTGACAACTTGTAATTGAGTTTTGCCACTGCTGCCATCTCTGGCAGCCAGACTATTGGGGCAAAGGTGGACTTGACACGCGAGCCGCTTTACTGTAGCTACCATAGCAGAGATACGTCAATCAAGCTCCTTTCAATATTGTCTTAATGAAATGATAATTTAAACAGTTACCACTGAGACACAAAGTATAATAAGTGACATTGGCCTGATTAGCCTATAGAGTTAGTAGCTTAGTAGCTTACCTTAGCAAAAATATTGGAAACAGTGAGAAACAGCTTTTTTCTTGGCTACAGTAGCTCCCTAGAGTCTTCTCATCACTGTGAAGTTGTTGGGCAACCAGCCGATACTCTAGGAGGTTACTGCTCCTGGCCAAGAAATAATCTGACCCATACCTGCCCTATTACTGCAACTTTTAGACTTCACTTTGTGTGTTGATTAAACAAACAAGACACACCATGTTACTTAGCCTAAAGCTGAGATTTAGGGATGCTAGTTTGTTGATTATGCTACTTGTGGAACAGTTTCCAGTCGCTGTGCTAAGCTACATTAGCGGGCTTCCAGACTGATACTAATCTCTTCATCTAACTCCCTGAAAGAAAGCGGATACATGTATTTCCCAAAATGTCAATGACTATTCATGTAGGGGCCAAACTTCAGTGTGAAACTGAACTAACTCGCATAACAACAGCATAACGCATTTCTTCTTCTCAGCACTCAACCAAGGTGGTAGTTGCATATACAAAATATACCATTTGTTGCACAATGTAAAATGGAAGAGCTTTCATAAACTGGCTATAGGTGAATAACTGTTGCATATATTAATCAGCGGTACTAAGTAGACAAGTAATTATTAGCAACATTACAGATCATTACTACTTTATAATTTACCCTTAATGCTAACATAGTTCTGATAGGAATTTATTTCTCTGAGAGCTTTCCCACACAGATGCTGAAAAGGGGCCAACTATGGAAAGGCCTGAAAGAGTCTTTGAGTTGTGTGAAGAGCCCTCAGCATCTTCCCCGGGGCCTCATTACAACTTTAGGAGAGGAGGCAAAAGGAAACGCACGGACACTTCACTCCTTCAATCACTCCTTTGTTTAACCCCTTCACACCTTAACATTTACGCTCTCACTAGAGCGAGAGGGCAACTAGGAGAGCCCCCGAAATGTGTGTCACTCTCTCAGTCAAAGCGGTAACACGAGCATTTAACCTATTCACTCTTTCTATTCACTCCTTCACCACTAGAGACATGGGGGAGGGGAGACACCTTTCTATAGGAGACTTGGAGATAAGCAAGTATGTGTGTGTGCTTGTATGCGTGTGCTTGTGTGTATATGTTGGGGGCAGGAGAGCTGTATTCTGTCTCGCTGAGTCAGACAGTGAGACTCACCCACCCTTGGAGTAATCAGTCATCCGAGAGTCACATAGTGGCGCAGCCCAATGCCGTGCTTCTGTACACGCAGGTGTGTGTGTGTGTGTGTGTGTGTGTGTGTGTGTGTGTGTGTGTGTGTCTGTTGGAGGGTGTAGGTGCGTGTGTTAGTAGGTATGTTCGGTGGGCAAGGACAAACAAAGGGTTTTCAAGGATGTAACTTTGTGTGAATGAAAGCTTGAGTTTACAAGTGTATGTGTCTGTTAGTGTGTACGTGTGTGTGTTTGTGTGTGTGTGTGTGTGTGTGTGTGTGTGTGAATGTGTGGGAGGTTGGTGAGGCTATGAGACAGAGAAAGAATACGCGAATGAATGTGCCTGTCCTTCATTCAGTGTGTGTCTCTTTTGATCAGGAGATTTCAGCTTGTAAGTTGAAGTGATTTTTGACCCTGTTGACTTTAACACTGAGCTATAAAGGTCTATGAGGTCTGCACACAGGCTTTAAGGGCCTTTAGGTAGAAGAGTTAAGGGCTTTTAGTGGTTGAATTGTCTCATATTTGAACTTTCCCACGGGGTTTAATGCCTGCTTTAATGCTTTACCCTGGCAGCCTCGTGTTAAATCGTCTATGAGTGAGTGCGTTTTGTTTGCGTGTATGTGTGTGTGAATTTTTGTGCTCCTTTCTGAGCTGTTCCATACATATATGTGTGTATGAGGGTGTGTGTGATCGGGCTGGTTTAATAAACTCTCAAGTGTTTGTACAACGAAAGTCGCGTAATTTACTCCTCTCATCTCCGAGAAAATTGGCATTTCCAGAGGGTTGCCGTTGGAAACCACCCTGGGAAAGCTCAACTGTTTACAACCAAAACCGAAAAACACACTAAAAGATTGAGATAATCAGTAGTTAAAGTATTTTCTGACGAAATCTTTTGCCGTGCCTCATTTAAAATGATATTTATGACATAGTGAGCATATGATTTATCATTTTACTTTTCTCCCTCACAGAAACAATTTCATGAGTGAAACCTCGACATTCTACAATTTGGTCTCTTATTCTTCTGCTGAAAATATGGCTGCACCAATGGAGGCAAGTAAAGGTTTCTGTATTGGCGCTTCAGTTAAA
This sequence comes from Seriola aureovittata, assembly GCF_021018895.1. Lineage (NCBI taxonomy): Eukaryota > Metazoa > Chordata > Actinopteri > Carangiformes > Carangidae > Seriola > Seriola aureovittata. Next base: position 8,786,109 of record NC_079371.1, on the reverse strand, counting down.
TGAATAATGGCTGTTTGCATTGTTTCTCACTGAGACCAGTATGCTGAGCGCTGCAAGCTTTTCAAGACTGCCTGAAGGACAATGAAAGAAACTATATCCAGCAAAATGCCAAGAGTTAGATAGATTCAAACTTGAAACACAAAGGTGTCTCTGTGAAACATTGACGCTCTTTGAAGCGGGGTGTAGATGAAAGCCTGACTGTGGAGTAAAGTTACAAAAGCTAAAACCACAGTCTGATGAGATTTTAATCAAATTAACTGACACTAAGTAAACAGGGATGCATACAGCCTCTTGGTTTGGCAGGAGGCTGTGTATGTATATGAGAGGGAGGGAGAGAGGGAGGGCGAGAGAGAGAGAGAGAGAGAGAGAGATTGGGGAAAAGGGTGACAACAGACAAAAAGAGAGATGTACATAACAATCTCCTGATGAGACCATTACACCTTAAACGAGAATAAATTAGACTGCAGATTGCCTCTCTGCTTTGACTCTCCTTTCTCTTGCTGTCCTCTTATCTTCTCTCAATTGTCTTTTAGCTCTGCTTGATTTCCACCTTAAATCGCTTTTCTCTCTCTCTCTCTCTCTCTCTCCTCCTCCTCCTCCTCCACTCGCTTCATCACCCTCTCTCCTCCTCCTTCCTGTCCTGCCGCACAGTGGGATGTGATGAATTGTGTGTGGGTCAGACTGCCGGCACCGAGCTCTTCCGATATCTGACGCTGTCCCCGACTCTGCATAAGCTCTCTGTTACCCACCTCCTCCCTCTGTGTGAGCCGTCTGCTACCGACTTAATGTGTTACCTGCACGGCTGTTTAGGTTTGTTGGCACCCCCCCCTCCACTGCAGCATGGTCTGAGTTGAGCTTTAGTTGATACTCCCGCCTTCGTTTATCTGCTCTTTATTACAGAAGAAGGAAAGAAGCTTTTGACAGAGCACAAACTCGTGTTAGAACATTTCGGCCAAGATGACATACAACTCTGTACATTACACATATAATACTCTATATCTATCTTTATGAATCCGTGAGAATGGACATTACAGTTTCATCTTTGGCCTGCTATTGTGTGGTGGAAGCTGGCAGTAGGGTCAGCCGATATGATGGTGGTTACACAAGAGGCCACAAAATTTGCCAACCAAGATTTTGTTCATTCACATTGATTATGGGATGGCTAGGCTTTTATAATTATTAGAAAGAGTGCATTATGGTCCTATATGCCTATGTGCCTACAAAGCAAAGGAGGCTATAATAAGATATCACTTCCAGTTTGAAATTTCCACTCTCCAAAACGTCAAAGAAATGGCAGTTAACTGTGGAAGTCAAGAGAAGATCTGGAAGCCCAAGAAGTGCGTTCTGTCTGGGCTACAGGCAAAGTAAAAGCTCCATATGACTGCGAAGGACCTACAGGAAGATTTACCCTCTGGTGGAAACATGTGCTGCGGACAGATGAAGTTAAAATTGGCCACAATCACCAAAAGGTGTATTTGGAGGATAAAAGGAGCAGCATTTTATCAAAAAAGCACCTTGTCAACCATTTAGTAAAGTGTTCATATTATTCACTGAGTTTGTGTAGCAGACAGTGCCACAGGAAACATTACATTTATATTCAGTGAAAAATATCAGCAAAACCAAAGCGTAGCTCCACACAATGCCGCAATTACTGTTAAGTTTTTGTATTTCTATTTTTTTCAGTTCATGAAATAAAAAGTAACAGTTCAGCAGCACTTGAAGAAATTGCCAAAATGGCCTAAAATAGAAAACACATGTGGTTAAAACGTTTTTGGACATATCAACTCAAAGTATTTCCACACCAAAGAAAACTAAAGTGTGTGTGGGCACACACACAGTATTAATGGGGCACACAGTAGGCTTTTAGTTAGAAGTAGTTAGCAGAAAATGAAAATAAAGAATCAAACTGTAGAAAATATTTTGTGCTCAGTGGTGGAAAATCCCCCAGAGAGCCTTGTCATCAATTTTAGACAGAATCAAAAGATGACGTGTAACTCTATCCTACATTTGTAACAGTGTCGGTGCAGTTTATGATCTCTTTGGCTGTTACTCTCAAAGCTGTTCTAATCGCTGTCACTACTCCCTCCCGCCTCTATCCAACGGCTGTATATCAGTCTTTCTCTTCACTTTCTTCCCTTCCTCTCTCACTCTGCGTGACATGTCTCTTCCCTCTTTATCACCTCCACCTCCTTTCCTTTCACATCTTTTCTCTCCCACTCTCTCTATCTTTTTTTTTTTTCCTCCTCCAACCCCTCTGACCCTTCCTCCTCGTGCCTCTCTCCAAACCAGCAAACTCTGAAGTGCTTTATCATTATTCCAGTGGAAACAGTCGACTGTCAGTTTCTCTTTATCTCTTTTTTTTAGGCCCTGCTTCTCCTTACCCCACCCCCACCCCCCCTGTGTTCTCACCACAACTACTTTCTCTAAATCCCAAACAAATATATCTAAAACCACTGTCATTATTACAAAGACAGTAGTTACCTTACACATTTATCTCAGCTGTTCTCCCCAGGAATATTTTTCTTCTCCTCTCTCTCTCCCTCCCTCTTTCCTCACTAACCCTTCCAGCAATTTTTACACAGTAGTTTCTAAACTTTTATTTTTCTGCTTGCGACTGACCCTCCCTCTAATTTTCTCTTTGACCCTCCATCTTGTTTTCTGTCTCTCTGGCTTTTTCTCTCTCTTTCCCACACTTCCTCATCCCTCTCTCTTTCTCTCCCTCGCTCTTTAAGGTCAGGCCCTCTGTTTTTGCCAGGGCGCTGGTTGTTGCCAGGGTGTGATGGCTCTGCTGAGCCCGCTGACTCAAACAGAAGCCAAAAGGCCAGCCAAACCAAAATCACTGAACAGCAGAAAGCTGCACTGCTCTGTTCTCTTCTGACCCCTACGTGCACACACGCACGGGCAGATACACATGTCCGTACACACATACAGGACGATGTGGTCGAACGTATAGGGAGCACACATGGACAAGTATTGACAAAGGCACTTAAAAGCAAGCTTCCACTGAAAGTGAATTTGGTTTCTCAGAGACCTTCATAGTATGCACTTACATCCAGACACACGCGCACACACACACACACACACACACACACACACACACACACACACACACACACACACACACACACACACACAGCCTTTGTGTTACTAAAATTAAGGTTCAAGAAAGGTTTGTTTCAGGGGCTTCGATCCAGCGCCCACGCGTCGGGGATATAAGACAGATCTGGATGCAGGACGCGACCACAGGAATGCAATCGTTACTGGGGGTGGCTCAGGCTGGCCACACACCAACTGCACTGGGGATTGTCTGACATGTAGGGGAAGCACACACGCACAAACACACGCACACGAACACGCATGCGCTCACACGGCCGACACAGAGTTTTCTCAACCCCCGAACCCTTGTTTAAGTTTGACAGTTGTACTGGACAACTGCACAAACAACTACCCTACCTGGCATCATCGTGAGTCTGTGAGCTTAAATTACACGTCAAGCAAATGTAGTGCACACATCTACACACACAAAACTGTGGGTATTTCAACATACTAATTATTATTAGGGCAAACAGACAACTCTTTGTCTTTTCTACATATTTCTTCACAATAATAGAAGACAACAGAAACTTAACAGCAAATCTAGCTTTCGGTTGGACCCATATTGTCTTGATGGTTGTTAAATTCTGCTGTTTTTATTCTGTCAGCAGCTGCAGTGAGGGGAAACTCAGTCTCCCATAAATGGATTTGTAAAAACTTTGATTGCTGTGGTTTAAGATGCATTTTGAGAAACATTTTTTCTGACTTTTTTTTACTCTTTTACATACGATTGAATGACTGAGATACTGACAATGAGCTGAAGGAATGACATAGGCTTTACATTCATGTGGAAACTATGAAAGGTTTGTTTACACTGATTTCGAAAAACCATTGCAATCTAAGTTTTCATACGTATGATTTGGGTTATTCACTAAGAAACAAAAAATAATGTGTTTTTTTTTTTCTTTTTCTAACCTTTATACAGAGCATCTGATTTCACTTAATATCCCTCAGTGACTTTCGTCAAAGCATAGAAACATTGAAGGAATAAATGATAAACTAATGATTTTACTTTCACAATGCAGCATATAAATATGTTGCACATGGATAGATGTAGATTTTAGATAATTTAGGCAGACGAAGGTGGTTTTATTTGAAGGATCATATCTGTTTGAGTCCAAGTTATTGGTTGACATTTTATATACTCCTCCTCTCACATGTTTTTTTATGACATTTTATGCACCGCCCGGTACATGATGAGGTCACCACTAAAGGTTATCGATTTTCTAGAATATAAAAGGGAAAAATTATTGATATAATACACAAGAAAGGACATTTTTAGACTTGAAAATATTGAATTTAATGACTACATCTCTATTATTTCTGTCTCTGATTTGATTTATTTCAGTTTATGCCTGTATAAGAAGAGTCTCTTGTTCATCTCAATTTTGTATATTGAATTTTCATCATTCTCATGTAGCGTGCACAGCTGGCCAAGTGTAAGCAATTTAATGTGGCAGTAAACTACTTTGTGAACTTTGTAAACTACTCGTGTGTCTATGAGATTACTTTCTTATTACAGTGAAGTTGGAAACATCATTAAAAAGTAATGGTAACATTCATTCCCATTCCACCACTTCTTTTTTTTTTTTTTAAGTCTATTTTTAATCTTTAGCATGTAGCAAAAAAATAAATAGTTTGAGGAGTAAGGGAGGCCTGATGGAAGTGAGGCTAAGAAGTCGACAGTTCAGTGGGTGGAAATACAATCGACTGCCTCCAGCTTACAAGCTTGATACACGTCATTCTATTTTTCTTGCTGTTCTTCTCCCTTGATATAGAAAAGGTTACTCTGGTCTCAGTGCTCGGTTGAATGATCACTGAACTCACTCCAATAGATGATGTCAGAGTCTAGTTTGACGCCTATTGGCTCACATAGAGTTTTAAATCACTTTCATTCCCGCAGCAGCAGATTTTGTAATCACGCTAAAAAAGAGATGAAAGAGGAAAAGGCGAGAGGAGGAGAAAGGCGAAGAACAGAGTGACGGGAATAAGAGAGGAGGGGAGAAGCACAGAAGGGATGTAAGCAAGGAGAAGTGAGAGCTACCTGGACAAAGAGGTAACTAGTGCAGCTGAAAAAACTGGTAAAAAAGCTAAAAGACAAGAGGGACGACACTTTAGATAAAGAAGAGAGGAGTGAAATGTGTGTGTGTTTGAGAGAGAGAGAGAGGGAGAGAGAGAGAGTTACAGGCTGAGTGAAAGTCACCTTGCAGAGCTACAGTGCACTGAGCAACTCTGTCCATCTCCCCTTATGAATTATGACTGTCACACACATGCACACACTTTCCCCATCCTCTCCATCTCTCTCGCTCTGTCGTCTCCTCGCTCTCTCAGCGGCACACCCTCATCCAGAAAGCTGTGCTTCACGGAGAAAAGCAATCATAAAATATGCAGCTGTTCCACTGCTCTTTAAAGTCCTTTCAGACCCGCGGACTCTTCCCCTGTATGTGGGCATGTCATGTAACAGCAGTGTGAGTCCTCTCTTTCTACTCTTCTAACCATGTCGCTCTTCTCTTTCTCCACCTGTCCCTCTTTGTCACACGCTGACTTCCTGTCTGCCCTGGTCACCATCTCAGCTTCTTAAAAAATTGAATTTGTTTGAATTCGGTGGACAAAATCGCCATGAAATCTGACTGGCTTCTCATTCACTCTTGCTGTCTTTCAAGCTCAATCCTTCCCTGCCCCCCCCCCCCTGTCATTTTTCTGTGGTATCAGCAGAAAGGTGGGCCATCCTGCAGGAGGGAATCAAATAAGGCTACATCAGACAGTCTTCCCTCTTTTTTTTTTTTTTTTTTGCTTTTTTCTAAAACATCACCTTTATCTGTACGTGCAAAAGATGCTATTAGCAAAGGCTTTGCTCTCAACTAAGACTTTCATCTGTAGCACATTTGCTTTTTTTATGCTTCTAAGTAGTCTCAACACGAATCTGCAGAATATGTCTGTGGTTTCTGCACTGAACTCTCAAAGGCATTTTAATCTATGTAGATTGAAAAAGCGATGAACTAATGACATGTAGCATATTGTATTTCTACTGTGCTTCAAACAGCCTTTTTTATCATCAAGGAAATAGTTGAAAACATTATTATAACATGCCACAATGATTGGTATTCAGCTAAAAATAAAATTCCAGTAAGTAACCACGTAACAATTGGTTTTCTGGACAAAGGACACTTCAATGGGTTGTGATTGCTGATGGACACTTATTGGCTTTTTCAGGAACTGCGTGGGAGGACATGAGATTTCTGAAGGTATTGAATGTATTGAGCCTGAATACACACGAAGGCAATAAGTGGCTTCAGAAATCCATAATGGTAATGTACAAACGCTGTCATAAAGTCACAACCCATATTTGAACATGTCACTCCACGAAGAAGAAAGTTTGGCTCTGATGGAGGAGTGACGTCTGCGGTTATAAAGTCATTGTCATGTCACTGGCCGAGGAAACAGCTAGTGGTGGAGCTCTTAGTTTTAAAGACAACTTCACTTTGAATTGAAGCAGAATCTGAAAGTGGAACACAGAGTATATTACCATCACTTTGACAAATAAACTGCTTTCAGATATGAAAACTCACCCACTTTTCATTTTCTGACTGAGATATAGAGACCCCTTTTGAAAAATGAAACTGATTAATTCTATTTATATCTGAAAATGATCAAGTACTTATCATCTATTTTCATTAATCTTCATTGTCAGCAGAGAAAAAAAAAAAAAAAAAAAAAACTCAAGTTGAAAGATCATTGAACGAAAACCACATCTAATTTAACTGGTTGAGAACTGGCCTGTGCATAATTATTAATTAATCAGCTTCATATTAGCTTGACACCACTGCTCTCCACTACTCATGGAGTTCTTACAGGCATACACACACCACCCACACATTAACACACACACACACACACACACACACACAAATACAACCACCGCTGATGTGTTCGTGTGTGTGTGTGTGTGTGCGCGCGGCTGTGTACGTGCGTGCTTCCCTGCCAGAACCATTTGTGAATTTTTGATGGTGTATGCATGCATTTATTAAAACACTTGGGCATGTTTTTCCTCTCTGTGTGTGTGAGTGTGTGTGTGTGTGTGTGTGCGTGCGTATGTGTGCGTATGGGTGCCCTTTCCCCAGCTCATTGGGATGCAAGGCGTGAGCCAGTCGGGTGAGAGCTGTCCAGACTAGCTTTGGAGTCATTAGCGCGCTCGTTAGTCCAGTTATGTTAAATCTAAATTACCATTCATCATCACACAGGGACCCATCATTTATTCTGATGTGGCCTGGCAGACACATGCACTAACTGGATTAACTCATTCAAAGACACACTTGCTAAAACACAGTGGAATTCCAAATTAGGTGTTAGCTATTTGGTAAGTGTTTTCAAATAGATTATATACTATTGATTGAGACATTGCAGGGCATTAGTAATGATTGGTCGGCCCTTGTGAATGCAATCAATCTGCAAACGCTGCCCTACTACAGACAAATGCAACTGGACGGAGAATAATAAATTAAGATAAGGTCTACAGAACCAATTTTGACGAAGTGTTCAATTAAAGCTCGACTGGAAGCTAAAGGTTATAGAAATTAGCTTATAGGTTAGTGGCTAAAAATTCCAAGACCACAAAGGAAGACTGAATATACTGCTGTAGTTAATATGTGGTTAATGTAGTTAATCAAACAAGGCAAATTAAAGACACATAAGTATAACGTCATATTTTGGGGATGAAAGGAAGTTTTTCCTGCTGCTCTGCATTGATCCCCATTGATACATTAGAAGACAATAATATATGGAAAGACTTCGGGGTGCAGTGTAGGAAGGCTGGCCTGCGTTCAACACTGGCACTCAGTATCAAATTAGCTCTCACTGAGTAAAAAACACACTCACGCACGCTGACACACACAGTCATTAGTCGCTACAGGAGGAATGCCTACCATCTGCGCTGACGTGATTGCAGAGACGAGGAATTCTCGGGAATCGAACCAACAAAGTGGATCGAGCGGCTCCTCTGCCAAATATAAAGACTGTGTTTATCACATAATTACATTTCCACTTCTGCTGTGTTTATTGGCCCTACACGTTTGAGCACATACAGCTCTGACCATCAAAGGCTTTCAAAAAAAAAAAAAAAAAAAAGTGGAATCAAAGTGTTAGCGGGAGAGCCGACTGCGGGGTTGTTGAGTTTAACATTGATGGTGCTCTTCTCAATCATGCATTAAAGGAAAGTCATGTTTCAGTTTCCCTCGGTGCGTTTGTGGCGACATCACAGCTTCGGCCATCCAAATGCGAAGATGCAAATATTAGGAAGAAAATGGACTTTGTATTTGTTGTCTTTATTAATTAGAGTAAATTTCTCAGTTGCGCATTAATGGGACAATTGTGTTTATTAACTGTAATCAGGACTTGCAGCTCTGGGTCCTGACCTTTGTAATGGATACAGATACCAAAGGCCGCCAGTGTTGTTGCCCTCAATAATCAGCCGATGGGATTCACTTCAAAATGACAAAATGTGTTTATAAACTCCAGCAGCACCAAATCTGAAGCCTTCAAAAGCTTGTACTGAGATGAAAAGGGCTGTCAACTAATTAAGATGAATCTTTTTGTTTAATGTCAACACTTCCAAGTTCACTGTCATGCATCAATAACAATCGTCATTAGGAAAATCACTTGTTTAGAAATATTGTGCAGCTGTAATTGATTCTGATAGGTGTTTAATGACAAATATGATAAGGCCACCGTGGCCTGCAGCCTGTTTGTGATTCTAAGTGAAAGATAATGGGTCAAGCTCGGGTCCGTCTCTGTGTGTGTAGATGACAGAAAGAAGATTTCATTGTTGTTTTTGATCTTTAAAAAGGAACTTCAGCGTCCCATCATCAAGCCGGCGTGGACACCTTTGATGCGACAGCTGTTTTCATATAACGTAATCAATGCTACTAATTCCTGGAAGAGCATCACAGAGCACAGGCTGAGGTTTGTCCATGAACTGACTTGTCTGATGAAACAAAGGAACAACACTGGATTAGGCAGCTTGTGTTGTTGCCATTTTTTTTTTTTTTTTTGAAGGGGTCTGCTTGCCGTACAGAAGGAGCTGTCAGCTTTAACACGGTTTCAGATCTGTAAAAATGATCTTTCCCTAATATTACCGAAGCGTTTTAGTTGCCAAAGCCTTACACTCACCAAATGTTTAGTTTTCTAACAGAAGCCATAATTTGAGATTGGTGAAATGTTTTGGTTGCTGTCATTGGATGTTAAAAGATGTCACTGAAATATTTTACACACTTGTCCATTGTCAAGATTCTTGTCAGGTGATAGGATTTGAATTATAAGTCTTAGGAGTTAAAGAGCTAAAAAAAAAAATAACACGCAAGTACTTTTCTTGTATTTCATTTTCAGTCTGTGACCGAATGCAAACTCCAGTCTTTTCTCCTCTACATAAAGGGCAAACTAAATCCTGTGCTGGCGCCGGACGCTGAGCATACACGTGAATTGTGCACTGCAGAATCACAGAAGATGAATGTAATTCTAAGAGATACTAGTCTGATCAGTCACACCTTTCAGTTGGATCTCACAGCAGAGCAGAAACCCTGCGAAAGGGCACCTTTGATGCTTGATGCTAAGAGATACTGCATGAGAATGTTTTCTTCAGTTCCCCACAGTGTGTGGCATTAAATTCCACTACGTGGTTTGAAATTGCAAACAGCAAATGACAAATGTTGGCTGTGTTCGTCTGTCAATGAATCAATATGGTGCATCCACTATAGTGGCTTATGTTTCAAAACGGTAACCTTTGAACACCTCTGTGATATAAAGTCTCTGGTCTTGGCCTGTTGATCTTTATCCCTGCTGTGCACCGTGCACCCGGCGACCACCAGGCACATTCTTGTTTCTGCCTGTTTCTACGGCTCCCAACAAAGCTGTAACTTTCTGCCTCTATCAAAACGTAGATGTTCTAGAGAGCAGGTGGGCTAAAGTATTTCAGTGAAATATGTGAACTCATTATTTTGGCCACAAAAGTGACTCCTGGCAGGTGATATTTTGTTAGCATATGAGCCAAGCCAAAAAAAGTTAATTTCAGAAAGCGACTGGCAACTGCCGCCAAAAAGACTCCAAGACTGTAATCTTCAGGCAGTGGAAGCTCACCTAAAATCACCAGAGCATGCTAATTTCCTTTTTTAATTTTTCACCACGTCAGAACTGGAGTTTATCTTCATTACAGGCCAGTGCAAAAATGACTGGACGGATATTAAGGAGGGAGAAGAGGCGATCTGGAGCAGAGGTCAACTTGGACTCAAAGCCACACGATGACAACGGTTTATAACAGGTTGTATTCAGGCCTAAATTCAGATTCAGTGCGTGACTTTGAGACTAACAGGTGAGTGTTCGACTGAAACTAGTTAGCCAAGTTTTCTTTTTATGCACCGACGACAATCACTGTTTGACATTCAGCTTTTGTTCTCTCTAATCGCAACATTAAAAACATGAGCAGAAGTTATGAGCACTTCAGGCAAGAAAGAACAACTTGAGGTAAAACGTATATTTATATGCAATTAAAGAATATCACTCAAACTTTCAACTGAAATAAATCATATGCTGCATTTTTTATCTGCATTTCAAGCAGAGCCATTAAAACTAAAGGATCCAGAAAATCAACACATCAGCTACCCAGTCGGGGACTCCATCCTCACTTTGAGAAACGCTGTTCTGAGTCTATCTGACAGTCTTGGTGGTCTGGAAACAACAAAGGGCCAAATTGAGTCAGTCAGTCAGACATTTGTTCCATCAATAATTAATGCTTCCCTGCTCCCTCCCTCTGATCCTTTCAATCTATTTTCAATCACTGTTCTCTTTTTTTTTTTTTTTTTACCCGCTAACGTCACATCAGTGTTTCTTCCTGCTTTTCTGTCTCTTATTTCATCTCTTTTACACCTTTGTGTCCTACTTTCCTTGCTCCTTGTCTCATTTTCTATCTGCAACAAATTACAAGTTTTCATCTGCCTCCGTTGTCCACTCTTGTTTATATCTGTCTCATATCTGTCTGTTTTATGCAACCGTCTACTGCTCTGGTGTCTTTCTCCTCCTCTTTTCCTTCTCTCTCTCCCTGCCTTTTATCTTTCCTCTTCTCCACCTATATCTCTTTATCTTCTGCCTCCGTCTGCCTCCATATTTCTGGATTTCCCTCCTTCTCTTGCTGTCTCTCCCTCTGTATCGCCTGCTTTCTCCCTCCCTCTCCTTAGGTCCAACTGCAGATGAATAAATGATGTCCAGGAAACAGGCTGCTTTTACAACACCGATACCACACTCTTTCCTTTCTTTCCCTCCCCTCAAATCCCTCCTTCTCCCCTTTTCCATTTTGTGAACACCCTCCACCCATGAAACATCTCTGGTCTCTTGCCTCTTCTGGCAAAAAAAAAAAAGAAAAAAAAGAAGAGAAGATATGGTAGTAACTGCAGTCCTTTTGGGTCTAAATAAATCATAGCCCAGCACTGCCTTGCTTTTACAACACTGATCATCCACTTTCATCCTGGCAGCCATGAAAGAGAGAGCAGAGGGAAGAGGAAGCGAGAGAAAGAGACTATCTAAGGACATATGAGTAAAGGGAGCAGATATCAAAGGAAATGGTGAATGTAAGTGTCTTTGGTAATTTCCGTCTTTCTTCCTAAACCTCTTCGGGAAGCGAAACTCTTCTGTCACACCGAGTCATAAAGATTAACAGCAATTCAAACGGGTTTACCCTGAACTTCACGGAAAGTGTTCATTTCTTCAAAAAATAGAAATGAATTCTTTGTCAAGCGCCCGTGAATCAACGGGAAGACTTTCAGGCATTTCACTTCAGTGTGACCAGTATACATTTTATTTAATACGTTCCTGAGTGATGCTTTAGGACACGTGAAGGCGCTCTAATGGTGGAAAATTTTTTTCAAATTAGGAATTCCTAGTAAATATCAATCTATCTCAGTTTGTCCAACAAAGATAAATGATTATTCCTTTTCACCGCACTGATACACACACACAAAATCTTTCATTGTGTTATGTGTCAGATATTTTATACAGTCCTTTTAAATTTGTCATCATTTTAACATGTTGTCTAATTTAATAACAAAAAAACACCCCATCACTCCCCTTTATTTCCAGAACAATTACAACAAGATTAATAAAACTAACAAACTATAAATCCATTTAGCGTTTTCAAAATGAGCCCGACGCCCCAATATTCAGCTTTGACTTGTCAATGCTGCTGCTGCGAAACATATTAAGCAGCTCAGATAAAACCTAGTCTACCAAGAAACAGCGGCTAATTAAAAATGACTAGATTAATTAATGTGGAGATTCGTTAGTGGCACACACACAGCGACGTGCTTCTTTCAATTAGCACGACACACACAAATGGCGGAAACGCACATGCATGCACACATGTATCCATTTGCCTGCCAGCCTACATGCAATCTCCAACCAGTCATGTGGAAATATGTAAAAGTACATTCACACACACACACACACACATGCAGACAGACATCTTTTGGAGTTATCTTGATCTTAAACCTCCATCAGGCATTAGCTGTTGCACACACACGCACACACACACACACACACACACACAACACACACACACACACACACACACACACACACACACACACACACACAGATGTATAGATGGACACAAAGGCACACAGGAGAACACACAAGGTTATTGGCAGACACACACACACACACGCATGTCCAGCCACAGCGGAAACACATGGACTTTTATATTTGTGAGGACCCGCACTGACTTAATTCAGTTGCCAGCTGCAAGTCTAACCTCTATCACACAGCTACATGCTTAATCCCAGTTATCATCCTAACTAAAGCTTCACCAAACGATTATTTTCATGAATTCATTTGTTGATTATTCATTTACTTAACTGATTAACTGTCGATAAAATGTCTGAAAATACCAGTGAATTCCCACGGACCAAAGCAACATTTTATCAGACCAACAGTCAAACACTTAAAGTTAAACTTATATTGATAGAGAGACATGACCACTGATTGACTCATCATTTCAATACTAACCCCACCTTTGAGTCAAACCTAAGAATTCTAACCTAAACCCCAAAACCAAATCTTCACCCTCAAACATGAGCGACACTTTTGAAAAAATGTTCTCCTTACATAAGCCTAAAACAGAAACCAGAACTCAAACACACACACATTCATGTACAACAGTTTGTGTGCACAGGTGTGCACACACAAAAACACCTACCTGATGGTGCAGTCACATGACCTCCGATCACTGTTACCTCTGTCGTCCCATTTTTTGCTATGGTCATGAAAATGAACCCCAAAGAACTGAACAGATGGGTCTGCGTCTGTGTTTTGTGTGCAATGTGTGTGTCCGCATATGTGTGAATACGCATATACATCTGTGCGCGAGCATGCGTGCACGTGTGTGTTTTAAGATGCTCGAAATGAAGATCAGTCCTGCGGCAGAATTGCTTACTGTCATTCATGCCCTTTGCACACGTGCACATGCGCGTGCGCACAAACACACACAAACAGACAGACAGACAGACACACAAACACACACTCACACCTGCCTTTATTAAAACGTCACATTCACTGAATATACTGTGTGCTGTCATGCTGTCTGCCGTGAATGGGAACGGCTGCGCATTTACAGTGAATTGTAAATCCTGCCGAGCACTCAGCTGTCAGAGTCTTATGAATTGCTAATATGTTGTATCTCGCGCTGCCGATCCCCCTCTATCTGCCCCCTATCACTCCCATTGTGAGCTGAGCAAAAAAGGGTGGCTGGCGAATCAAAAAAAAGCTAACTTTGCTAAAAGGAAATAAAACCTAGAAAGGGAGACACGAAAAAATCAAATAAAATGTTAAAAAGACAAAAAATATCTATAATACCTTCTTGATGCAAAACATTTAAAATTTGTAGTAAAAAGTGATCCACAGTGTAAGCTGCCATGCACTGACCGTTTTCCACTGTGTCGTCTGCTCTCTTTAATCATTCATGTGAAGACATCAGGCAGCACCACACTGCACCACCAACACTCACATCTACAGCAGGATACTCATCAAGATGTATGTGATGCTGTTGGGAGCGTCAATGAGCTTTTACATCACAAATACCTGTGTGCTACTGTATAAAATCAGGCTGAAATTGTTTTCAGTACTGTCCTTGATCCCATTCAAAAAGAAGAAGAAGAACGATTTCAAGAAATTTAGTAAAATAAAATTATACATTTTACACAGAGGTCCTTGGTTTCAATAAGTAGGATGTAGTTTTTACTACATGTGTACATGTGAGAAAACAAAAGAACACATGTAGCCTGAACACAGCTCTGGTTTGTATGCTCTCTGGTTTTTTAATAGTCTGTCTCCCACAATGTTTCTTGGTATAGTAGATCTTTATGTGATAATGAGACAGATTTCTTCCAGAGGCAACCAATTAGAGTTATATTATTCATTTAGACTGCTTAACTGATGCAAAAAGCATCTGATTATCATCACAATGTTTTCAAACCATTATAGTCAGCAACTTCGAATTTCCACTCTAACACTGTATTACAACTATCATGAGTCTGTTCTTCTGGGTCTCACTCAATGAACCTAAGCTACGTCCACTTGTACTGCTCGACCAGCATTTGTACAACGCTGTAAATGGGGACGGGGACACCGGCAGTTGGGACAGCGATGTCAACCTTCTCTTCCTCTTATTCTGCTCTCCTTCTTTCTCATCATTTTTTCCTCTCCTCTGCTGTCTCTTCTTATCTCCTGTTCTCCCTCAGTCTGTCTTTGTCCTTTCTCTGTCCTGCCTCTCTCATTTGTGATACAGTTTTACCCTCTGATAAACATATTCAGCAACATTACAACTAACCTTTTCACCTCTCAGCACCACACAGCAGAATATGACTGCATTGCCAACAACCCTGCAGACAAATGAACCAATGCTTTTGCCTACCAAAGAAAAAAAAAAAAAAATCCATTAACCTTTTTCTTTCTGCTTTTTCACTGTAACCTTCATGTACTGGATTTGATCACAAAAATGTTGGGGAAGTATATTCATAGACAGCTGAGTTGAGGCTAAGATGCACAATGCACAATGAAGCATAACATCTGCCTCTGTGCAAGAACAAATGCACACGCCACAGATACACATAAACACACATATTCGTGCACAATGACCCGCACACGCATACAAGTGTAGGGAAGGTAGACACCTTTCCCAGCACAGCCCAGCATCGCACAGTTGCCAGTCACACCTCTGAGCATAGTGACAAATGAGCAGCTCTAAGAATGTGGACAGATCAGACACACACACACACACACACACACACACACACACACACACACACACACACACACAACACACACACACACACACTCAACTACACACACACAATCACATACACAGCTGGAAGCAAACACACTGGAGTATTAACGTGTTTCTATATGCAGAGGGAATCACCCACATGCATTAACACACATGGTGCAGAGAAAATGCAAACCACAGCAGGTGGCAGATGCACTTTTTTTCCCTCCTCACTCTGTGTGCGTGCGTGCATGCGTGCGTGAATGCGTGCGTGTGTGCGTCAGTGTATTGTAAGTCAAGGACGACACATTTGCTGGTGAGTGAACAGGTACACTACGCTTCATCTTTGCAAGCAATGCACACAAGTACTTAGATGTACACCTCAGCATGCACACATACACACACACACACACAGACACACACACACACACACACACACACACACACACAGGGACATCGCTAAAGATAATTCACACAGAGAAACATGGAAAGAAACTACCTGCACTCAACAACAGCATCTTGAAGTTGAAGCTTTTCTTGTATTCAAGACAAACAGCAGATGTGTATGACGAGAAAGATAGAAAGATAAGATAGAAAAGTAGATCAAGTGGAAAGAATGAGGGATGACATGCAAGTAAGAGAGGAAAAGAAGGGAGAGGAGAGGAGAGGAGAGCGGAGAGAAAGAAAAGGGAAGCACAAAAGGACGAAGAAAAAGAATAACAGAAAACAAAGCTGATAGCGAGAGGAGGAGAGCGCAGGACAGATTCCTGCTTCACAGACAGCACATGAAAAGAGGGAGAGAGGAGAAGAGGGGACTGATGAGAGGAGGAGGCAGAGGAGGAGGAGAGAGATGGAGGAGTCAGAGTGAGAGAACCAGGGTTTTTCTCTACTTACAGAATCTCCAGATCGCGCAGCGCTCGGAAAGCTCCATCTTCGATGCAGCTGATGTGGTTGCTGTCCAGTTGCCTGCACCATGCACACAAACACACACGCAGACAAACACACACACACACACACACACACACACAGATGAGAGACAGAGATAGGAGAGAGTCAGGCGCAAGTCGTCAGGGTCCGCTCAGCTGGGGGAGGGACTAACAAAAGATGGGTTGCGTGAATGAGAGTGTGCCCGTGGGGGTGTGTGTGAGGTGATACCTCAGTGGTGGGCTTTAGGTAGCAGGTAGGAGGCACCGGCATTAACTCTGTCTCCCACACACACTGACACACACACAGACAAACACTCTAGGGATACCCAGTCCAGACGATAGCGCACAAGCTAAGGTTAAGTCTCTCACCTCAGCAGTGATATGGCCAGCCCTGAGGAGAGGAGGAGAGGAAAAGGAGAACGCGAGAGAGGAGACCGGTGCGCTGAAGTGGCCTGTCTGGCGTCAGCCTATCACCTCCCTCCCTTGCCGTACGCCCAGCGTACACTGGCCACCGGGAGAGAGAGGGACGAGAGAGGTAGACCCAGTGAGGAAGAGAGCGAGCGAGCCGTAGCTACTAAAGCCCACCCTGCTTGTCTGTTCTGTAAATATTAATTGCATTTTCTCCTCTCCCACCCCTCCTCTCCCATCCTCCTCCTCCTCCCCATGTCCTCTTTTATTCTTTTTTTTCTCTCTCTGTAGTGAAAGAGGGAGTAATTTCATTACATTAGGCCAGCCAATCCATTAAGGGCCTTTTACCGGCTCTGTCACTGAAACAATTTCATTAAAAGGAAAGCCTCCGTAAATCAACCTACAGTCACGACTCTGCCTCTCTTTCCCCTTCTCCTTTCTTCCTCTCTCTCTCTCTACCTCCATACTCTTCTCTCTCTCGCTCTCTCTCTCCCTATCTCTCTCTCTATACCTCCCCCTCCTCCCTGGCTTGCTTGTAGTCTTGTTCACCGGACTCCCAGATGCACCCTGTACCCCTCCGTCATCCATCCTTTGCTTTTACTTTAATTTGCTCAGCTCTAGGTATTCAAGCCCCCTCCTTGCCGCCATCCATCCCTCCATCCATGAACCCAACAACCCTGAAACCTTCGCTCCTCCCTCCCTCCCTCCTTCTTTCTCATCCATCCATCCCTCTGTCCCTCCTCCCCCTCTCTTCTTCTGCGGAGGAGCAGATGAATGTATTGCAGACGGAAAGATACAAAGGGCAGACATTTAAAAGTATCTTCTGGTTTTTTCCTCTTGTAACTCAACCAGGAAGGATGAGTGGCATTTAGCTTGTCTCACACACACACACACACACACACACACACACACACACACGTGGACATGTACACACACATACAGAGGAAAAGAACCAAACATAAGCACTTACAGAAAAAAACACAAACAGAACATCATGAAGACCCACAACCACAAATATCCTTAGAAATGCACACACACACACACACACACACACACACACACACACACACACAACACACACACACACACACACACACACACACACACACACACACAGCATGGCTAGTTACTAGTTACTGCCTCCTCTCCAGACACTAGAAGATGAAAGCATATCACTGCACCTTAATCTTCTCCTCCTTGTCCTCTTCTCCATCTCATTTCTCTTCCACTGGAGCCCTCCATCCCTAATCCCTTTTTTTCTTTGACTTCTACCCTCTCCTTTTCTTTTTTCTCCCCTTGTTTCCAAGCATCCATCTCCTCCAGTGTTCATGTTTTCTCCCTCTCTCTATTCATAATCCATTTTTTTCTCCCTCTAGTACCCTCTCGTCTCCTCTCATCTCTGAATCCCCTTCACCCTTTCTCCTCTCACACTCCATCTGTCCATCACTAATCCATTTCTTCTCCCCGTTTTCTTTTATCAACCTTTTAAATCTCCTTTTCTTCTTCTCCACATAGCCCTGGTGTTTTTTCTCGGCACACTGCAGCACCTGTTGTATCAGTCATGTCAGCTCTTAACCCTGAGGAAGGTGCTTCCCAAACCTGGAGCTGGGTTTTCTCTGTAGGTCAAAAGAAATGGCATCTGGGCTTCAGGAGCAAACATATTCTTTGGTTTGTTTTTTATATGTGCATATTAGTGTGGGTGTGTGAGAACAATTTGAGGGATATGTAAGTCCTCAGAGTGTCTGGAAAGTGTATTGACTGGTGCACCACAAGCGCACCTCAATATGTAGCTGCATTTCAAGAGGCCGCTGGTCAAAGAGAGGCGCCAAAGCTGTGGCTTCAGACAAGTGAGATGTGAAAAACATATCGGAAAAAGGTGAACATCAGAATCTCATCGAAGTTATTTCCGCTCCTGAAAAGCACTGACGATGACAGTTACATGTTGACAAAACTGAAAAAAAAAAGAAAAACCACAAAAATCGTGATCACGCTTGTCTGAATCGTATGCCGGAGACAGCACTGACATGCATGACAGGTTCATGAAAAACAGTCCCCAGTGTAGCGCAGCAAAGCAAATTTTTCATGTATTTCCACATGATATTGACCAGCTGCTGGTGTTTAATGGTTGGCATCAATTCATTTTGGACTGAAGACAGTAAATATCAAACAACTCTGTGCCTACAGGCCAGGTTTGGCTCACGACATAATTATTTTTGGCCCTCCAAAGGATGCCAGAGACTGAGGAGACGTGTTGATCTGCTGTGATTCAATTCAATTATATTTTAGAGGTGATTGAGATATAAGCCGTTTACCACCTTGCCATGCCACGCTTGATTTAATGAGCACAATTTGCAGAGATCACAAGGATCATCAATGTGGAGTACTAAACAAGTGGTCTGTTGTACAATGGTGTAAAAGAATCCTCTGATGGCGTTTGTACTCTTGTCAAAAGCTGTGTTTTAAATCTAAGATTTGTTTTTTCTTTTTTGGCAACTTGTTGGAAGAGAGCTGTGACTACGAGCATCTGTTCAATGACTGGACTCTAAAATATAGTCAGTCTGGGGATAATACCAGCATATGGATGTGCCATATTTGTGTTTCATGTAATTAAAAGACTCGTTTTTTTTAGGATGGCAAACTGGCACAGCGCCCGATCAGCCATATGGAGATGCATGGCACTGCCAAAGTTGACTTTAGTTATTGAAGCCTTTCTATTTTCAGTACGGCTGTTTATGTAACACACACACTAAGCTTGCTTCATCCTACAGAACAAAGAGGTCAATTAAAGTTCCTGGAAATTGCATCCATACTGGACAATTTAGCACCGCACAATGTGTGTCCATTACTAGTATTCAGTGCAGGAAGTAGTACATTGTTTATGTAGCAAAGCCAAAAATAAGGGTGTAGAGGTTGGGTGGTGGAGACGTGCGCAGTGTATCTGGCTTTCATGCAGGAGATTGAGGTTCGAAATCCCGCAATTATTGTTCACCTTTCAATAAACCATAACCATGATCTTACCCTCACCTTAATAAAGTGTTTTAGTTGTTTAATTTCAAACCTTAGCCATCGTTTATTTGACGTAAGCATAGGCTTTCCCGAACCTTAACCTTACTGTAGATGCAATGAAGGTGGGCATTAAAAACTTTTTTGCTCAATATAATCCAGGGTTTAGCAGAATTGTCCAATATTGACGTTATTGCCTGGAGAAAGTGTTGGGTGGTGAGATGGTGGACTCTCCTCCTCATATGTTCAAATTCTTAAAAAGATCCACGGTTATATTTTCCAGATAACCTCTCGTACCTGAGGGGTGGAGGGAGCTTGACCTTGATATAACGTCCCAGTAGGGAGGACTGGTTGGGTGTCTGTCCGCACCTGTCCTCTACCATCCATCAAGATTTTCTTTCTTTTAACTGTGACCATGATCGTCTGCTTACCCTAACTATGTTCTTTCAGTCACTTAAAATTTAACAAAACCTCAACGCTAGAGGTAGCAGATCAGAAAACACTCGTGTGTGTCAGTTTTGGAACTGAGTTGTTGTGGAAGATACGCTGAAAACTACCTACTTGGTTGTTTAGCTGAGAACCTGATGGATTCAAAATTGCAGAGTTGATCATGCGAGTCTCGATATCCAGCACGTTACTTCAGTGACACTTCTTGACTTCTTGATGCCTTCTACTGAGCGGTGCATGGGGGATTCCCACCGCTCTGTAAAACTCTTCGAACTGTATGTAACTCTAGGACTGGGTGTCGATAATTTTGCGAACATATTATCACCATCCTCCAGAAACGTCACATCTTAATTCTTCCCAGAATTGAGAATAACTGGCGGATTATTGGTGGCCATGCAATTCATCTTCCATCCTCATCCACAGTAAACGATTCCATCATCTGTGATATGATTGGATTCCTCTGACAGCTTTGTACACCAAGCACCCTGATTAGCACTGACATGATTGCTATCAATCTGGGATGAGGATGTACTTAGTGTGTCTGTGTGAGTATGTGTGTTCTCTGTATTTGTATCATTGTGTTGAATTCATAGTCCTTGTGTGTGCTTTCCTGTGTTCAGATCGCAGATGTTTATTTCAGGGGGATAGAACAGGGGTCCAAAATTTAATTTCCTTCCATATAATTAGTGCGTTTAATCATGTCTATCATAAGGCCTATTGGCAGACTGATTCAATGCGTCCCTCTGCTACCATCTGGAGCGTGCGCGCGCACACACACACACACACACACACACACACACACACACACACACACACACACACACACACACACACACACACACACACAGAGCAGCCCTGCCACTTCATGAAGCCATCAGTGAGCAACAACTACTGACTGAGTAATTAATGAAAGGACAGAGGAAGAGAAGCAGGATGGAGTATAGTGGGGTTTCCACCCAATTCATATAAACAAATAATTCTTCATTAAATACGAAAATTCATGGAAATAGCAACATTTTTAGTGGAAAGTACTAACTGGTTTCCTTTTTGCCTGGTGCTTTCTTAAAGAAAGTACACGATGAATTGTAGTGGAGACATTTTCCAAACACATTTTGTGTTTTTGTTACGACACTACTTCTATAGCAAATTTTTGTATGTTCTGGTCAAATGCCATTGTGAAGCGAAAATTTCCAAAATTCCTGAAATTCTCTTTCAGTTTTATACAGTTTGCTTGACACAGACGACAGAAACACATCTAACGTTCATCTTATATCCAGAAAATGTCTGCATTAATATTATTTCACAGTTATATTGTAACTGTCTGTCTGTATGAGCCAATTGTGGGAGATAAATAATTTGGGCTATGCTATTAATTATATTAATTATTGGTTGAAAGTTTTCTACTTAGACTGTAATCGTCTTTTTTTAAATGTCGTTGACAAGTAGTAACTACAGACTAAACACAAAGGCAATTTTACAGCTGAAAAACATTTAACTTTTATATCCAAGTTCATATAAGGATCTGTCTATTTTTTTGTCTTTCATTTGTCTTTTGTCATCACCAGTCTGACTGCACATTTACATACATAAATACACCGAGAATGATGAGCAATGTACAGATGAGCAAACAAAAAAAAAATACTGGAGATGAATGGACTGAGGAGAAAAATGAGAGAGCAAAGAAAAAAAATGGAATGAGAATGAGAGACGAACAGTGGGAGAAAGGAGTCAGCAGAAAAGATTCCAAGAAAAGGTGAATGATAGGAGATAGATCGAAACTGGAGGGAAGGGCTGAGGAAAGACGGTAGGAGAAATGCAGAAAGACACTGGGTAAAATGAAAGAGCGAGGAAATGAAAGAAATAAAAAAGAAGGGGTGGTCTGCAGGAGGGAGGAAAGCTGAGAACCAGAAAAGTAGTAGAGTAGCAGGAGGTTGGAGATTGAAAAAGCCAAAAACTGAAAAAGCCTGAACAACAAAGGAGGGGTGAGGGGATGTAAGTGGACCAAGGACAGAAGTGGTGGGAATGTGAAGAATGAAGAGCTGATGAGACGACTCACCTCTCTCTCTCTCTCTTTCTCTACCATTAACAATCTTTAAATCTTTTTGTCTGCCTTTATAACTCCCTCCCTGTCTCTCCTGGTTCTCTTCCTCTCTAAATAGAACATTGTGATTCGTATAAATGAGACAATCAATGCATGCTGTGCTGTTGATTCATTTCCAAGAGCAAACGCTTGGATACCTGCGGTCCCTGCCGATGTAGGATTAATGCTGGGCGGATGGACATCTGCAATGGCTGCCACTTCATGTGGCCTTAATGCAGTAAATGAGGATTTGTACAATAAAGGGTTTAGTTTTGACTTGCAAATGACGAGTCTGCTTTTAGTGATGTTCAAGGGTACAGGAAGCCATGTCATGTTTTCCACATAATTAATAGAAGTCCACCTCTGTTGACCGTGTTCCAGACTGAGATTGGTACATGCAGTCAAGGATACCAAGTGGCTTTCCATCCAACTCTTCTTTTTAAAAATTAGTCAAAGCGAATAATTTGCCTGAAGTTGATTTTTGTAACTCTATTGGCATCAAAAATAAACAGCAAAAAGAGAAAGAAAACAAATTTTCCTAATGTTGAAGTTGGAGTTGAGTAAAAGCGACGCTGCAAAACTCTACAATCTAATTTACTGTTGTCTGTGTATAGCTGAAACTAACCACTGCACTTTGTGAATGTGAGTTTGAGCAAATGTTACATCAAAACTGAATTGCAAATCCTATCACTGTGATGAAAAATGCAACTCTTAGAGGGAACGCTGTCTCGCTAAATATGTTACAATTCAGACAAAGCTATTGACATTTCTCCCTTCTGTATCAGCTGGTTACAACCTTTAATGAATTAGCTGCATCCTGCCATTTAAGGAAGTGTGTAGGGGGTCGGCGTCATGGAGAGAAAAAAGGGAATCTGATTTCAGGAAGCTGGATATCATGTCTTCATTCTTCTTCCCCACCACTCCTGGAAAGGCAGGTTATGCTTGGTGGGGGGATAAATGACTCGATCTGGGTGTTACCTTCACTTAAGGATGCTAATTATTCATCTTTTTTTGAATATTTCCACATGCACATACTTGCTGGATATATACCTGGCTCTAGCTCTCTGCTGTTGGAATTGTGGTAAACATAAAAACAACCGACAGCAAGCATCTGCAATGACAGAGACACACAACAGTGCGGGTCAGAAACTTCTATTCGTGTGTGCGGGTGTGTGCGTGTGCGCGCAGCCGACACAATGTTCTCACCTCTCTCTAAGGCGCTGTTGTCATAATTCAAACAAACGGCCATACTGCACTGCATTGTGGGTAGGGAAGCATGAAGCGTGGAGGCGTTTTACGAGGGGGAAGAGAAAGGAGAGGATGACAGGAAGGAGAAAGGTAAAGGAGTAAAGCCAATGGGGTGGGTTCTTTTTTCTTTTTTGTTCTTACACTCATAAAATGTACGGTTGTATTGTTGAAGAGAAATTCCACGTTACATTCTCTGAACACGTTCTTCCAAACCACCTGAAGGTGCTGTGAGTGTGTCAGTGTTGAGCACGGTTGGACCCAGTGGGAAAAATGTATTAAATTTTATCACAATAAAAAAAAAAAGTGGGTAAGAGAGCGAGAAGGCGGGAAGATAGAAAACAAGGTACGATATGAGGACGTGATGGCCACAGAAGATAAAAAGCATGTCTGTGTGGGCACTGAGGTGTAATGTGAGGGCATATGAAACAGCTGTACCTTATCTGATGCGTCTATGCCTCTGTGATCCAACAACAGCTATGTGCCTCCCAGCATGAGTGAGTCACATATGTTGTGATTTGAGCATGACTTCGACTGTACACACACACACACACACACACACACACACACACACACAGTATCTGTGGCTGATCACAGTTACCACTTGTCTGTTCACTGAATACTGTAATAAAACCTTTATATACTGTAGGTCTCAAGGAAACAGGTTTAGTCTGACAGAATCTCATCGTATCATGAAGTATCAAATATATCTGCATGTCAGATATACACCTTTACTGTTGGCTGTAACCAGTCAGGGATGGAGGTTACAGCATCAGTTTTTAACCTTCCTCTGACTGTGTAAACGTTCTGAATGACAGTGTGGGAAACAGTCAATGTTTGTAAGTGCTATTAGAACCTCATCTATGGTGTGATAGTGTTCGTGATGTTTCCAACTATTTGCAACTCTTTATTGGCTGCTAACTTCATTTTTATCTTAGCATTTGTCATCTCTACATGAATATATTTATCATTTTTACATTGTCTTTTATTGTGTGAATTAATTGTTTGCTGTGATTTTATGTTGTTATTTCTGCAGCTTGCATCAAATTGCCCCCTAAGGCATGAATACATTTTGTATTGAATTTAATTAGTTATATGACACTTCTCATTTATATTGCTTCAGAACAAGGTCTTTTTGTTTTGTTTTGGTTTGGGTTTCTTTTTACTTTAAAACACTGTTAAGCTCAACAGTGTCCTTACAAAAATAGCACAAGGGGGTAAATGTTACTGAGGAATATTCTGCACACTGCTGATAAAACTCTTCTTGCCTCACAACAAAATCCAGGCCTCTGAGAGAGTTTTTCATAAAGTGGTTGGTTGGTGGTTGTTCATCACGGTCACGAAGCGATTCAGAATTTATCAACACAGGAGGCAGAGGAGAACCTAGTGTAAGAGCAGTAGGTGGCCTATTCAAGGTCTGCAGTAGTGTTAAATGTTAGAAGCACAGTAACACATCCATTATAAGACTTGCATGCCTTGACACTAGTGGGCATGGGAGGCAGTTACAGTTAGAATGGTTTAAATACTGAGAAATCATTAAACTGAAGTGCAACTGCCCACTCAAGCAGCTGAAATGAGTTCTTCTTTTTTATCTAATGGAGTGGGTGGTGGTGGTGGTGGTGGTGCAAAGGGTCAGTTTTCTGAGGTCAGAGAAGAGCTTTCTCACTGGAGCTACATTTGTATTTCTGTCGTTACGGTAAGTTTCAATTTGTCACTAATTTTTAAAGGGATGAGACAATTTCCCCTGCTGCGTCCTGACTTCATGATGAGCTCAGAGCAGAGGAAGAAACCACGAGCGTTAGATACCGAAGACAGCGCAGTGTGGGAGATTCACAGGAGTGGTTAGCATGATGACTTTACTGACAAGGCAAGACAAGACAAGACAAGATTAGATTATGGAAAATACGATTTAAATTGGGTAGGACTGGATATAATATAAGCATCCAGAACAGATAAAACCATAAAACACAGAGGTTATTACAGGAATTCCGGCTCAGTGCTTTCTATCCATTCTAACTCTACATTTGCCTTTATCATTTTTATAATTTAGTTTGACTGGCAGGTTGAGTTTAGGGGAATGACAGGACCAGCAGTCAGCACAATGTATAGGGGAGCTGACACACACACATACACACACACACACACACACACACACACACACACACACACACACACACACACACACACACACACACACACACACACACACACTCACACACACACACACACACACACACACACACACACACACACACACACACACACACACACACACACAAACACCTACACACAGATGTATGGCATATACCTGTCTCCTTAGGTTAGTGGAGGACTTCAGTAATCGTATTTGCCAGGTTCTTGGCAGTTTCAGCAAAATAGTCAATCTGATAGCAGGGTCGAAAGGGTCTGTGTGTGTGTGTGTGTGTGTGTGTGTGTGTGTGTGTGTGTGTACGCGCTTTTTGTGTGTGCGTATGAAAGAAGTGCAATAAATGGCGTACAATGCTGTGGTACCCACTGGGCAGCATGAAAGGGAACAACTGAGAGAGAAAGATCGAGACCCTACCCTCTGACAAACAGAGTGAGTGAGACAGAAAAGGAGAGGGACACGGCTCGAGAGTGACTGAGAGAGGCTAAGAGGAGGTGAGA
This sequence comes from Seriola aureovittata, assembly GCF_021018895.1. Classification (NCBI taxonomy): domain Eukaryota; kingdom Metazoa; phylum Chordata; class Actinopteri; order Carangiformes; family Carangidae; genus Seriola; species Seriola aureovittata. Next base: position 8,759,963 of record NC_079371.1, on the reverse strand, counting down.
GAGACAGAGGGTAAAGTGAGAGTGAGAGGGAGAGAGACAAAGTGAGAGGGAGACATATGAGAAAGTCAATGCTGTGTCCACCAGGGACAGAATGTCATGAAGGTTTTTATTTTTTTTTACTCTGTGGTGTAATGGAGGGTTGGAGCCTTTTACTGCAGGAGTCACCTTGTCTAATGGAGGGAAGGATGGAGGGATGGAGAGGGGAGGAAAAGAAAAAAGAGGGAAATAGTGATGAAAAAGTGGGAGAGGGGGAATTTAAGGGAGGGGGCTAGTTGGAGGGAGCTGGGAATGGAGGGGTGGTGAGAAAGCAGGGAGGAATGGAGGGAAAACAGAGAGTAGGGATGGAGTGAATATGAAAAAGAAAAAAAAAGAGGAATTGAAAGAGAGAAAAAAGGGATCTAGGGGGAAAGAGTGAGGAAAGACAAAAGATCGACAGACAGATAACAGGATAAAAGAAACAAGAGGAAGAATGGATACGATGACGTTATGTAAAGAGATGAAGAGAGAGAACTAGAGGAAGATGGAGAGGACGAGGAAAGGGAGTGAGATGCAATTTGAGGGGAAGAAAAGGGGCAAGGAAAACATGGAAGTAGGAAGAAAGGAGGAGGAGAAAGTGTAAGAAAGTGCGCTGATAAGAGGAGAACTATAGACAGAAAGAGAAGAACAGGAGCAGGTGCCACAAAACTTCAAAAAGAGGGTGGAAGATATAAATGTCTTTATATGCCTGAGTCACTCCTAATTTTGGCAGAAAGAAGTAAAATGATTGACTTTGTACTTCAAAGCAATTTAGTGCAAAACATTTTAAAGGGGCAGAGACAATTTTACTGTCAAAGTTGATTGATATGACTTTATAGCTTTGGCGGAAAGTGCGGGAGCCGCGTCAGAGCAGAGGTAAGGCGCAGGGTGCAGCACTTCAGAGGGGAATATATCCAATGTGCAAAAGTCTGGAAACTCATACTGAATTTCACCTGCTGTACGGTGGATCTGCTCAATGGGACAGCCATGTAGGAGACTGTGGTTACACTGGGTAGTGATCAGGTGTAAATGTGTGTTAATGTATGAATGTGATGGGAGGAAGTGCTGACAAATAGTCCGCACACTCAGCAAACGTTCCCTGGACGAGCACAGGTTAAATACATTGACATCAGTATGTAAGGTGATGTAACCCGCTCTGGTCTAAGATGTGATACGTTGATACGGTCGGTTAATTTTTTATTTATTTTTTGGCATTGAACTTAGAATGGTTGTGAAATACTTGAGCGAGTGTGAGGTCGAAGACGTAAGGCGCTGCCTAGCGTTTAGTTTGGAGTGCTGTCCGGTGTGAAGACGAGAGAGTGGATTAGATGATCAGAGGCCAAACTGAACTCAGGGGTCTGGAGGCCAGCCATGGGAACTGACACTCGCTCACTTACATACACACACAAACACACGCAGCAAGTCCAGAGCACAGAGCACAGAAACTTTCAGGTCCATTTAACTTAAGAGTAATAATCTCCTGTGGACTTTGGCGGCCATATTGAACTTGCATCACACTTGGGAGAGGAAACTAACCAGAAGAGCACATTTGCTTGTAGCCTAACTCTAAATTACTGATCTGTGAGGAGATGCATATTAATCAATCCACAGACGGCCCCACGAAAAAGCAGGAGAAACACATGGATCTTTACAATTCAAGGACACATAGGTTCACATTTTCCGGTGATATATGTATATGTGGCTGATTAAATGGAGGAACTGAAATGAGTCCAAGTAGTTGCTGTAATTGTGTCGGTGGTTGCTCACTTAGCTAAGTTGTGATTTGTGGAGTGAAACGTTGTGATGACTGTGCCAACCCAAGCATGAGCCCAGAATTCCTAGCGAGTTCACTGTTGATAAGTACGTATCTGAATTCTTAGAATTATTTGTGGGTTCGAGAAAAAACACTAGTTTGATGCAAAGAGGGGTTTTCCAGGAGGAAAAAGGGAGTACTAATCTAATCTTTAAAGTAACTCAATCACAGTCACAATCACTACCGCTTAGGTGGGTCTTCTGAGGTTGGATCCCAATTAGCACCAAAAACAGCCTGTTTGCGGCAAAGGAAACAGTCTCACTGCAGGGTTCATTTAGTAGCTGTTCTGCAGCTCTTGATCGTATCACATGATCTTCACTGCAGTGGAATTCATGGAATTAGAGGCGACCAAATTTAAATTTTTTCCCACTCTTATCCCTGGAAAGAGCAAGTTAAGATCCATTCTCTTGACAGCTTTACCTATTTCTCCCGTGCACATCCAGTCTCCCCACACTTGGAACAGTTTAAAAAAAGTGTGGTCATTATCATTTGTTCACATTGCAATGGAAAAACCACAAAAGCCAATCTCTATATTCTTAAGAATACAATCATCCCCTTACTCTTTGTATCACCCTCTCTCTCTTTCTTTCTATCTCATTAAGCCACAGAATATTGTTTGTTTTTCTGTCAGTCAGCAGCTCTGGTAGTGAAATCAGGCTTGAGAAGCTTTCAGAAATATGGGTTATTATCTTTTTTGCATCTTGTAGTTATTACGCTCGGCTCTGTTCTTCTCTCCCGTCCTCCCTTCCTCTCCTCTGTCATGTCAGTCATGACTGATAAAACACAACACGAAACTTTAATTTACACAAAGAGGATCTGTTGAGCAAATCAGCTTTTTTTTTCTTTTTTTTTTTTACAGCATTATCCAGCTTTATTGTCCTATACAACCACAACATGCCTATTCTATTCTATTCTATTCTATTCTATTTATTTCTATTCTATCTAACCCTATATCCAACTCTCTTGCATCGAAGACATTGTTTATCCCCAAGTGTCTGTCGAATAGTTTCCTATGCAGCATCAGGCAGGATTGATCAGCCATTATCGATGAGAAGCATTGATTAGGCAGCATATTGATTACAATATTGGTGATTAGGACATCATGAATAAATGACAGGGGGGTATTGAACGCTTGATGGGAGGATAAAACCTCTCTGGACAGGAAGAGAGGATAGGGAGAGGAAAGAAAAAAAGGAGGAAAGCGGGAATATTGGAGAAGGTGGAACAAATATTGGTGAAGAAAAGGGAGGAAAACAGGCAGAGGTGATGAAAAGCAGAAATCTACAGAGGGTGAGGAGGTGCAAAGAAGATGGGAATAACCATGTGGAACTGGAAAATGTGTCAGGGAGCTTCATTTATAAAAGTAAGTGCAGTGCTTATGACTAAACCTAAAGCAAATTAGTGATGAAGAAATGAATTATTCTGGTGCCATACCTTGGAATTACAATGATGTCTTCAAATCAAATTCGGGAAATACAAATATTAAAGTAATAGGTAACAGTATTTGGAGAGGAAAAAATAAAGGTGGAGGAATATAAGACGGTGGGAGATAAGGGATGACAAGGGAGGAAGATGGAGGAAAGGAAACAGAGAGGGAGGAAGGAAAGGAAGGGAGTAATTGTGCTTACAGGTTCTTGACACTGGTGATTCCTCTGAACGCCTTCCTGGGAACTGCCTGGATCTGGTTCTCACTGAGGTCACTGGAGGGAGAGAGGGAGAGAGGGAGAGAGAGAGGGGGAGGGAGAGAGAGCAGACATTAGTTGAGGTATTCCAAGCACTCAAAGATGTATGGAGGCAGATGATAAACAAAACCACAAACATGTGATCTATATGCCACATAGACACTCACACACCCTCACACCCCCCCCCCACACACACACACTCACACACACACACACACACACACACACACACACACACACACACACACACACACACACACAGCCAATTACAGAACAAAGGCAGAGAAGGAGAAAGAGATGGAGCGAGGGAGAAAGAGAAAGGATGATGTGACATTTATGATCAGTGGAACAATTTGGTCCAAAGAGCTTCAAAGACAAAAGGAACTATCAGAAATGCCGGAGTGCGTGTGTGTGTGTGTGTCCATATGTGTGTGTGTGTGTGATTAATGGAGAAGCAGTGGTGGGGAAAGAAAGTGGAATGAGGAGGAGAGAATCGGAGAATAAAAGACCAGCGTGTGTCTGTTGAATGTGTGTTTCACATGTTTTTAATGTAAAAGTTTTTTTTTTTTTTTTTCTTTAACTTCTGCCCTCCAACTGTGCAACGTTGCTCTGGTGGAAAAATGAAGCAATCACATCTATTCTGAGAAACTCGAAAACACACACATTTTTATACCACCATCAAGCATCATATTTTCTTTTTTTTTTCTCCATCATCTCTAATGATGACTCTTTTCCTTTCTCTTTAGCGCACATACTGAACATGGCAGCACATACAACAGTCTCTTTTTCTTCCTCCGTAATGAATACCTGTATGAGCCAAATGATTTTTGACATGACACAATGGCCTAGCTTTAACTCTATTAGTGCTGTTTGTTGGGGAGAAGGCCTGGCAGGCAAACAGGGCTCAGAAAGCACAATGTGATTAGAAGGAGAGAGAGAGAGAGAGAGGTAGAGAGAGGTATGAAATATCAGACAACCTAATCAGCCACTATTCCTGCCAGTCAGGCCTGTGTCAAACACACACACACACACACACACACACACACACACACACACACACACACTCTTACAGTTTGTACATGGTAACAAAGTCAATCAGCGGCAGCACACAGATACACGACCACGCTCGTTAGGTAGCGGACGCAGATTTGAATAATCACAACAGAGCAGCGCGAAAGAGCAACAGAGCTCTGCCTGGACTTTTCTGTTTGACCTTGACACGCACACATGCTCACGCAGAGACACACACACACACACAGACGATTACACAGCAAGCAAATCAGCCGGCCTCTCCGTGGAGAACAGTAATTATGTACCAACCGTATTCATAACATTTTCCTGTCACGCAGTTAAGAAACACAGCTTCTCATTGGTCAGTTTTCACACACACATGCGCCCACACACATATAGTTCGGAGTAAACATACTCACACGTGTACTCGCACATACAAAAACCCTACCATACATACTGTATATGCTTACGCTGCCTAATTTACACTCACGCACACAGTCAAGCACACAGGAGGAAAATTGGTTGTGCATTATTCCAGAGCCAATCAACCTTTATTAGTGCTGTGAATGTTAATTGGCGAGCCGTGCTCGGAAAACAGAAAACTCATTTCCTCAAACTAACAAGGTTTCATCGTTTTGGACGTTTCCCTTTCAGCCCTGTGTTTTCTGGCTCATTCCTTTTGTTTGACAAGAGATGAGCGTTACCCGTTTTTTTTTTTTTTTTTTTTCCTCCCCAGGCCTTGATGGGAAAAGTATGTGCCTGGCATTGTATACTCTTTAGGCAAAGAAAATATGTGCTTTTATGTGCAATTTTGCTCAGCACTTGCGGTAACGAAGGAGCACAGAAAAGGCAAACACTTGACAGACAGGAATAGTATTATGATATTTTAATGTGCAGCACAGCCGGAAAATATTTTTCGTGTTTACACTTCTTGTTTTGAAGGTTTTGACACTTTTTGGGTAGAGATGGGATTTTTCAGAAGGAAGGTTCTGTTTCTCTCTCTTTTTTTTTTCTTTGTCTTTGTTGCTCCCTCGCTGACGTTGACAGAATAAATAGGAAACAGATAGAAAGCAAAGCTGTTATCACTCCTGCTTTCTATGCTGCACTCTCTTTGTCTACCCTTCTCTGTTATCTATCATTCTCTGCGTCTATCTGCTGAAATATCTAACTATATCCATAAATCTATCTTGTTTATCTCTATAATTTGCATCTCTTTTATACCACTCTGCCCTCTGTGGACTCCTGACAAACATGAATGATTACAAAAAATGAGAAAGAAAACAAGAGAAAGAGAACAAGATAAAGAAAAAAAAAAAAACATTAAAAAGTCATATTTCAGAGGTGATCCATGGATAACAAATCTTTTATTGTTTTGTTTACCAACCGTATTTGTTTGTTATTTCTTCTAACAGAAGGAAAGCCATCCAAGTCAAATAAAAGCCATTATGAGACTGTGTGTCTGTCTGTCGGCCTTTACGACTCCAGCTGAGTGACTGACACCAGCTCCAGGAGCACACAGTTTTGGCTGCCAAAATAAAACTCATATGTCACACGGCTGTGAATGAAGTTTTCATTATACGGGTGGTTACAGGTTGTCCATTTGTGCGATTGGTTTTAGGGTTATGGAAATGTTTTTATGTCCAAGCTGCATCCAGCGCTCTCACTGTTTGGGTGACATTTTGGGAGGTGTAAACAAAAGATGGACACGACGTCAACATTTTATTGGAAACTAGGAAAAAAAAAGTTATTTCAATGGGTACAATAGGATTCAATGCAAATCGTGCAAGAGAGAAGTTCACTAAAATGCCTAAAATGTGTTTATTTAAAGCTGCACTTAGGCAAAATTCTCTATGTAAAAATGAAAAGGCCTTATCAGCTTGACACTGAAAAGAAAAGCCCATGGCCATTAAGAGATGCTATAGATTTCTGTAATTATCCAGACTCCAAAGTGAAAAATGTGAACAAAAAGTGAATAATTCGTTCCATAAAAGCTACGAACAAAAAAATGAAATTGTCTTCAAGTAACTTCACATGATTCCTGAAAGGTCTTCCCAATTATAATTATTCATTATTATAATTAGCAATGTTTAAGTTTGTGGAAAAAAAATTACTAACTAAATGTTTAATCTAAAAAAAAAAAATGCATGAACATGCAGGAAAAACTACAACAGAAAATGTTGTGCTCATGTAGGACTCCATTGTTGAAGCAAAAAATGGCTTTCAGAGCCTTTAACGTTAAAGAAGATTCCTCTGGCTGCACAGTTTTGATTTGACGTTATGTACTGGCAGATATTAAAAGCAAGTCTTTATTCTAACATAATGTATTAGTAATGTCCCAGCACATTCAACATCCAGAGCTACGTTATGTTTTTGTGTAAACAGTTGTTCTCTCATCTCTCTGTGAGTCACACCTGCCGACCTTTGAGTAGAGCAAAGGCTATCACCAACAGGAGATTGGCTTGTGATCCTTGAAAAGGACACTCACTGATAGACCAACCACACAAACGCTCACACACAGGTACACACACGGGGCTCATTTGGATAGCGGGACCGTTTGTACACCAGTGTCTAGCAATCTGCTCCCACGTTTCAATTATTGGATTTGGCCTTTTTGGTCCTCCTCTATTGCCACAGCATTTCAGGGAGCAGGCAATTAATCTCCTAAAAATTCTATTAAAGAGACGGATGGCTGTTTGAATTATACATCAGTTCTATTAGGATGACAAATTCTGTAAATTATAGTGATACTGATTGTGAAAACAACTGCATATCTACTGATGAATCGGAAGATCTCAGGAGCTGGATGGAGACAAGACAAACAACGCAAAGTTCACAAAAGTTCAAGTGTCCACGGGTACAAGGAGAAATGTCGAAGAAAAGGGATTAAAAGAGGAGGGAGAGAAGAAGAAGAAGAGGCCCAACGAACAGCAGCAGCAGCAGAAGAAGAAAGGGCAGTCTTCCATTATCCATTCCATGTTTGTCATGGCTTCGTAAGTACTGTATAATTGATTGAATTTTGACCAAATGTCTTCCAGACCTTCCCCCTTTCACCATAAAGACCCCCCACCCTTGGTTAGAGTTTCCCCAGCCAAGGCCTCTCCTCTCTGGGCATGACGACTCTCTGTGGCCCCTAGAAGTCTGGGGGGATTGAGAATGACAGCAAACCCTCCTCTGGTTGGAGTGATGGTGGTGGTCATGTTGGTGTGTAAGGGTGTCTTTGTGTGTGTGTGTGTGTGTGTGTGTGTGTGTGTGTGTGTTTATATGTGCTTCCAGCTATCACCTCCTTCATATTAAGTTCCATTATTCATGTGAGGAGAATAATAGCCCTCGCCAGGTCACCCTTTGCCGCTTCAGATATTACAGTTAACCCTTTAACACACACACACACACACACACACACACACACACACACACACACACAGTGCCAAGTAGGCCACATTGTGGTTCCTTGGTTACTCGGGTTAACCCTTTAGACTCACAAACACACACAGTAAGAAAAAGATACACGTCTTTCCCGCACGCACGCACGCACGCACGCACGCACGCACGCACGCACGCACGCACGCCAGATGATCATTTCTTTCAGGGCATCTCACCCTACACTTTTTCTGCGTAACAGTAGACACCAGATATTAGACGGATCCGCCCTCAGGCTCGTCCAGATATGAACCAGGGCCGTTCAGCCCTGAACCATTAACCTGTGAGCAGGGGAGTAAGAGCAGGCCTGTTTGATTTCATGTGGCTTTGTGTCAGTTGGCATCACAGGAGGTCTCAGTTAGACAGAGATGACAAGGAGGGTGGCAAAGGTGTGTATGTGTGTCAGGCAGAATTTGTGTGTCTCTGTGTGAAAGAAACAGCAGGCAAGCAAGAGTGGATGGGCTACAATGTACAGTATGCATCTGTATATGTGTGTGTGTGTGCTTCTGTGTGTGTCTTTTATTAAAAGAAGAGTGGCTATAGTGGAGGAAAGAAAGAGAGATGACCCTTGGCTGGGCTCCAGGGGAGAGATGAAAGAGAGAGAAGAGAGGAACAGGAGGAAAATTGAGGAGAAAGAAGAGAAGGGAGATGGAAGACAGAGGTGGCACCGTTTCTTTTTTTGAAACCTGAGAGACCTTCAATGGTCAGTTCAATCCTCTCACTTCTCTTCTCCCTGTCTCTCTTCCGCTTCTATCACTTTCTTTTTCCAACCCTCCTGCTATCTCACTTTCTCTCTCTCTCTCTCTCTCTTGGTCGGTCTGTCTCTTTTTCTCTCCCTTGGGGGCTGTAACTGCATTTAATATTGTTCCATAAAGAGAGTAATAAATATCGACTGCTGGCTAGCTCATATTCCCCTTGTTTTTTAAGGCACTCTACTGTAAGGTAAGACCAAAGTCATGCAGCAGGTATTACAGTGCTGTAGAAGCCATTGAATATCCTGTGGTATCTGTAACCTTGGGAACTATTTAAATGTCTTTTTTGCCATTTTAACTTACTGTTAAGTACAGGCTTTAAGTCACAATAAATACATAGTAAGGTTTTAATGCCTGAGGTAGCGGATGTTTTAAATTTATTCCTGTAGCTGTAAAAGCAGAATAACTCATGACTAACTTATGATTTTACCCAGTGACGATTTCTACACTCACTAATGCAGACATGGATTTTTCAGCTAGCCGGACAGTTAGAATAGGTATGAACTCATATGATCTAATGAACACTGCAACAGCAAACAGAGGGCTGCCGTTGCAACGTGGTATCTGAGTGGAAATAAGTTGAACTCAGCCTTTGTATATGATACTCTGACTATTATTTTATTGGGCAAGTTTAAACGGAACATACAGAAACTTTTTTTCTAACCTTCATTTATCCTGGGAAAACTTACGGGACTATAAATGTAACATTCTGGCAATGACACAGACATATAGCTCCATGCATTCAAAACTGGAACCTTCCCATTACAACCACGGTCTTCAAGTCTTGGCTACAGAGCCACTCTACTTGAGTGATTCTGTCTTGTGCCAACACATTGAGGGGATATATTACCCAACATGCTGACAGTGCGTTGCAGACAGCAGGACTGCTGTGTGGGACTGTATAGTGGGGATTCTTTTTGATATTTCAAAGGTTTACAGCTAACACAATTTTTTCATTGCCAAATTTTGTGTTTGGTTTGGGCTCAGACAGGATGGTCTAGGGACCCGACTGCTTTCTATTGTCACATTTTCAGCCTTCATTCCCTGTCACATTTCTCCTCTTATCAAGTTTACAAGTCCTTCTTTGGTTCTCGGAATAGTTTGGCATTTTGGGAAATTGGCTTATTCTCTGTCCTTCTCACACAGCCAAGCTAACTGTTTTCATGTTTTCAGTTTTCATGCTAAGCTAAGCTAACCAGATGCTGACCGTAGTCCTATGTTTACTGGACAAATATGAGGGTGGTATTGATCTTCTCATTTAACTCTTGGCAAGAAACATAATAGGAATATTTTCAAAATGCTCAACTATTGCTGTAAGTTTCTCATGTACATTTCTTCCAGACCGCATGTGTTCCCTGAAAGATTGCTCTTTACATAACGGAATGAAAGTTATTTTAGGCAACTGGAAAATGTTGCTGCAAAGACAAAATAAAATGACTTCCCTTCAGACACACATAGCCTTGAAGTCTGTCCTCTGTGTCCTGGTGCACTGTGGTATAATAGAGGACACACATAGTGGTCTTCCTTCCATATTTCTCCTCCTTTCTCTTTCCAGTCTTTGAAATTCTTCATCAGTCTTTTGACTCAGTGCCCTTGCTCTGTTTTGTAACCCCCGCCCCATCCCTCCTCCCCTATTCAACCCTCCCACCCCCCCATCCCCCGCTCCACTCCCTGTGATTTAATTAAGTGGGCGCTTTATGAATAAAAATATTGCCCCCCTCTATTGATCATGGTGGACGGGAGGCTGACAGCCCCGGCTGGCTGGGACAGGACGAGACAGGACAGCCACTTTCCTAACCCGCTCCATTACACTGATCCAAGTAAGTGTGTGTGTATATGTGTGGGTGGAGTTTTAACTGTGTGTGTGTGTGTGTGTGTGCGCGCGGACAGGTGTGTGTCTCCGAGCAACAATGTGTAAGATTGTGCGTGTGTGTGTGTGTGTAGACTGCAGAGTAGTGTTTGTGTGCACACTCGTGTGTGTTTGCGAGTGAAACAGCCATCGGGGAGCTGTAGCATCTAAATCAAACTAAGCGTTCTCAAAAGCTCTCATGGGCCCTTGCAAATCCTTCGTTAGAGACACACACTCATGCACACCTACACAGACACATACACATGCGCACGTTCCTCAAACGCCTCCTTTGATACATACACTGCATCAGCATTATAAATGGACAATGTCTGCACTTTTCGTTTCCCTCTCTCTCTCTCTCTCTCCTGCTCCTTCCCCTCCTCTACCCATCGCTCTCCGTAAGGCTGTAAGTATCTATTATGTTTTGTCGATACTGTAATTAAATTGGACAGCTTAATGCAATTCTCTGTGATCCATAGGCCTTTATGGATATAAAAGCTTTTCTGGCCCCATGCCCGAAAGATGTCCAACAAATTTAGATGAGTTACTATCAGGAAAAAAAATTGTTGGAGAGGTTAAGGCAGCGGGGCGCACACATGGTCATTTGTCATTGGCTAATTTACTTTAATGTCCCTGACGCCATTTTGTTTTAATACATTTTCTTATTTGAATTGTCATCCGTGGGACTAAGCGATATTAGGCTACTACTCTACCTCTCTTTCATTTTCTTTTTTGTTAGTTCTTCCTATCTTCCAGTGCCTTGGCTAAGCGATATTGCAGGCTCTTAGGGACATTTATTGAGCTAATAAAACTTCAGCAGCAAAGGGTCAAGAGACGACATTAGAATGGACACAGAGAGGGGAGATGGATGGAGTGAGGGGAAGGTGGATTAACAGGCAGGCGAGAAAAGATAGAAACAGGAGGGATGATGGAGGGATGGGTGGTTAGATAGACCAGAGAGGGAAAGATGAAAGAGATTTTTTGTCTTTGCATTGAAATAGATTTAGTATCTCACATGTACATCTAAGAGAGAGGACAATGCCAAACTGTTATATTCACTCTTGGCAATCTTGACCAAGCCACAGTTTGATCACTATTAATACCACCACGTCCTATAAAACTAAATCTCACTGGGAGCACCCCTTAGGTGCCTCACCAGTAACAAGATAAATGTATGCTGTAGTGAAGTGGTCAGTTGAGGTGTATTCACTTAAGAAAAATACTTGTAAAATAGTTTTAAATGTATTGTGTTATATTCATTAATGACATGACAACAGCTATTTGGCGAGAGATGATATCACTATTATCAAGCGCTGTTTTCTTGACTTATCCGGTGGATTCTGAAAGGCAAAGAAGCTATTCGTTCTCAAGTCACAGAGGACTGTCTAATCCTTCAATTAAAATCAAAACATGAAAATCACAAAAAGCGGGTTTTACCAAGGGAGCTGGGATATCTTATCTACTCTGTAACATCAAGAGGATGCAGTGTCAGCTACATAGCAGGGAGTTAGGTGATTTCTTCATCTTTTCAAAAGCTGACAAGAATAATAAAAGGAAACATACATCCCTGCCAACAACAGCAGATAGTTGCTCTCCAATGACAGATGTAGTGAATAGCTGAACCAAGTGAGTAGAGAGCTTGGAAGACTTTTCTTTGACCTTTGAGTACGACTACTAATGTGTATACACAGCTTCCTGACCTGCAAAAAGCTGTTAAACCTGCCAAAACGTATGATATGCTTATTCTTATCGGAGGTCTCTTTGGGTTAAATGGGCAGGGATTGGATTGATCCAGTTTGCTCGGCAATCGTGATCAATAACTGCGAAGTAAGTTTTTCATCACAACTTTGATCCGCAGATGTTCTCATTTTCACAAAGCCTCACAAACCGAGGAGGAGCGGTGACATTTGACGCGCACATAATTGACACCTAAGTGGAATAACTGCAAGGCATCTCAACACAATGCATCTGTGTGAAAATGATAAACTGATAATGGATTCCCTCTTGGATTTGAAGCTCTACGGATGATTGAGGACTTAGGTTTGAGATTTTCATTTTGAGAATGGACAAAGCTCCTTGACTAAATGGATTTGTTCTTTGGGAAATTGCTCAACCAACATATGGGTATTTGAGAGCCCCTTACTCCTAATTTGATATGCCCATCCTAGTTTACTTGCCAACTGTGTCGAGTATTAAAATAAATGATACTGGATTAAGACATTTTGAATTAAAGTGAAAAGGAGGAACATGAATAACAAAATTAAAACAAAAAAACAACTGAATTCTGGACTGAACTCTGCAGAGCATCATTTTATCAGGGATAAATCCTGTTGCTGTAAATGATTAAACCCTCCATTGCATGCGGTAAATGGGTGGGCAGCCCTTTCAAGTAAATGGAAATGTGCATTAATAAATGGTTGATGCAGGAACAGAAGATGGGTGCTGCCTAGGCTTTCCAGTAGAATGAGGGTGAACCCAACAACCCCCACCCCACCCCCCATTTGACTCTCCACTGAATGGCTGAACCGTTATGACCATCACTGAAGGAGAGATGGACGTGTTTTGAAGAAAAATGGGTTGTTAGAGAGACTAAAAGGAAGAGGAGAGGGCACGAGAAGAGAAAAAAAAAGGAAAGACAAGAGTTGACAGCGAGCAGGGGGAAGTAATGAGGAGGGGGTATGCGGCAGGTGATGGGTGACAGGTGAAAGAAAGAGAACCAATGGATGTGTGGAGGTAAAGAGGGTAAGGAAAAGATGGATGGAGGAAGGGGTTAAGGCAGGAAGGAAGGACAGTGAATAATTTGCTGGGTGGGTAGGTGGGACAAAATAAAGAGAAAGGTAGATCTGAGTAAAGAATAGCAGGATGAAGAAGAGGGGGCAGAGGTGTGGAGGAAAGGAGAGAGAAGGAGGTGTGAATAAAGAAGCTGACTGTGGTGTTCTGCTTTTATGCATCTGGGGAGTACCTCTGCACCCATAAATAATACACCACAAATTAGTAGATTGGACAGAAGAAGACGACTGCTGGAGGTGTGTGTGTGTGTGGTGCAGAGAGGTAGTGCTTTTATGAACACATGCATGGCAGGGAATACACACTACTGTATATGTGTGTTTAAGGATGACTCCATATTAAACATTATGTTCTATACACACCTGTATAATGTGTGAATTAGAGATTGTTTATGCACGCATGTGTGTATGGGTATGTTGGGTGTGTATATATATATATATATATATATATATATATATATATATATATATATATATAAGGCATCTCTCTAAGTTCTGATGTGTCTCTCAGCAGGTCAGCGTTGTCAAGGTTACTGCAGGCCATTTTGCCAGCGGGCCAATTAACTTCTAGCACAGAAACAGAACAGAACAGAACAGCACAGGTGTCTCAATGGTGGTAGGGTTAGAGAGAGAGAGAGAGTTAGTGAGTGTGTGTGTGTGTGTTTATATGTGTATGCGCAGTGTTTCTTGTCCGAGTGTAAAGAAATTGACAAATAGAAGGAGGATGTCCGCGAGATAAAACGAGACAGCGTGTGTGTGCGTGTGTGAGTGTGAAGTGGGAGAAAAGAAACACAGCGAGCCTCTGTTGTCTCTGTGTTTGGCAAATAGCCGCATGGCCTTTCATGATGCTGCGAGAAGAACACAACCGAGGGTGAGAGCCGAGCAAACGTGAGCCTGAGCGCAGCCAGACGTGAGGGAGTCGAGGTGCGACGACGATGACGTAATGTGTTTCTTTGTGAAGGCTGACGCGGTCCCCCGTGTCTCTGAACTCACTTTAGGCCAAAATCTCATCAGGTAACACGTGAATGTCTGAAAGCCGATCTGGAAATAGCCTGATACTAAATATCGGAATATTGTTTCCTAATTATTGTTCTTCTTTTGGAGGTACAGCTAGTACTTCAATTAGCACTACAATAGTAATCCAGCAGTAAAAACGTTGTGACAAAGGAATTTCATTTCTGCTCGGTTTTCACTGTCTTAGCTGGGTATGCCACATATTGTTATTTTCATAGAAATTTGGTATTTTGTGATACTATACATGTTTTACATGTTTGATCAAGACTTTAAGACGAATTGTATGTTTTGTTTTTTTGCCTATATCTACAAAACAAACATTTTCAACAATTGTATTGCAAACATGGATGTACAGACAACATGAATGAATGAATATGAATGAACTAAATCCCTACAAAGGTGGACTGTATTATCTGCCAACTGGCAACACTTCTTTAGCTATAAAAAAAAAAACAGACCTGGCAACCAGCAAAACAACATCATAACCCACAGAGCTTCAAAGAGGCTGTGTGCAAAGTGCAGGTGCAATTAAGTCAAGAAAACTGCAAAGTTATATAACATGTTCAAAACGATTAGTTTCAGTCAGTGTAGTTTTCAATCCTGAATAGATTCTGTACAACACCAGCAGTCGTGTTATCCCATTCAGCATATTTTGAGAGGAGTTGAAAATGATTATTATTCAAACTATTGCCTTTTAATTGACTTGCTGCCAAGCTCCTCATATTACCCTCTCATGTCTGAAAAGCACTTTAAATTAGAATTTTCTCAACTCCTCCTCCTTCTCGGTGTTTCGTAACACAGCACTGAAGCGAATGTACAGAACGAAAAGGAGGCTTTTACAATGGTTGTATCTGTCTGAGTGTACTTGGTGAAATAAAGTGATTGTGATGGCTAACAGAGCAGACTGTCATCCTGCCTTCCCATACAGCTGTAGGCTAATTCCTCTGACAGACTGTCTTCCACAATGGCTACTGGCTGCTGTCTTCTTAGCCTGAGGGCCTGTCTGGTTGAGTGAGTGAGAGTGAGAGAGAGAGAGACAGAGAGAGAGAGCGAGATACAGAAAGAAAGATACAGAAAGAGCGAAGTTGAGGAGATGAAGAAAAAGAAAAGAATGAAAGAGACAACCAGGGAGAAAGAGAGCACTTTTGTGAACATCTGTGTGTGTGTGTGTGTGTGTGTGTGTGTGTGTGTGTGTGTGGTGTGTGTGTGTGTGTGTGTGTGGTTGCTATGCTGTCTCCAGGCCCTAATCTCTTTAGTAAGCCCCATGATCCAGTTAGAAACAGTGAGTGGCTAATGTCAGGGCTAACTGGAAGAGAGGGATCTATGTGAGTGTGTGTGTTTATACATGTTTGTGTGTATGCCTGCGACTCCTCGTTGAGACTGTCAGGGGCTACCTGTGCAAAAACTGCCTGTGTGCTGCTTGTATAAATGTTATTGTGCCTGGAACCATATTTGCTTGTACTATATGTGTGTAAATGATTTTCTGCATGCGTGTAGTTTGTGTGTGTGTGTGTGTGTCTGTGCGTGTGTGTGTGTTTGCATGCGTGTTGCAGGGAGTGTCTGAAAAGCAGCAGCGCCCATTAAGGCTTAGAGATTAGATTGAGTGGATCCAGATTCAGCGCTATTGTTCCTCTCCAACAGGCTCTCTCTGTGGTTTGAAGAAAACAGGACAGGTGCAGGAAATTGTTTTTTAGTTAATTTGCCTGGTCACATCAGGGTTTAAAAAGAGAGGGAAAAAAGTGAATTGGTCTTAACATGTGGACACTATTGAGAAAAATGCAACATGCAGCAGCGATTCTCTGCCATCAAAACAGTTAACGATGCAGTAAATACGGTTTGCGAGCAGGAAAAGGAAGGAAATGCAAAGAAACATGAGGCTGAATTATTCTGCCTCTTCTAATATTCACCAAATATTAATATAATATTTGTAAATTTGACTTTTGCATGGTTTTCATCTCTAAAGTCTTCAATGGTGAAAAAATAGATACACACTTGACTTTTTTGACACTACTGCTTCCTGAAAGTATGAAATGAATAAATCATGAATAGAATATGATAAATAAAATAAATATTACTAATCATATTCATATGACTGTGCATCTGTTCTGTGTAAGGAAAATCTTCCCTCATGAAACACGATCTCACACTCACTCATAAAGAGACACAATTTAAAATATTACACAAGCTGCACAATACTACACTATCCTCATCCAAGGAAAGTGGAATAATCAAATTATTGCTTATTTTCTATTATTATTACTATTATTATTATTATCATCAACAATGAGCTAATGGACACATGAATTTCCCCTATCTATCTATCTATCTATCTATCTATCTATCTATCTATCTATCTATCTATCTATCTACCTTTACTACACTGTTGAGTCAGATGTGAGTGTGTACACGTGTGGAAATGTACAAGGATACAGAGGTTTTGGAGACCAGTGAAAGTGAAGTGGTTATCTTGGAGTTATCACAGAAACTAAAAATAATATTTTTATATTTGTCAAGACAGACTGTCCTTACATTTTGGAAGGAGGCGTTAGGAGTACTACCTTTGGAGAAAACTGACCTATACCCAGTAATGGACGCTGTGGATGGTCTGGACTTCCTTCTGCTTAACTAACAATCCTGTGGCCGACCTCGTTAACTGCAGTGTGTAGTGTGTGTGTGTGTGTGTGTGTGTGTGTGTGTGTGTGTGTGTGTGTATATGTGTGTGTGCGTGCGTGCGTGTGCGTGCGTGTGTGTGTGTGTTTTTCTTCTAAACTTTTTTTGAAAGTGTAATACTGTGTTTCAACATGTATTCTTGACTGGATGCATGCATGTTGATCAGTTAAAGGATGACAAAAAAACCCTGCCTATATAATTAATTTGGCCAAAAGTAATTTTGAAAATGAAAGACAATGATTTTGTTTCATTTTTCTTCACTCTAAACCAATGTTTGCTCCGTTTTTCAAAGAGCATTTATTTTATTCTGAGCCAATGTTCTGCAAATGCTGTGTATTATTTCAGTACGTGACGGTATTAAATAAAAGGTACATTCAGTGCAGCCGGTGGATGAATGCTGTAAATGTGCTCGACGCTGGCATGATTAAAATGGACGCGATGATCAGCAGTTTTGTCACAGAGGGTAAAAGTACAGCTAACTCACCCACTGCCATAATAAACGATAAGACGCTGACACAACGGGAATGATGAACACTCAGAACTAACGGCCGCCTGCTCGCTCACACGCATACATAACTACAAGTGACTCTTTCTGTTTTTTCTCCAGGTCTGCCTGCCTGTCAGTTCACATCTGTCTCTTTCTCTCCAATCAGTTACTGTAAATGACACCAAAAAAAAAAACAACCTGCCCTTAAAAAATTGCATTACACCATTCCCTCATTCCAGGAAATCCTGCTCCAACACACCTCGTATAACAGCGTGTGAGCGAATGTAGTCCGCCTCAAACGTTGTGATATGAAAATCATTCATGCCCCGAGGGAATATATGGAGAGGAATAAAGGATGGATGCGGACAGACAGAAATTGAACCAAATTCTCCCCTCCCACCCAATCACACTGCATCACAAATCACCGGACCCGCCGCTAATTCAGGGGTGTTGCAGTGCACGGAGGAGGCCTTGGCATATGGCATATGGTGTGTGTGTGATCGTGTGTGTGTGTGTGTGTGTGTGTGTGTGTGTGTGTGTTTGCATATTATAGTTGGGAGATGAGAGAGAGAGAGAGAGAAGGGGAGACCGAGAAAGAGAGAGAGAAAGAGAGGAGGAGGAAAAGATGATTTAGGAGTAATGAGAGCCGGTAAAATCATGGTGCCCAGCGGCATTATGGGACTAAATCTAATCTGCTAATGGAGAGGAGGGCGTGGGCTGGGGTGGGAGGGTGATGGAGAAGGGAAGGAGGGGGAGGAGTAGGAGAGAGAGAAGACGAAGAGGGGAAAGGACGGTAAAGGCGGGGATGAAGGTAGAGAACCGGGGAAGAGATGGAGGGCAGGAAGGACAAAGAAGAAAATAAGAATAAGGAGGAGTAGAAAAGGGATCGAGAGGTCAAAGAACGAGTGCAGAGGGAAGGAATCAAGGGAGAGAAGGAGATAAATGAAGAAGACAATGGCTGAAAAAGTATGGTGAAGAAACCAAGGTGAAAGAATGAGGATGATCAGGCAATAAGGAAGTGAAGAACAAAAGAAGCATTAAGAGATGAAGAGCAGGTGAAGAAAAGACTACAAAACAAAAGAAGGTGGAAATTGAAACCTTTATAAAAGAAGAGAAAATAGAAAAGAGAGAAAGTGGAAAAAAAAAGGTCAAGGACTCAGTGAGAGGATGGGAGGTGAGTTTAGAGTGAGACGTGTATGTGTGTGTTAGAGTGGAGGCATTGGGAGGGCAGGACCCTGGAGAGCACAATCAGCACATATTGTTATCACATGGTGTACAAAACAACACACACACACACGCACGCACGCACGCGCGCAAACGGGCAAACTTTGTACACTCTCCATACATGACGCAGCTGCACCAACACAATCATGCACACCGTGCTCATTTGTTCACTCTCTGCCACAGACACACACACACACGTACACACACACACACACGCAGACACAAGGAAACACAAAAACGTGTTATTACACACCCACACCCTCGACAGCCATTGAGGGGTAATTGCTCCAGACTGTTAATGTTTTCCAGAATAAAACTACACCAGTCTTTACAAGGCCGGGCTAATTTCACAACTTTAATTCTTTACCTCAGCAAAATGGCTGACAACCACATCTCAACGACTCCGGAGACACACAGAAGGGCAGAAACTGGAAGTATATCTAATCCTTTTTGATTTATTGAATTATTCATTTCTAATTTTCTATCAGATATTGAGTGATGCTGTGGATCAGTGCATGCTTTGGAAGATTTTTTTCCCAACAGGGGCCACCTGTGCTGAAGGTGTTCATCCGGCAAGGCGCTTTCTCCTAAGTCACCTGTGTAGTGTGACACAAAGAGCCCCATAAGAACAGTGGAATGATATTGTATTGTCTTTAAAAGGGAGCATGTTGAACTCACAAAGCACTGTTTTTTTCAATCTAGAAAACTAGTCATCCATTGCCTTTTAAATAGTAAAATCACTTGGTAAAGTAGGAGTCATGTTTTGTTTTTTTCAAATGTCTTTTGAAATCAATCCTTCTTCATTCAGATCATGTGGTGCTGAAACTCTGCAGTGAAATCAGAGTAAACTCACCTCATGCAGGCTGGGTGGCCCCATTGTCAGCCTGTTCGATTTTATTGCAAAGTATCATACCATATTGTTTTTAAATCATTTTCATGACTCATGAGTCTGTGATCATTTCAGTTTATAAATACAATCTTGGAAAATGAACCTTGGGCCAGAGTGGTAAACTCCTGCATGGGTCTGAAATCCAGACGCACTGTGAAACGGCACCGAAACCTCAACAATCTGCTATGAGCAACACAAACAGAGCAAAGCCGCATGGCAACTCCATTATCTTGATAGTAAACAGGACCCCAGCTCTGAAAATTACAGTATCTAAGCTACAGCATCAACACAACAACTAGTTAAGAGGTCTAAAACATACAACACTCAGCGTGTTGTATCGGGGAAATACTGCATTACTGTATTACTGTAAGCCCGTCCACTTATCATTACATCACCTGACCATTTTCATCAAAGAAACTTTACCATATTAAACCTAACTCTAATTCTTAAATTACCCCATTCATTGCCTATAAAAAAGACATTGCTTCCCCTGAAATGCTTTCACTCAGGTCCTCAAGAGTGTAGAAAAACAAGTCCAAGCACCCAACAAATCAAAGGTAGGCGACAGCCGACCATTACGCTGGCAATGATACTGAACAGAAGCGAGATACAATGTCAAGCTATAATGTCTCGTGTTTAGCCATTTACCTCACAGGTCAGTAAAAGAAAACACAGATGCAGCGTTGCACTGCAGCTTAGACAATTACACCAAATTACACTGAAACTCTGCAGCGGCTCCTTCCTTTATGAGGTAATGTACAGTTCGAATACATGCGATCGTTACCGCGCTCTCCCTTACTCATTCAGGTCACGAGCACGCTGCTGCAATCAAATGGCCATTACAGTGTTGAGTGTTACAGCTGAGGGAAAGCAGACGAGGAAAGAGGTGATCAGTAGAATAGAATAGAAAAGAATAGGACAGAATAGAATAGAATAAGCCCAGTGGAGCTCAAACCCCACCCAGCAGGTACATGGCCTACACCAAAGCAACACCTTGCCTGGCAGATGAGAACAGGAGGAGTTTCCTGACAGTAGATGGCGTTGTAATGCTTCTCTGCATTCCCTCTCTGCACAATCAATGCATTCAGATCACTATCACACACTCTGCCTGCTCATCAACATCAGTGCTTGCAGATGACTGGCACTCAGGAATACTTCTTCTTTGAGGAAATAATTAGGACTCATTCCCCTTGTAAATAGGATATGATTTATACTTTTTTAAGTGAAGAAAAGTGAACTTCCAAAACAAAACACACACACACACACACACACACACACACACACACACACATGCACCTGTCAAATGCACCCGCAAGAACACCCAAAGTCTACTGTCAGAGGTGATGTGAACATGGATGACACGGATAAAGATTCTTCCGGTTGCATAAATGTAAAATAAAAAAGTAAATGTATGACATGTCTTTGCATTTAAAATTTATCGCCATTTATATTAGATGTTTCATTGGCTTACAAACACAAATCAAATGGAGAGCTGCATAATTTCACTATTTCCCACTAAATGCCATCCAAATCTGTCATTCCCGGACATGAATCAAACTGACATGTTGTTCATTAAGGGGACTGAGGAAAGGCAGAGTTGGCAGGAAACAAAGACAGAGAAGGGATGTCTGTATTTTTTCTGTTTCCGCACCTGTTGTGTGTCATCTCACACCATCCTCTTTTCTTAACGTCTGTCAGTCTGTCCAATCTGTCCACTCTTATCTGTCTTTCTTCTGTCTACGAAGAAGCGAGACAGATACTAGAGGGATCTGTAAATCATTACCCTCTGCTCACCCTGTGACACCGAGAAGCTAATGGGCTCCTAGCAGGAATACGTGTGTGTGTGTGTGTATGTGTGTGAGAGAGAGAGAGAGAGAGAGAGAGAGAGAGAGAGAGAGAGAGAGAGAGAGAGAGAGAGAGAGAGACAGAGAGAGAGAGAAAGGCTGTGTTCGGAAAATGCATCTTTGTACATGTGTTGCGTGTGTTTATATTTTCTGCTGTATGCGTCCGTGTTCAGCATTGTTTGTTTCTGTGCACATGACCTATGCTCAAACATTGTGTGAGTGTGTCTGCGTGTGCATTTGTCTGTACGTCAATATGTGTTTTGTGTGCACTTGTGTGTGTTTGCCCAGACACTCAAGGCGTTGTTTCGGTGTGTACAAGTGTGTGTGTGTGTGTGTGTGTGTGTGTGTGTGTGTGTGTGTTTCTCATTTCCTCCGTGTAGAGATTAGGGGCAGAAGAAGAGCAGCATTATCAGACAGCTGGAAATGAGATCTCAGTAGGGGACTCAACTCCTCTGCCTGTCTTTTTCATCCCCTCTTCCACACCTCCCTCTGTCCCCGTTTCTGATCCTCCTCCTCTCCTGCTACTCCTCCTTCACCCTCCTTTTCTTTATTCTCTCTTAAATCTGTCCTTTTACCACTCCATCGCTCCTTCCCGCATCACTATATCCCTCCTCACCTTTCAACCCATGTTAACTACACAAGCAACCCAGCTCTTCATTTCTCTGTCTACAGCTCTCTTTCCTTTCTCTCATCTGTCCATCCATTCATCCCTCCACCTTCTCCTCTTCTGCCTCCACCTACTAATTCTCTTTCCAATCGAGTCTACCCATCGCGTTGTGAAGAGGAGAACCTTAATATCCAAGCTGTCGTCAATCTTCCCAGTAACAAATTTCTAATATAGTAAAATGTAGATTACATATTAAAGTAATAATCTTTTTCACTTAGATTTTATGTTGTGGGACTGTTTTGACCCATTGTTCAATCACGGCATCTATCACTGTTAACATCAACTATTATCCCAAACAAACAGAGTTGAACCTGCTGAGGACATGCGTTACTTTCAGTGTGGTATAAGGACTTTCCAGGGATAGACTCACCACTTACACTGTTTACAACATCCAGTCAACTGGGGACAGACTGAATAGCTATTGTGTTATGCCAGTTGGTCATGCACATGGGCAAAAGACATATTGTATTATAGTTATATTATGATATTTGTATAACAGTGTCTTATATTATTACTTTAATATATCTGAGCAGCATTTGACCTCCCAGAATCCAAAGTAGAAACTACAATGCAACACATAGAAGAAAGCAAATTAGAAACAGACAAATGCATGACAAGCAAACATGATAGTGAACAATGATGTCAATAAGAACGAGCTTCAGCTCAGTGATGGAAACTGAGCTGTTTAGGATAAGCTGCATGTGTAAGTCAATTTCCTCATGCCATTCTTTTCATCTAGTCTCATCTTCTCTTTCCTCTATTGGCAGTCCAATGTCACCATGACAACAACAAAACAAGTGCGGTACAAGTGACTGTTTTAGATAAACACGTCGTTGTTGAGATCTGTCATCTTGTCACGGAGAAGTTATGAAACAAATAAATCTATGGTGAACTGTGTGTTGGCCTTCATGTTCAGTTCCACTGGAAGCACACAGCATTGTGTGTGTGTGTGTGTGTGTGTTTGTGTGTTTGGGAAGTAATGGAATCCATGTTTACAACACTAGATAAACAAATTACAGAAGCAATGCAACAGATCAGTTACAATTAGAAAGAAAATGTGGTTAAATTAAAACACAGTACAGTAGAGTTAATAAGATATTGAACAAATGGCTCCATGAGAATCATTGGATGTCTTTCAGCAGTAAAAAGCATAATCCTAAAATTGAAAAAATAAAAAATTGCAGGCAAAGCTTTATAAACTGCATATACAAGCAGCAAAAACTTCATAGGATTCAGCACAGCATCCACAGAAAAGGATGCACTCCAAGTTAGAAGCTAACTTAAATCTTTTTAAAATATTTATGACGTTCTACACTCATATAAAAAGTAATTAGAAACCTTCCCAATGTCCTGTGTGTGTGTGTGTGTGTGTGTGTGTGTGTGTGTGTGTGTATGCGCACGCACAGGTCAGTGCAGAGTCCATTGGGTATTTCCAGGAAGTGGTAGCCAGACTAAGTTTATTATCTCTCTTCCTCAATCAAATCAGTGAGAGTGAAACATGTAGAACAGAGCACCATTTCCTGACAACTCACATACAAATACATACACACACACACACACACACACACGCTGCTATCTTGACTCAAACATCTACCAAGTGTGACTGTGCCAAAGAGAGGAAATCCCTTAGCAACCCACACCTACTTGCAATGTATTACACCCTGCTCTCTCTCTCTCTCTCTCTGTGTGTGTGTGTGTGTGTGTGTGTGTGTGTGTGTGTGTGTGCCTCAGGGGGTGTTTGCATGTACGAGCTTCTGTGTGTGTGTTTCTTTGGTCTGTTGATGCTATCTGTCCCTCTCATTGACAGAAAGGAAAAAAAATGAACAGTCAGTTACACAGACAGCAAGACAGTCACTGCCGGACACAACTAACACCCTGTTCACATACTGTGGTTCATGTCATATTATAGGCATCAAGCTGACCATACTGTTCTGTAAAAAAAAACAAAAAACAAAGAAATGGCAAAAGCTAATTTTGTAACAACAGAAACTCTTTCCAGCACCATAGGTACATCTCTTGATTGAAATAATCTGCAGAAGTGGAATATGCAAATCTCTTGCAGCTCTACCCAAGAATGCAGCAAAGAGCAACACAACATTTCCCTCTCAATCTTCTCCATGTTTGAGCATGTTTTCCCAAAATGTTTTCTATAGAGGTGGGATAATGCTGCAGCCGATACACATCTGTATTCATACTCCTGCACTTATGTTTTCAAGTTGACTGAAAACCATTTGTTTTGCTGTTTGATGCAGTAACATGACATGTCAACAGATTAGATGTCTGATTTCCCAACTAAAAAACAATTAGGTACGAAGTTGAGAAAAAAAAAATTTCTTGATTGAGTTGAAATGTTATAAAGTCAAATCGCAAGTTCATTATGTATGAAAACTCCAATTAAAGCTTGTCAAAGTTCAGCTGTGTTAAACCTCGTCACTGTTCCTGTCACTTTAACATTTCCTGTTAATCATTCAGCATTTTGTTCTGCTTCTTTCCCTCTTCTTTTCTTTCTTCTCTTCATCGAGCCCTGCTGAAGAAATACACTCTTTACCTATGCCCTCCTCTCTCTCTACTAGGCCTCGCTTGTCCTCTCTCCAGTTTATTTTTCATTGGCCCTCTCCTCTCCTCTCCTCTCCATTTGTATTAATATTCAGTGTAATTCAGGGGCCTAGAGGCCTATCTTCTTATATTTACACCCTTCCTCTTCCTATCTTTCATCTTTAGTATCATTACCACTAAGGGCACTTAACAAAGCATTGGTGCTTGTGCGCAAATACGCCTGTGATTTTGTGTTTGTGCTGCGAGTGTGTCCATGTACATGTGCTCATGCATCAACCTGTATTTATTTGCTAGTGTATGAGTGTAAATGTTAGACGCTCTCCTTCCAGACAGGCTAAAGGTACAAAGCCGCTGAGATTACATGTGGCGCCGTCGGCCATCTAGACACTAATCAAATATACGACCCTCGTGTCAAGTCTCAATGGTCTGGTAGAGAAGAAGAAAGATGGAGGGGAGCAGGAGAGAGCGATGCAGAGAGCTGAGCTGGCCAGCGTGATTTGACCTGTTTGAGAAAATGTGGGCAGATGCAGAGAAAGAGGGGGAGATGGAAGGAGAGACAGGGGGGAGGTAAGACTACAGAAAAAAAACATACAACAGACATTCATAAATCACCCCATCTAAATGTTAATTGGTACTAAATGGCACGTTTGAATAGGTTAAGTGGACCCTCTGAATTAGTGTACCTTACGTAGGTGGTTCAATAAAAGCCCATTTCTAAACCCATAATTCCACAAATATCATTTGTGTCAAACAGCAGAGCAGTTGATTGCTTACCCTGAGACAGACTGTGCAGTTTCGGGGACAAGTGAGGCATTGGGTCATTTAATTCAATGAGAAACTCAACTCTGCTTCTTAAAGGGACGGTTCACAAATACTGCATGTGACTCGTGTTTCTCTTGTTGCAAAACTCGGCCCACCTCTACGCTAAGCACCACCAAGGGAGAGGTTGTGGAGCTTCAGTGCACCAACAAGCATTTGACCATTTTACCCAGTGGAAAATTAATCTCCTTGCATTGCAGATATTTCTTCTTCTCTTTTTTTCTTTTTTTTTTTTAAACATCATGGCCCGCCAAGTATCCTCCGGGGCCGATTAAACACTCAGTGTCACTTACAGGGAGGTTGGGGGGGTTAAGTAGACCAGCTGAGCATTAGACAGACAGAGGTAAATTGCTACAATGACAAACTACTGCACTGCTTGTATAAGTCCCACTGTGCTCAGTAACATGGTGGCGTGTGTGCAATCTGAAAAGTTACAAACACACACACACACACACAGTGAAAAATGCTGCTTTAAGAGTGAGGAGGGCGAGTCGGCCAGCCTCTCCGTCTGAGACGACCTCAGTGATCATG
The DNA here is from genome assembly GCF_021018895.1 of Seriola aureovittata. Taxonomy (NCBI): domain Eukaryota; kingdom Metazoa; phylum Chordata; class Actinopteri; order Carangiformes; family Carangidae; genus Seriola; species Seriola aureovittata. Next base: position 8,733,937 of record NC_079371.1, on the reverse strand, counting down.
ACATCATGACGGAGGCTTGATTTATATGCATTCTGTGCTGAGGAGCATATTCAAACAATAGGGCCCCTGGTGGATTATGGGGGGGGGGGGGGGGTCCTCAGGGAGGTAAAGGAGGCACCAAGAGCAGGAGAAAGAGGAGAAAGGATGTGTAGGAAGGAAAGGAGTTTGAGACAGGGGACTGAGGAAAGGAGAGGAGAGAGGTGAAGAAAGAGGACAAGAAAAAAGGAGGAAAGTGAAGAGAGGAGGCGATGAGTATTAACAAAAATCACATGAAAGAAACAGATGAAGTGAGGAAAAAGGAGTGAGGAGAGAGAATAATGACAGAAGAAAGGATGAAAGGAGAGGAGAGAGGAAGTGAGAAGGTAATAGTGTATGTTTTAGAAAATGAATGAATGACCTCCAGCTTGCTTGTGTCCTACAACTGGCACACACACACACACACACACACACACACACACACACACACACACACACACACACACACACACACACACACACACACACACACACACACACACACACACACACACACACACACACACACACGCATACATGCACATATAGGGTCCCCCAGCTGAGTCTATGATTAACTGTAAGGACATACGATCCATTTACATTATAACCAGGTGCATTGTACTGGCTTATCAACCGAGGTCACTCCTCTGCCCCTATTCTCACTTCACTGCGTTTGACTGTGATTGTGTGTGTGTGTGTGTGTGTGTGTGTGTGTGTGTGTGTGTGTGTGTGTGTGTGTGTGTGTACCTCTGTGTATGTATTTATTTGAGAGTATTTGGAGGTGCCATGTCTATGTTTGTGTGAGTGCAGCCGAGGCAAGCAGCAGAAGATAAGAGAGAGAGAGAGAGAGAGAGAAAGAGAGAGAGTATAGTTATGTTAAGGCTGAAATTACTCAAGGTCAGCGGTTGATCTCTTCACTAATTGGATTTCACATTGAAAAATTATACACTGCATTAATGCATTAACAAGGGTCAAGTAAAAGCCTCAAACCACCAAGCTAACAGCAGTAAACATTGCCAAGGGATATTGTATTTAAAAATAGATGCTTAACATTAGAATAAGTCCTTGCTGTGTAGAACTACATTAAGATTTGATTTCCTCTATTTCTGTGTGGTATATTTCCTGAGCACAGAATATTTTTTTTTTTTTTCTATTTTATTCAATTTTGTTATTTTGATTTGTTGCAGTGATCTAAATCTGCAGACACTGCCAATTGTGTCTGATGGATCGCCTGACCGAGCTGGAGGTATCGCTACCGGGAAGTGAAAGTAATTATTTTGGTAACATCATGTGAGCCAGAAACAGCACTAATGTTTCCTTAAAAACATTAGTCCACATAAATTTGGTGCAGGCACCCACTTCTCCACTCCTCATTTAACTCCTTTAACTTCTAAGAGTTGGCCTGAAATGAACTCTTGGCTGTGTGTTGCGACGCAACTTGAAATTTGGTCCACTTCAACTATTAGGAAATTTTTATTGTCTTTGTAATAATTACACTTTCGTGCTTTGGTTGCAGCCTGATTTAAAAGTAACTCCTTCCATATTGCCAGGCAACTTGGCCATTCTCTTTGCAATAACTTAAATTTAGAGGAAACTGGAAAAATACTTATTGTGGACTGCATAAATCCTCATATATTCACTTTTGTAAATGTTCATTATGCTTAAGTCATATTTTTACAAGTTTGGCAGTCGTCACATAACGAGCCAGTAACACGGCAATCAAAGCAGAAATGCAGCTGGAGTGTTCCTGTAAATTCACAAACTCTTCTACACTCACATAATTTGATGTTTGAAGAGTTTATATGAGTGTGTATGTGTGAGTGTGTGTGTGTGTGTGTGTGTACATGCACAGATATGCAGCTACTCATGCTGCGCTATGAGGGCTTCCGGACACAGACACACACACACACACCGCTACAGTAACTAACTCATTAAAATGGCTCATTTCACTCCAACCTCAGCCAACACACACACTGCTCTCTGATCCAAGGGCTACACACACTCACACCACACACACACACACACACACACACACACACACACACACACACACACACATATGGACCGCAGGCTTAGCCACAGTGTCACTTCCGGAAGTAATTGTTTGTTTTGTCTTTATAACGTCTATCTCTGTCTCGTCCTGTTGCTGAAACTGAGACGAGAATGAGAGCTGAACGCTTCAGTTTTGGAAACCTTGACAAAAACCTGAAAACAGATCACATCAGAACCTCATTTGATATGAAACTGCAGATTGTTGTTGCAAGTTTAATGTTAAAATAACTTTTAAGGTGCCTGTTTTGTTTGATATCAAAATATTGAAATGTGAAGTAGTGGTTAACTGTGTCTTTTTGGAGCGGGAAACATGGCAGCCATTGGATTCTACATGTACCACGTGAAGGAACATACAATCCCAGTGAAAATCCATTGAAACCCTTTGATAGAATTTGGCCCTTTTTGGCGAAAATGGTGAAACAGTAAAGATAATGAGTCTTAGGTATGTTGACAACCATATTTAAGCTCATTGCTTGTAGTACAAAATTACAGTTTTATAAAGAAGAAGTTCTGTAAAAACCTTCTAGCTTGAATCTAAAATGTATTTAATTATTAATACTGATGACGTCTTCGGTGCTAAGTGCACATTACTGTGGGGATTTTTGCTGTATAACTCAAATGTTGGCGGCAGTAACAAGGCGTTTTATTTCTATCTTCACAAAGCACTATTACTGCCTTCCAAATAAAAAAAACATAACTAAACAATGTAAAGTTTTTTTTCGTCCTACATACCACAGTATTTGGAGTATTTTGTAAGAGCATTCTTGAACCATGCAGACTGAGCTGGAGCTGTGTTATATCAATTAACAAAAGACGGTGGAAAAACGGACATTTGTATGAACGAAACAGGGACAGAGTTCTGCCGCTACTTGAGAGAGTTACAGTAGAAAGCTAGACAGGAAACAAAAGGACAGATGTGGGGGAAAGAGAAAAGATGGAAAGAAAAAAAAAAAACAGAAATCCAAAAAGCAAGGACACAAAGACAGGACCTCTCATCACTACTGACAAAAGGAGAGGTGATTCTCAGTCTTTCTCTGCCCCACTGTTTCCACTTAAACCACAGAAGAGCTCGCTGGTGTCACACTGAGCCAGCAGAGTTTCACTGAACCCTCCACACAGTACAGTCAGCTGCACAAGGTAAAGCCTGGGGTTCACACGGCTTCAAGGGCAGTTATCATCTGTCTAATCTGTTTGTTTTTTTTTCGCTCAGCTATATTTTGCAAGCTTATTATATACTTTATTTTAAACATAAGCTAGATTTATTTTTATAGCGCGTTGAAGAAAAAGTCCATTTTGGCTTGAAACAAGAGAAATTTAAAAAGGAGCAGTCCACTGTGTTCAACCGTGAGACCTTGGGAGACAGAAATTACACATATTATTACCTTAATTGTCAGGATCTTTGTAATTGTATGTTTTCAGTCCATGTTTCCTTCTTGGTTATATTGGCCTTTTAATCTTAGAGGTCTTGCTGTAGTATTTTCAATGGCTGTATTCAACTGAAAACAAAATAAAAATGTATTTCAAATTTGTGGTGCTGTCTTAATACATGGCTGCAAATATTTCAGTTTTGTGGATGATATTTTAAATTATAGAGATATAAATTTTCATCAGTAATAGGAATCGAAAAGGACTATTTATAATACACTATACCATGTATGGAAATGTTCAAAGAAAAAGTCTGGAGCACTCTTCAATCCTTAAATACACTCAAACACTAAAGCCAAATAATAATATGTTAATACTGTGCTTGGAAATCTGAAGATGAAGCCCCTTCATGTTTATTGCACTTGGCCAATACAATAATTCAACCTCTGAAAATATTTTCTTTGCTGCATTAGTTCATCCGACTCATACTGACTGAAGGAAAGCTCACTCTCTGTCAGTCAACCCTAAGCCCTCAGATAAAAAAACAAAAAAAACCAAAACAACCAACCCCGATATTTTTTTCCCCAAAAAACCCCAAAACCATGAAATCTCCCCCTTCTTGATCCAATCTTTCCTTCAGGACCCAGAAAAACATCCACCACCTCCCGGCCTCCCAGAAATCTGGTTCCAGTTTGGGGCAGCGTTGAGTTTGAGGGTGGGGGGATACTTTGAGGCAGCTGACACTTATAAATAAATAAGAAAGAATACAACATATCCACAATCTCTTCACATCTTTATGATTTTTTAATGTGTTTTTTTTTTTTATACTTTTTGTTTTATTCAGAATTTTCCCCTGGCATTCCTTCAGTTTCAACATTCTTCTCCTGCTTTTTACAATAACATGGATAGAGATGTTTTCATCTTTTTATGATTTATGAAGCAGTTGACTGTTAAGAATCAGAGATTAATGAATGAGGGAGTGGATAGATTGAGATGTACCAACATGCCCTGTCTCCCGGCCTTCTTTTTATTCCTTGTTTTTATAGTTTGGGTTTTTCTCTTCCTCTGATCCCTGTGGCCCCAGTGTAGCCTATTGAGCTTTTTCGTTGTTGTTTTTGTTGTTTTCCTCTCTCCCCCACTCTCACTTCACACATACACACCTGATCTGCACACAGTTCTTGTTCCTTCTGTTGTGTCGATGCCAGGGGAATGTTTGTGTTGGTCTGTTTGCCCTGAATCTCTTCTAAAACCTGTTCATACTTGGACTAAAGGGCGATTGCCACCACAAAATTACTGCAGGAAAAAAAGAACAGGGATTACTTTAATTAATTATAAGACGGCTTTAACAGAACATAAAAGAACATGCAAATTCTAAAAAAGAAAAAAAAAAAGTTGAGAGACAGCTAATCTTGTGGGTAAAAGCCTTCTTGAAGCGATCTGCAGAATCCACAGCAGCGGCTGAACTTAGGTTACCATGTGCTGCATTGGTCTTGACACCTTTATGGGGCACATATGGCTACAGAGACATACCAGAGCAGAGGCGTAGCAGCACAGAAACCACGTCCAGCAGCATCAGCATAACCACTAATCACCTCAAGCCTCAGACACTTTAACCTGCGCTACCAAACATGTATGCATATAAAATACCATGACTAATATACTGAAGAGCAACTGTACGTCTATTTTTGACACTGTAACATGGTGAACTATTTTTGCCTTGTTTACTTATTTAGTGAAAGGCATGTGTTGCTGCAATGAGCTTTTTGTTGGAAAATCAAATCCAGAGGACAAACAATTAGCACCCATGGATATTGTGCAAATATTTTGATATTTTAAAATAGTTTATTTAATTCCTCCTTGAATTGAACAGATTGCTGATTGGTTGCCAACTCTAAAGTCTCAGATGTTCGAGCAATCTAAGTGCTGACAAAATAGTAAACGTAACAAAATGTGCACTGTGATGGATTACCTTTCTAAAGCAACATCTAGGTCTGTGCAAATAGATTTTCACACTGTACTGGAAGAACTGAAACCAGTAGCTGCCTGGGAGGTAGAAAATCATTGTAAAAGCCTGTGGCATGCTTTTAGAAGTGGTCAGAAATAATGAACGTCTTGACGGTCGCACCGCTACTGGCCCGAAAGAAGATCGTTAGCTCAGGCGAGTGCCGCTGTGTACAGCAGGCTTCATCGTATTACATACGGCACCTTTATCCTCCAGCTGGAAGCGACAGCGTACTGCGATGAAATGATCCTGTGTGGCTTTCAGATAACGATTTTAACGCACCTACATTTATTCCAGCTCTCAGCTACTGATCGTTTCACTCTTCGCCCACATATGGCTTCCACCGGGCGCCTGGCTAGCATGAATGACACCTGTGAGACATAAGGTGCATAGCAGTAGTGAAGGTCAGGTTACCATGTGTTGTACGTTGGTCTGACACCTTAGTGGGACCCACGCGGGGCTTGTATAGAGTCATACAGATTGGAGCTGAAGTACAGTAGTTTTCACAGTCAGCCATGGCTCCCCATATGGAAGTCATATAGAGGGGGGAAGCACCGCTCCGAACAATAGGAGTAGTTAAAATAGCAGGGGGGCGAACCTGTGCCTGTGCGTGTGCGTGTGTGTGTGTGTACGTGTTAAGACGGAGTGCATGCGTATCATTTTGTACGTGTGAGAATGCCCGGGTGTGATCGAGTGTCTGTCTTTGTGTGTGTCTGGACGGCAGAATGAAGCTACAAGTCTTTCATGTGTGAGTGAAGTCGAGGGGCAACGTGGCTAACAATTCAGGCAAGGAGATGACAGGACACCATCCCTTTCTTTTTCAACCCCGACCCGACCGCCCCCCCCACACACACACACACATTTTTTTGCTCTCTTCGTCCATCTGTCTTTCTCGCTTTTCATCTTGTCCTCTCTTCTTCCTCTTCCACCCGTTTTGTCTCAGTTTTTCTTCCTCTCACATGCCCTGACTCCACACCATGGCTCTTTTTCTTTCATGTGAACTGTTGATCTACAACAGATAGACAAGTAGCAGTATGGGGTGAGGGTGTGAGTGTGTGTGTGTGTGTGTGTGTGTGTGTAGCAGTGTGTGGGTGTGATTGCGTGTAATTCTGTACAGTACTCCTCTGTGGTCTCTAAATGGTAGCCAGCCAATGGCTCCAAGATGTACTCTAATGATGAAGCTGATCTCTCATCTGACTGCCACAGATTCTCCTGACAGACACTTCTGATCTCACTAAGACCACCGTGTGTGTCTGCGTGTTTTTGTTTAGAGAGAAAAGTGTTTGTGTGCATGTGTTAGAGACTAAGACGAAGCCGGAGTGGTGGTGTGTTGTGTTGTTTGTGGTTGAGCTCTGATAATGATTGTAAATGCTGGTTTGCCCTAATGGCACTTACTGTCACTATCAGTGTCTTTCTCCCTTTTTCTCACACTTCATGCCCCTTTTTTCCATGTCTAAGTCATGGTAAGGTAAAGAGGTAAAGGACAAAAACAGAAAATGTCTTATTTTGAAGACTCTGGGATCATTTTATGTGCCTCCCTAATAACTCTCTAAATGAATGTGGGTGATGTGGATGAAAAGGTGATTTTTTATTTTATTTTATTTTATTTTTAAAGGGGATCATTGTGACACCAAGGTTGTTTTAATTCAATGATGTGGAAATTTTTAAATAACTGCAACACACTACCCTTGTTTGTAATAAAACACATAATGTAGGGAGGGTGATTAATGGAATCTTTTCAAATGCAGGTTTTAAGTTAACTACCTAATGTACCAGTCTACTGTGCAAAAATATCAATGCACTCTTGCATCCAATGGCACAAAATGGATCACCTGCACTGAAAATCACACACATTTACACCATACAACTACATTTTCACATGTACTTTTTTGGGGGGCAAATGGTAACATATGTTGAAGACATAAAATAGTGTATAAATATTATTTTTACTTTTTGTTTCATGCTTGCCGAGCTACACCTCAGGCCCTGCTCGTCTTTTCAAAAGAATTTGACGTTACAAGTAATGGTTTTGATCTCCACTTGCAGCATTCGAGACAAAAAAGACTGGACTCATACAATAGACTAGAGGTGCAAAGGTACATAAAGTGGGACTTTTACGATGGATGCCACCGTCAGTGCAGATTTAAGATTTCCAATTCGGCCAGTCAGACTTCCAATAAGAGGGACGAGGCATCCATATCGATTGTGTACAAATTGAGCTTAGCAACAGCTCAATAACCAAAAGCACTTAATTCACTCCTCCCTGATTTCTGAGTCATTTGTTGCCCTTACCAATGACTCTTGGGTGGTACAACATCACCATCCCCGTTATCAATGAGATATTGGCACTCAAATCAACATCTATCCCCCCACCAACATCAACGCCGACACCACCTCTACAATCAGTGTGCTGACATCTGAAGGGCATTATGTTGTTGACTAATCATAGGGCTCTTCCCAACCATTGGACAGAGCCCAGATTGAGTCTGAGCCAAAAATCTTATCTATGGTTTATCAATAATGCTTTGGGTTTTTTTTTTTTTTGATTAAAATATACAATCCATGTCCCGATCCAGGCACGATGATGAATTGTGCGTATTGGATATCTGACCAAGGATCAGTGACTGGTTTTCATTTTGGTTACAGCTGGCTGGTCTCAGATGCAGAAGTAGGCAAATGACTGAGTTTAAATACATTAAGATTCTTTGATTAATCATCATTTTAAGAGGTTGAAATTATACACAAACAGAACTGTTCCCTGATCCGTCTCTCTGCTTACATACAGTACTTTGTTTCCTTTGTCAGTCCAAGCCAGGCTCTTTGTGTTTCTGCTTAATGTCTCTATTACAGCTGGATGTATTTATGATTAGATGATACAGAAAAAAAAACACTTGAACACACATCACGTCTTCCTTTGATAAAACTTTTTCATGTTTGTCCAGTGCTATCAAGTCTTCCCCTTCCTCCACAAATTTTCCAAGACATGTTTTGTTTTGGAGTCAGCCCTACATGATAAACACATTATCATAACTACATGTTGTCCGTGTCAGACAGAAACCACACATGTCCAATTTCAATTTTCATTTTTGTAATTGATAGCTGCTGTGGGGCTAATAGTATGTAGAAAATGCTTAATGAGGCTAAGCCAAACCACTGAAAATGTACTGCAGCGACATCAAAAAAATACTGCCGCAATGAAAACTGTCCAGAAATCCTGAATATACAGTATGACTATGTGCAATGCAAGAAATCACGGGGCATTATGTTATCTGCATTAAAGGTCACTGTGACCTTTAATATATATATATATATATATATATATATATATATATATATATTTTCAGCATTTTCTTGCTGTAGCACAACAGTAATAAGGGGATGAAGAAAAATATTTCTCAAAGAAGCAACATAGTTTAATAAGTGAATAAAGATTTAAAATCCAGAAAAATCCAAATACTTCAAACAGTTGTGCATCTTTAACTCTTCAGACCAAAGACAAGAGGACGTGTGGATTCAGGACCACAGCTCCCAGTGAGTCCAGTGCAAACACCAGTCACATTCGACAGCATTGGCAGTAGCTAGAAGACAACAGGAAGCTTGTCTGAGTTCATTCAGCAGGATATTGTTGTATAGCTTTTTTTTTACGGCTCTTGTTTCATTAGAAATTCCAGTACACTAATTGTAGTCCTCAAAGTTTGTGTGATAAGCTCGAACATACAGGGTTTTATTACAGCAAGAGCCAATGAAGGAAGAAAAGCCATTAATAACAGAATCTCTTTGGTGCTGTATTTGACTTTTAAAAAAACTTGAAAAACAAAGTGGCAGCTACCTCACTCATTAATGATCATATTGTTATAAGGTTCATTTTTGAGACTGTGGCCACTTTAGTTGTAGTTGGGGGCTGTATTATGAGAAGGTGTTTCTGATACAATTGTGTTGTGTACAAATTTATATAAATACAATTCATGTGCAGGTGGTTGTATTTCACATACTGTTCGACAAATCATCGTGGTTATTTTAACCTCCGTTTACTACAGGATTCATGGGCCCTATGTGATGATGTGCTTCCATATGGGTTGTTATGGGTCAGTTTAACTCCCACTCCGGCCCTGGTCTTCATCCTTTTTCTTGCCTTGTTGATTGCTTGTTAAAGAGAACAATGCAGAAACTCGGGAACAACTGATGGTGGTGACGAGTGGTATTTGGAAGCCATCTTTGCTCCATGGAGCTCAGAGGCTGTGTCTGTTTTGTGTCGAGTGCCGCAGCGCTGCTATGGATACGTATTTGAGGAGGAAATCTATGACACACATATGGTCATCTCATCTTTTCCTGCCAAAGCCTGAAAGACTGAAATGTCTATCAGTCAGCAGGTGCCCCCCCCCCCCGCACACACAGACACACACGCACAGACACATACAAACGCACACTGATGCAGGTTCATGCACAAGCAAACACACAAATACACACAATCAACCAACCCCTTCCGATCTCCCACCGTCCAGTTACTGCAACCCATCCATCTTCCTCAACTGTCATTCCACTGTCAAAGACCTTTTGAAAACACTCAGCCACACACACACACACACACACACACACACACACACACACACACACACACAGGTATGTGTATCCTCGCACACGCAAACCGAAGCACATAAACAAATACATGCACCAAAATTCTCACACGCATAAAAATATGGACCAAGGAACATACAGTCACACACATGCAAACAGCCTCAGCAGTCCTGTCTGTGAGTGCTTTTGTGTGTGTGTGTGTGTGTGTGTGTGTGTGTGTGTGTGTGTGTGTGTGTGTGTGTGTCTGATGTGATGCCAAACTCTGCAGGAGAAAGCAGCTCCAAACTTGTGCATGGATGATAAACACTGCATGGTACATGGGCATCATATGGGCACACAAAAAGTCACCGGCCAGCCGTTTTCCATCCCTCATTCTCTCTCCAATGTGTCGCTCTTTGTCTCTCTCTCTCATTTTCCCAACCAGGTGTTGAAAAGGAACATAAAACATTTCTGTTCCACTATGCCACTGCTTTCATGTCGGGACTGTGTGTGTGTGCTTGGTGTTTATGACCCGGCGCTTTCAGATGTTTTGATCTTGCCGCACGCTTCTCCGTGTTTGCGACCACCTACAGTACCGACCGCTACGTAACGCTCCCTCTCTTGCAACGTCAGCTCATGGTAAACTCAACTGCAGCCCTGCATCAATCATCTGTCCAAGCCAGGGCAAATAATGAAAGTGGCAGTCCTCAGCATCTTGCTCTGGTGAGTTTTTTTCAACCATATTTCAGAACACTTGTCAATCAAACAGTGTGATGTCTTTTTCTCGACTAATCTATTTATAACAGGTGGCGCTCTGTTTTTCTGTCTGCTGAGCCATGGCAGCTTTCAGGTGCCACGTTCTTCTTCTGTTTATTCCAAACAAACCACTTTTGCTTCGTCTGGAAACATAGAATTTAGCACCTTCTGAAAGCCAGGAGGATTTTTCTGGAAATGTTCAACCTGACTTCATGGACCAGATGCCCAGACGATGAATATGCACAGAAACCTTGGAAACACAGTTTCCCTGACTTCAATTATATTATAAAAACAGATTGTGCAGCGAGAATGTCCACATAAAATCACTGATTACCGTTGGGGGTGAATTAATGATAATACTGGGGTGCTGTAAATAGCCACAACCATGCATTAAGGTCATGTATTTGTCAGGTCACACAGACAATAAGTGAAAGTGTAAGTTGCTGATCTTTTCACAGGCAGTTCTTCACACTGGTGGATCAGACTGAACTACTGATATGGAATGAGTGGATTGATGCATTTACAGGCATTTATGGCCAAATGTGTGAGAGGAAAATCAGGCCTGTGCATGTGCGCCCACATGAAGATATATTAAAAAGCAAGGCCTTGCGTGAGCACATCTTTATGACTCTGGCACAAATTGTGAACATGCATGTTTCTGCCTGTGTGCGTACACAGTTTTAGTTGTGAACCCACTAAATTTAATGTATCAGTTTTTTTTTGGCCACTGGCGTTTAGATCAGCAACTGGAAAAGCTTCCCTGAACTGGCTTTAAGGTTCAGTCGTTGTTAAGTCACATCAGATGTTGATGGTGAGTGGCAAAACAGACATTTATTCTCACTACCATGTCGCAGATTATGACTTTAATGATTTCTTCCAGCAACCACCAAGAATTCACTGAAGCCAGGACCCGACCGCACAGAACTGGAAGCAAACCGGTCTGAGAGACCGGTTTTAAAACGCACTGCTCCTGGTGAGAGCCATCTCTTCTCGCAGCATGTTGAGTATGCAGTGGTCACTTCTGGTTCACACACACACATATACACATACACACACACGGAGACACACACATACACACATTAATTTACTACTGTCATATCCACACGGGACCGTCCTACATACAGCACTTCTGCAACAGTCCCCAGAGTAATCCATCACGGTTTGTTCGTCCGTGTGTGTGTGTGTGTGTGTTTGTGCGTCTGTGTGTGTGTATGTGTGACAGTGTTAAATTACTGCTATGGCACATTGAGCCCTAGCCATTACTCTAGCAGGTGACACCCATTAAAAGAGGTGGTGACACTGACATAGGGAGGGAGAGAGAGAGAAAGAGAGAGAGATAGAGAAAGAGAGAGAGAGACAGAGAGAGAGAGAGAGATTGAAAGAAAGAAGTGAGCAGGAGGAGGGAATAGAAAAAAGTGCTGAGAAGAAGAGAAATTTGTTGCGAGAGAAACAGTGGAAGAGGATAAAAAATAAATAAATAAAGTGAACAACATTGGATCGAGGGATGAGAGGATGTAAGAACTAGAAAACAACAACAGGAACATGTAAAAGAAAGACTGAATAAATAAAGTGGGAGATGAGGAAGGGATTGAAAAAGTGCTGGCAGAAAGTGGAAACAGAGAAAACCACCCACTGTTCTCAAGTCGGAGCCAAGAAGGGTAACACACACGCACGCATGCACACACTCGCACACAAACACAAACACAAACACACACACACACACACACACACACACACACACACACACACACACACACACACACACACACACACACACAAAGACTCCCCGAGCCAAGAAAGGTAAAAAAGTTAGAGAGGATTCAGGCCTGGCTGACCTCCAAAAGATGTTATCAGCCCCTCCATCTGAAACTAAAATACTCGGCCAACAGCACAGACACACATTTTCACACACAGACACATGCACACACAGCAAAAGTCCAAGCTGAGAAAAAGCAGTGCATACACACAGGAGCACATCTAAACTGTACAGCAGCACAAACATACACATTTAAAATATAGTTTTTCTTAAACATTTTCACAGCAAGAGGGAAAACAGCATCTGTCCATGCATATAGTTATGACTGTGCTTAACGTAATTACTACATAATGTAGGTAATGTAAAGTAGTAACAAACTCTCATTATAAAACTGTTGGGGCGTATAATGTGGTACAATATTTTGTGTTGGTTTTTACTGCACATTTGGTCAAAATGAGTCACTAATTTCAAGTTTTATGGGCACATTTTAAAAGTGTGGTGAAAAAAAAAAGTGGTCCATCACTGAAGAGACAGGACCTCCAGCTTGTTGAGGCGTTCTAACCTAAACAGCTGCTGCTACCGTTGGTGGGGCGAGAAGGCGGTCAGGGATCATGTCTGGATTAAGTTCTAGGAGCCCTGAAAAGGTGGTGGTGGTGGTAGGGGGGGGGGGGGTCAGCTGAGTTGGTGTGCACTTCAGTGTGGACCAAATAATGTTTCTGAGAAGCTGTGGAGAAACAGCAACTGCAGCTTAAATAGGTTCACAGAGGAATAGACACGCACAGCTACAAAATCTGCAGCGCTATTTTTCAGAACAGAGATTGTCTAGTTAAGCAGGGGAGGATATCTGGCAGCCCTAATATCTGCAGCAGTGTGTTTGTGTGTGTGTGTCTGTCTTTGTCTGTGTGTGTGTGTAAGACAGAGAGAGAGAAGAGGACACTTGAGAAAAGGTGTTTACATTCCAGGTGGCTACTGTGGCGCTTTGTTGCTGAAATAGTGGCGCCCTGCTGGATGCGGACACACACACATACACATGAACTACAAAGAGAGGGAATGGTCATCTATATCTACATCCAAGTACGCAGACGAACACACACAGCACTTTTGCCTCCACATCTATTGTATAAACAAACAGAGAGGGAGGAGCACACACACCATCGCACCTTTTTTCCCCTCTGTCCCGTGTAACGTCCCCTAAAACAGACACATGCGCTCGTTAGTGTAAACTCCCAAAGGCTCATTAGCATCACAGCTCCACCTTAACGAAGAGAGGACACGTCTGGCTGAGCACACCTACTTCCTGATCAGCTAAGAGGGTCTCTCTGAAGGGACGGCGGCAGTGCGCAACTCGACCTCCCCGCGTAGGCGCACACATGCAAACGCGAGATGAATCCAACGGTGCAACAGTTGACAGGTGTATTGATTATTAATTTTTGTTTGCTGCTCTTAAAAGTGTGTGTGTGTGTCTGGGTGTGTGTGTGTCTGGGTGTGTGTGTGGGTGACAGACAGACAGAGAAAGTGAGAGAAAGAGAGAGAGTGCTAGAAGGAGAAAGAGAGAGAGATGTGCCTTGGAACAAAAGACTAATTAAATCCAATCATCATTCAGCTTAATCCTCAGAACTAATTAGTTGGCTGCATACCTGTCTTCACCCACCGTGGACACACACACACACACACACACACACACACACACACACACACACACACACACACACACACTCTGTTTTTGTTGCCTCTTTCTATCTGTACTTTGTGTGCACACTCTCTGTAGATGCTTTTAACAGCAGACATGTTGACTTGTCACAATAGGAAAAGCCCAGGTGTTACCAATAATAATATTAAGGCTGGCTCTGTTCTACACAGCTGTGGCAGTGAGCCACGACACTGTGACAGGCTGCGCACACAACACATGAAAGTGAAGCAGCCATCATTAATTTTTATTCACGCCATGCTTTTCTTACTGCAATCTACAGTCTTTACTCGTCTGTCCATCGGTCTGTCTGTCTGTCTGTCTGTCTGCCTGTCTGTCTGTCAGTCAGTCAGTCATTCCTCGTCTCAGTTGTGTTAATGCAGTGTTATTTGCGGGGCACAGAGCACTTTCATCTGGCCTGGCACGACGCTCCCTCGCAACGACTTTATGATGTGTGAGGTTCAAAACTCAGTCAGACATGTTTCTGAGCGACCTCAGCTGTGCCAATCAAGAGGAGGAGAGAGAAAGAACGTGAGAGAAAAGACGGAGAAAGAAACCTAAAATAAATACTGACAAAAACTGAATTTAACACCTTTTTCACTTTAATGAAGAAACCCTTTAATCATGGTCAGACTATTAAGTGTAAATCAAAATCCTGAATACTGTTGAGTTTTAATTGGAGGACTACTTTTGATCAGGCTTCCAGAGTGTGACAGTGTTTAAGTCCAAGTTTTTTTTTTTTCATTCTTACATCACTCACGTTTCATGCTTGCTTGCTTTTTGTCCATTAAATTTTGTTCCTCCTTTTCTCTTCCCTCCCCTCTGTCACCACTGTCCTTTCTCTCTTTACTCACCAAGGTTTTTTATTTTTGATGTTGCTGTTGAGTATAAGCCGATTATAATTATAATTATAGGTTTGGTTAGGAAAAAATGATGCTGAAAATCACTAGAAAACTATCACTGTAGGTTAAAATGAATTGTATAGTAAGTTGAAATCATTTACATTTTCAAATTACGTTTTACTTTTGCTGTGAAATGAGATTTAGTGTGATTAAAGTGTGATTGTTCTAGGTGTGGTAACACACCAGAAAATGACCATAATCAGCTTTACTTCTCGTAACGCCAGTGAACTTTATGATGATGAACATGTGCGTCAGCCGCTGAAAACTGGACCTCTGAACCTTGAGTTTTCATTGAGCATCAAACGATAGAACACCTTTTATTGATTTTATGCAGTGGTTTCCTATAAATGGCACATAAATGTAACTGATCCCTGATGGCTTTCACAAAACAAGGGAATAATGTGGAATAGCTGTTTCAGAAATTGGCAAAAATAACAGGGATTTTGGAAGAAGATGCAGAGCAGTTTTGTGACAGGCAGTCAATAAAAGAAGAGAGATGGAACAGAGGAATGGCAAAAAGACGAGTGGAGATGTAAAGTGATGAAGGGTAAACTTTATAAGAGCAAAGTTTCCTCTGACAAACTGCGTTATGATGGGATTTGATGGGGGCTGATGCAGAAAGCAGGAGAAAGGAGGGAAAGAGAGAAGGAAGGAAAAGAGATGATCTTAAAATATCTGTCTACGTTCATGGAAATTGTCAAAGCGAGACTTGAATACCAAAGACAGAGACCTCAAAACTGTAGTAGAGAGCAAGTGTTGAGTGGATTTCCCCTGAAAAAACCAAAATTTACTACAATGAAAAAAGAAAATGAGAAGCACGGAGGAAGACAGGACATATATGGTGATTATCCTTCAACATGGCAATTAATTAAAATAGAAATATATGCAAAATAAGGCTTTTTAGTGCTTCTGCTGCTTCGTTATATTATGGACAGTTTACAGCATCATCAGTTTTGTATTGCATATTCTCATTTCTCTGGGCACTTCTTTTACATAATGCAGAGTAATTACATTATGTGTTTTTAATAATCCATGAAAAAGAGTATGTTTCACTTCCACCTGATCTCACAGCTGCTGTTGAAGGATTTTTTTTATTGTGGCTAGTTTGCCATTAAATGGCCACAGCAAGGGAAGTGTTGAGGTTCATTCAGCTCAACGTTGTCGCTTAAATTTTTTTTTTTTTGCGTTTTACTCTCCGATTTTCAGGATATTTTTCTCTTAAAAGCGGCAAATTTTATCGAGCTGTGAAGCAATGCACTTGAACTGCACAACAGTAGATAAAGAGTAAAATTTACAGGCTGGATTTGTTGTATTTCAAATTGAGATGTATCTCACAACCTGCACTTCTCTTTCAATCTGAGAAACAATGTCGGGAAGCCTCGAGGAAAAGAAAATGGTCAAGCTCGGTCCATTCTCTGACCCCAGCTGATTCATTGTTGATTGTTTTCTTTTTCTTTTTTTTAAACAAAACGCTGGTTGTGTGTGAGGTTGTGTGTGTTGCCGCTCCTTGGTTCTGCATTTTTATAGCCTGAAGCTAAACATTTTGTTTTCTCGTTGAAGTTTGGTCCAGTCTCCTCATGCAGAATGCATGAAATATCCACGTCCAAAAAAGAAACCAAGGAATGTGATAAGGGGAGTGCAGCACAAAAAGACGACAAGAACGATATAATGAAAAACAAGCCGGCTGACATTCACATCCAAATAAAAAAGGAAAGCCTCACTCAAAAACCCTAACACAGATAAAACTGACTGAAAAAAAGCAGTATGATGTCCTGTCCCACTGCCAACGGTCCAGCACACGTCACCTTGATCCAATCATTTTCATTTAACTTCAAATCCCTCGTAGACGGCTGGAATCCACGCTGAGTTCACTGGAAATCCCCAGCTCTTCTCCTCGCCTTTCCCCCCTTTGTCTTTTTATTTCTCCTTTTATCTTTTATGTCATTTCTCTCTTTCTGTGTCTCATTTCCTTTTGCTATAATTTAGCAGTGGTATGGGGAAGCTATCACTCTCTGTCGCTCTGTCTGCCTGCCTACCAATTTGTCCATCTGTTCGTCTTCCTCTCCCCGCTCTCCGTTGGTGTTTCGGGAGCTGTTTCAGTGATAGATCAGAGTTTTGATGCTCCTATTAAAATACCATCTGATGTTTGTGGCGAAAGGACACAAATCCTTGTTTGTCCTTGATATTCTTACATGTTGTGGCATTTTAAAAGTGTGTGTGTTTTTTTTTCCTTCTTTTTTCATGTGGGAAAAATGGATGATGACCTTGCCCAGTACACAAACTATGCGCAACAAATCAGGTTTACAGTTCTTGGCTTTTTATTGAGTGTCATCAATATAATGTTTTTATTGGTGATGAGAGAAAAGGGAATAGAGGAAGAATTGGGGGAAAGGGAGAGGGTTATGAAAGGAGGGAAAAGGAACAAAGAAGAGAGCGAAAGAGACACAGATGGAGGTTCGTGAAGAAAAGGGCACAGGCAATTCTGTGCACGGCTAATAATAGCCTTCAAAGATGTATTCAATTGAGAAGATGGACTTTAAAACAGAAACTACTTTGCAGTATAAAGACGTATTTTGAGCTAACTCAATCGACTGCTTATAGAGCTTTGGGGGAGGAACGCTGGCTTTGGATCCTTGATCTGTAAGATATTAAACAACTGAAACTTTGACAAATATTTCCATGAGCTATTGCAGATACACACACTAAAATACCTACACGTGTAGAAATCCCAGAAATCCACAAATCCAAACAAAGAAAAACAGAAAAGTGAGGCACCAAAGGAACAAGCCCCGCTTCGATTAATGCCGGCTTCTTTAAGGCTCACTGGAATTAGGCATTAGTATAATTGTGTTTCATATTTACATGTGGATTACATGACAAGGCATTAAGCAGGCTTACAGTGTCTTAGCTTGGCAAAGAGAGAAAAGGGAGGCAGAAAAAACAACACAGAGCAGCAGAGAAACAATAAAAAAAAAATACTGAGAACCAACAAGACACAGAGGGTCATGTGGTTTTCCACGCAGATCAACACTAAAGCCTCTGCATCTGTTCACTGTTTAGTTTTCCTCAGAGTTTCAGCCACAATCAACAACCTGGAGTCCCTTTAAAGTGGATGTGATTGACTGTGCTGACTCTGCAGAGGGAACGCCGCTACACGCACCAACAGCTCTCTAACCGCCGGGCTATGAGGTAAAGCAAACCTAACACACCCTTACTGCTGAACCATCCCTGCTCCACCTGTACCCCCCACATCAAAGAGGCTGAAAACACTACAACACAGCGCCCCCTGGTGGAGACTATCATCAAGCACAACTACACCTTCATCCACTGATGCTGTGACACCTGACAGCCCCCGCCCCAAACCGTATGAACGTATTGGTTTATGTTTATGGGATGTTAGTAAGTTAACTAAGCGTGTCTAGTTAAATCTGGACCTCAAAGCACACAGACACTCACACATGCTCAAAAGACATATGCAGATGCAGTTTTTGAGCCAGGAAGTTGTCTGGCAGAAGCTCAGGTTGAGCCTGTCAGCTGCAGTTTGAGTTAATCAAGTGCTTTTTAAAAAAAAAACTTGCTGTCAGGATTCAATGTCAGAAGATAACGTGGACGACAACCATGACATGGACTTGGTTTAATCATTAATCTTGTCGTTTCCTGAAGGAAGAATTACACCATTGTCAAAATATGAGCTGAAAAGCTTTATTTGGGATATTACAATATTTTGAAAAGAAGAGTTGTCCCACATTCTTTTATTTACATTGGTACTTTATATAATTTAGAAAATGAAAATACAAGTCACTTCCGGATGAACACTGTGACTTCCAACCAACAGAAATAAAGAGAGTCCAGAGAGTTAAGAACAGAAGAAGACAAAAGAAAGAGTGAATTAAAACCAAAATGAGAAAAGGCTTTACATTTTCATTTGTTTGCTGAGGCCTCATTTACAACCACAGTCTGTTTTGACAAAGTTAGCCTAAGGTTAGTGAAGCCGTTTCTCAGGGAAACGTTATTTTTAGCCAAAACAAGTTACAAAGACGGGAACAGGGAAAAAAAAAAAAGGAGAAGAGAAGGAGAGATCAAGCTTAAAAGTCCTGACACTTCTCCAGATGTGCCTTCAATGACTCTGCCACACATGTTCACACAGTACAAACACATGCACATATACACAAACACATGCAGCAACTACACAAAAACACACGGGCAAACACTCACACACACACACACACACACACACACATATCCACACTGTGACCTTGACAACTAGGAAGACTGTGTTTATCTGAAGCAGAGTCTGTTTCTTATCTTGACTCAGTGTCTCTCTGGACACTTTCTCTCATCGTGACCCAGACTGACTCACACGCTCCCAAAAGACACCTCCTGACGGTGAGTGTGTCTGTAGATCATGCCATCACCACGCAAACCTCTGAGCTCACCTCTTGCCATAAATTCAAGGTGACACCCACCCCCCAATGAATTCTCTGCATAAATCAGAGTTTGAATCTTACATAGGAGCAATGACTTTCTTATATTAGTTTAAGTTACTCCAAGCAAAAACATCCCGTCTGTGGATTGATTATATTGATCGTGAAAATGTGACAGCACCTCTATTGGCCAATCATTGCTCAACATGTAAGGAAGCTGTGTGAGGAGCAGCCATGGAAAACTGCATAAGTGAGGTAAATGCACTCTTTGCAGGGCTTATACAAACTTGATAGGTAAGTAGGACATACTACGTTTCCAACCTGGGGTAATTTAAGAAAAGTGATTGTGCTAATATACCAGTCCTGCGGTTTGTCAGGGCGGAACCGACTGACTGGACCTCCGTGGTGGAGGTGAGAGGAGGGAAGCAGTGGAACCGCCTGTTAACTATTCCAACAGCCATCAAACTGTCCCTATACAGACTTATCGCGTACACACACGTCCTTGCACACGCATAGAGAGAAACACACAGGGAAACTAATGGGGTTCTGCTTTTCATCAAGATAAACCTCCCTTTCTCTGGGTTTATCCATCAGCACCATGTCGTTTCTGTTTCTCTATCACTCAGTGTTTTTGTTTTTCTCTTTCTCTCTCTATGTCCTTCAATCCTTCCCTTCATACCGTGTTAAAATCCTTCCCTCGTAACTGACGGAGCCTTTTTTTGATCGGCTCAGACAATGCAATGGCAGCAAAAAATGTGCCCTGATTGGTCCAAAGCAGCAGGAAGTAATCAAATTAAAGCCCCCATCATGCTCCACTGATTACACTGTCTGACAATGTGGTCTAGAATCATTTAATTTCTATTGTTCCCATTGGAAACCTTTATGCAGCTTGTCAATGAGATAGTAACAGAGAGAGCCAAGGGGAAGCAGCGGTGGTGACACTGTAAATCCTCACACAATTAATACCGGGTTCCATATGGTGACTTCTCATGGGAGCTGCTGTGTCAGTTTTCAGTGCTCCTTGTTCTCATCGTGGGCAAACCGAGCTTTAATCATACTGGAAACTGTACCTGAAAGATCAACACAGTCCTGCTGTTCGTTGAGCCACCATTTCTTAAAAGCACAAAGTGTGATTCCAACAAAACAAAAAGGTCAAAATGCAAGAATGGAACCTGGCATCACTCCCACACCACAGCTCATGATATTAACCCAACTACTATTAAGCAACAATGAAACTGTATTAAATTTTATTAATGATGTTAAAGGTTTACTTACACCATTAAAGTCTTGAAACACAGCGCTAAACTGTTCTATATTTTAATGGCAATCCGATGAAGGCCCTAAAAGGTTGTTTTTTAATTCCTCACTCGTGTGTGAATTTTCCTCCAATTTATATTGTAAAAAAAAAAAAAAAAAAATTGGGCTTTCTAAAAAAGATATGTAAAACATGATCAATATTAAGAATCCATAAAGACAGAGAACTACCAAAGCCTCAAGGGAGCTGTAGTTGTTAAATCCAGACAAAATTTTTGGTTTTTCTTCATGCAGATGAAGAAATGTTCATATTTTACAAAACACAAGTAGATAAAGTAGAAGATACACATTTTAGTTTGATATGGACAGTTTTCAGGCTGAGGCTACAATGGAAAAGAGGCTAGCTTGGAGAAAGGGACAGAATTGAGCTTTCTGTATCCATGTTTGTATACTTGTTTGTTTGTTTTAGTTTATGTGTGTTTTCTCTACTGTAATATTATCACTTTCTGCTGAAATGGATAGAATGGGAATCCCAAGAAACAAGAAATGTCCAAATGTTCATTGCATGTATGACTATTATGGTGCATATGTGTGTCCATATATATATATATATATATAAATATATATGCTTGCATGTGTGACTGAGTGCAAGGACATGTAGTATGAGTAGGTAACCCATTTTGTGTGTGTGATAATGTGTATTCATGGCCGTGTGTCAGGCTTGGCAGCAGTGGTACCATCTGTTTGTCATTATTATGTTGACAGAACTGTTGCCCAGGTTAATTACCATGGTAACAGGTTAATTACACCAATTAAACATTACTGGGCATACTGGGGACACTGCCTTCTCTCAAGGCACACAAACACACACACACGCACAAACAGAGACTGTGTGTAGAAGCAGGTATATGATGAAAGACACCAAAGGAGCAGAAAAAAGCATTATATCAGGAAGCTCCTATTAGAACGAACGGTAATGGTGATGAATGAATGGGACGTCTATGTGCAGAAGAAGGTCTCTGTGTTGCATCTGACAGAAACAGGAAGTGGACAGGAAGCTTCTGAAAGCTGGAGGCGGGCTTTAGGGCTGACAGGCGGTCAGGTGGACGACCCACAGCGGACTGGCAGGGTTAGCAAGTGTCTGTGTGTGTGTGTGTGTGTGTGTGTGTGTGTGTGTGTGTGCGCACAAGACTCATGGGGATAATCTTGAGTAAGACCCCATACCGCGTGGCTCGTGGAGGGACAAGGAAAAGGGCCAAGTCACACATTGCGCGCGCGTGCGCGCACACACACACACACACACACACACACACACACACACACACACACACACACACACACACACACACACACACACACGACAGAGAAGTCCAACTGGTATTCCAGATTTTTCCTTCCTCCCCACTGGACCTTCACACACATGATTAACTGTGTATGTGTGTGTGTGTGTGTGTGTGTGTGTGTGTGTGTGTGTGTGTGTGTGTGTGTGTGTGTGTGTGTGCATGTGTGCAGTGTCTACCTCCCGGTGCAGGACAATCAATCTGCATCAGTTAAATGTGGAAAAGCTAAACCTGATGGATTTATCTTTCATTCCAGCATGGAGTGTCCAGACAGGAGGTCAAATTCTGCTGATGCTATTCACCGAGAATTTAGACTAAATACGCTTCGTTGCGAAACAGCACACATCCAGTTGAGGAAAGAAATACTCCCTAAAATTGCTTTGGTCAATATTTTCAAACCACATTTTACAGAATACGTTCTGAAGATGAAACATTGCTTTAATGCAGCAAGATTTCATTTTTAAGATGCAAGATTTAGAATGAAACCCAGTTAATATTTTGTTACTTTTAAATGCCAAAACTTCAACTCAAAGTCATCTCTGTTCCAAAATGTGAGAGCAGCTTTCACGCTCAATTTAGAGAATGTAATCCTGCATAGAGAAACTTGCTGCTTGTGATTTATCATCTTAAATTCATAAAATATAAGTGGCTGTAGCTTCAAACTGTTAGCGTTTAATAGGCAACAATCTTAAAACACAGCAGTCGCTAACATATATTTTTCTAAATTGATTTATGATGTCAGACCATTTTAATTTCATACGAGTTGGCTGGACATCACATCTTTTTTTTTTTTTTTGCAAGTGGTGGAAATCTCATTTTAAGGTTACACTCTTCATTTACTCTACAAAACTAATAGGTTTCCAAATTGGCAAACATGCAACCACATACGCGCACACACACACACACACACACACACACACACACACACACACACACACACACACACACACACACACACAAGCGCGCCCACACACACGTTATTAGCTTCATTTTCAGAGCTTTCATCATCATCATGCCTTCTTCATAAAATCTAAAACAGTATAAGTTACCACTATGGGTTACCATGGATTCAGACTGCAAAACTTCTTAAAATGAAATTTTTAATATCTCAAATGTATCATTAAACTGGTCGCTATTCCTTCCTCTTTTCTCTCTAAATCTGTTTTTCCTTGCCTTCCTTTCCTTTTTCTGTCTCCTCAATTTATCCCTGAGTTCTGAAAGTAATGCCCTTGTTAAGTTTTGATATATAGACACCCAAATCATTCACTGGGAGATTAATTACTGCGTTGAGTGATAGAAAGCAATTAGCATTAAAAAATATTAGTAAGTGAGAGGCTCCCAAGCTGCAAATCACACAGTGTTTTGAACCATCTAAGCCTTATCCCTTGTTCACATGCTGCAGAGTTTGCACAAGAGACAGCGGCGGGAAATGAGAGACCACAGTGAAATGTTCTTGTGCATCAGATGAAGATGTGGTTGCTTAGATGAAAAACTTGGTTACATAAGATACGATGTGTTTCAGATATGTTTAATGTATGAACCTAGAAGCTCTTCAAAAATACGGATTCTATTACTGAAATGAATTTGTGATGTGATAAATCATTTCAGCATCCAAGTTGTCATGGCGATCAAGTTGACCACTGGGCTTATCTCCACAACAACCTGGTGTGCTACTTCAAACTCATGGAACGATTAAGAGATTAAAAGGAAATTTTTCCTCTCTCCTCTCTCTCCATCCCTCCCCTCTTATCTCGCCATCTTCCTACGCTAAGTGGCAGTGTGTTTATCACTTCCTCCACTTTCTTTACTTTGCTTTTTTCCTCAGACTTCAAAGCTTTCTTCCCTCCGCCACCTTGCCAATCCCACATAGTCGAACACCAACCACCCATAAAGCCCCGCTCACTTTAGCACCAAACAAACCGGCTGCCCCATTACACACGCTAATTGTTAAGTTTTAACTCTTTTTTAGGCAACTTTTTTCCCTTCTCTCCTCTTTCGTCTCCTTCCTTCTTTCTCCTTCTTTCTGTCTCTCTTTCAAGTCATTTTCCATGTATTAATGTTTTTGAAACATATTTGCATACTCACATTATAAATTGATGTAACTGAGCTCCTTATTTAATCATTCTTTCATGGCATTTCAGCTCATTTGGATTGCAGAAAGCCAAGTGCAACAGGGAAAACACATATAACAAACTTTGATTGCCAGATTCAAATCAAGGATGTTGGTGTTATATGGTGTGTGTTAGATTGTTTTATCACCAGGAAGCCTAGGAAGTTGTATTTTCTAAATAATAGGGTATATTCTTTTGATAATCGTTTTTTTCTTACTCAATTCTCTCTAGTTTCTTCATCTATCTCTTCCCATTTCTCTCATTTAGCCCGTTATTCTTCATTTTTCATCATCTTTTTCTCTTTATGTCCATGATTAATTCAACAACACGTATAACTGTATTAAACGTGAGAATCTATTAAAGATACATTGCTGCTACTGAACAATGATGGATGTATGCCATTAATACACTGGAGATATTTATTTAAAATGTAAATAATTTCTGCTGTACCGTGGCTCCTTAAAAAGTAGGCAGCCGTGGTAAATCGCAGCGAACGCAGGCCTAGACATACATACACTTGTTTTCTGTCACTTGTAGAGACATCATGTCGCTCTATGATCATTAACCAAATCTAATTCTGAATCTAATCTGTTAGATTAATCTAATCTGAATCTGTTTTCAGGGTTTAACTAGTTTACGCACACACGCACACGCACGCACACACAGAAGTTGTGTCATTATAGGAATCAAAGACATCCACACAAACATTTCTGTCCCACGCATCATTTCTCTCCCTTCCTCCCTCTCTTACAACCAGCACACACACACACACACAAACACACAAACACACACACACACACACACACACACACAGTACATACTTCATTACATTAAGTGAAACTGTTCCACTGCATTAGTTCTCTTTAACAAAATAGCATTCTTTGAGTCATTACTGAGGTCTGTGTGTGTGTGTGTGTGTGTGTGAGAGTGTGTGACACAAAGGGCTGAATAATTTTCTTGCTGTGCAATGTGTTTCGAAATGCATAATCAATGAATGAACTACCTTACCTTTTGATTAATAAATTGAACAGAGCAAAAGAGCATCTGAACTGAAACAAAGCGAATTGGAGCAAAAAGAACTGCAGAGAATGACGAGGAAGAAGAACTGAAACTGAAACAGAGAAAAACAAATCATCACTTCAAATTGCACTGTTTTGAATCCTGTGGAGAAGCTACAGATAAACAGAGGCAGCAGGTAACAAACAGAACAGGAAAACAAGGCAGAGAAATAAAACAGTCAAACTGAGCAGAGTTTGCATGAGCAGAAAGTCAGGACAAAGAGAAGCGGAGAGTAGTGTGAAGTCTATAGGGAGTAATTACTACTGACAGTACTACTAATGCTCTGTCTGTAGCTCGGCAGACTGGAACTCACTGAGAGGACTCCAGGGTTTAACTCGCTTTCTCATTATGTTGTTCTTTATCTCTCTATCACTGTTTCCATTTCTGAATGGAATTAATTAATTTTCTTAATCGCAGAAAAAAAAAATCCAAAAACAAATTGAGGTGCTATCTTAATTGGTATTGAATAAGCTGTTACAGTTCACACTGCTGCCAGCGTAGTTGATGGGTCGCTTTGTTGTGACTCGCTGTGGGCAGTGTGAAAAGATTCATCTGCAGCCTTTCATGTAAAACCTGCAGAGAATGTTAAATGGATGTAATCAGATTTTTGGCCGTTTTGCCGATGCCCTGCAGACCTTGAGTTTCTAAAACAGACAAAATTGCATCAGCAGGGAGACGAAGAACTGCAGGAGGCTGTGGGCATTTTTTCTCAGCTCATAAGATAGTTCAGCATCCTGGAGGAACAGTTAATGTTGTTTAATGTTGGCCATATTTCATGCTTATTAAAGGAGCGATTTGTACGTTTTCTCTGCTGCCCAACACGGTTTCTTAATTGGGAGCAGCTGGTGGTGATTGTCACTTGGCAAGAGCTTCAGCCATTGTTGCATTTACAAGACAAGAGGTCATAACATGCCCTCTGAGTAGCACTACGTCTTCAGGGCAGATTGGAGGCTACATTGACTCGCTATCGGAAAGTGACGAGAAGGGCTGGAGCTAACTGGTTAGCGTGCTAACTTCTATAAAAGAAAAGATGTTATAGAAATGAGAGTTAATATTGGCGTTGCTTTCCACTACTGGAGACAAATCTTGGTGAGTAAAGGAATGAAGTCTGATGCTAAACTCCCATTGTTTCCTCTGGTGAGTAAACAGCTGTTAATGCTAACGTTGGCTAAGTACCAATAGCAAAGCTTACAAATTGCTCCTATAAAAAGATAATTCCTGTATTTTTCAACTTGGATGTTTTTCTCATTATTGTGGCCACTCTGACTTTGGGTTACCCTAACTTTGCACACGCAATCTCCACCGTTGTAAAGATTTGGAAAATGCAGTCACCTCTTAAGTGCATCTCTGTGCTGCTAGCTGCACTGGCTACTCCAGGGAGCTACTTTCTGTGTTTACTTAGAGACACGTGTTTAAAATCACATGCTTTATGCAATATTCAGTTACACCAATTAATTTCCAAAAGCCAGAAAGGCACCTTAAAAGCGGGACAGACGGTATGTGTGATATTTATGGGACAGAGTGAAAGACAGAAATTTCCATCCACTTCATAAGATCCAAAGCCACTTTTAAACAGTTGAATCATTGTGCAATGAGACTGAACAAGTGTAGACATCATTCATTCACACAATGACAAGTGTTAATGCACTGTTGAACAAAGTAACAGCCTCATGAAATACTGCACTGCAATCGTCAGTTATATACTATTAAGTTCATTCTCCTCACCACACTACTTTGTATTAAATCATGTCAGGAGTGAGCACATTACGGGCAATTTTGTTCTCTTTTTCAACTGTCAGATGATTAAAGGATTAATGATCCAGCCCCCATCCATTTCAGAGACACACTGAGTCTGGCGTTAAAATATGTCTGCTCAGGCCAAGAATGGTATTTCAGGTGCCTTAACAGGCCAGAGATATAAAACGTTGCAGTGAAGGGCCTGTATCTACTCCTGAAGATAAATAAGTGCAGTTTCCATGAGGAGTGTTTTCATCACAAGATCTTTAAGGTCTGATCTCACCTCTGGGCTGAAAGGAGCCAGCCATGTCAGACAAATATGCACCATGTGTGTAAAGTGTGTGCGAGTCTGTCTGTCTGTCTGTCTGTGTGTGTGTGTGTGTGTGTGTGTGTGTGTGTGTGTGTATCTATTTATGCCATACGTATGTGCGCATTACGTGCATGTGCGTGCTTCGTATGTTATCTTCGAGGGCGAGACCGTGTTGTTCCAGCAACTCATAGGTCCCAGCTCCATAAATCACACCTATCATTCAGTGCATGTGTGTGTGTTTGTGTGTGTGTGTGTGCGTGCGTGCGTGTTTTTGAATTCAGAGCCAACACCTGCTACTAATCACCATCAATGAACAACAGAGAGGGGAGAGTAGCGACGTGTTAATATTTTTACACATTCATATGCACACATGCGCCCATGAACACGTACACACATACACACACACAAAGGTCGGGTTGAAAGAAGAAGAACAAAGCAGTGATGATTGATACGTCAACGACAATTAGGCTGACACACCAAAGGAGAAGACTGAGACGGAGAGAGATGAGATGAGGAGGCGAGAGAATGGCAACAAAAGAGGAAGAAGAGAGAAAAACAGATAGACAGATACAATGCACAGAAACAGAACGATGTTGGTCTTCTTGATGCTTTGGCAAAGTTTGTTCTTTGCTTTCGTGCCAGCGGAATGAAATTGAATTCAAAACTGAAAGAAAGCAGAGACTGAGACATAAAGAAAGACAGATATGTGGTGAGTAAAGAATGCAGAAAATAATGAAGACCTGCCCTTCCATTAGCCTGCATAACTCCCATTTTACAACGATGAAAACGTTTCCACAGCAAGGTAATGTGAACGAGTGACGTCAGCTTTCAACATCTTATCCTCCGCTTGAGCCTCCTCTCCTCTCTCTCATCCCACTCTCCTGATTCTTCTGTTCTCTCTGCCTGATATAAACCTTTCCTCTTCACCTTTCCCTCCCTGTCTTCCCTCTACTCCTCCTTCCCTTCATGTCTTTCTTTCTTTCTTTCTTTCTTTCTTTCTTTCTTTCTTTCTTTCTTTCTATCTCTTTACCATCTATGTCAACATGTGCTAGTCATCGTCTGCTTCTATTATCTTTGTTAAAAGCCAAAGAAAGTCAGATCTCACCACTTAATCACAGCTACTTTAATGGAAAACAGCTAGATATTAAAAAGGGGATGAAGAGGGGAAAGGGGGGAGTGTGGGGATACGAATAGAGGGATAAGAGGAAGCAAAGCACACAGCTGATATGTGATACGTGATGATGTTTGTTCTTGATTAACAGTGTTTTTAGTCCCATTAACCCAATACACTATGCAATTCTCTTTTTAAAAGTCTTATTTGTTATGATTTTGTCATCATAAATCGTTTTGTAAAGGCAGGTGACTTGTCTTTTCAAATTCTGGACCTTTTTTTCTTGTAATATCTTTCCTATTACAAATTGCTTGATGTGGCCTCTACATTTTGGAAACAATGACCGAAAAGCTTCAATTACCGATGTTGCTTCTCAGCAAATGTCACACATCTCAATGAGAACTGACTTTGAGAACTTTGACATTGATGATTAAATCTTGTCTTAATCTTAATGCTTGGATTATACGTCATTTAGGAGATAAAAGATAGTTTCATGAGGGATTCTGACTGGATCACTGTCTGGAGTGGGCAAATTGAGATAAGGACGGCAGAAGATAAAAAGAGTTTTGAATGGGTAGATAAATGTGTATCAGCAGGGGAACATGAACTGATGTGAATGATATGACAAATGAAGAGCAGCCGAGCGCAGCACTACAGCTGTGTGGCGTGTTTCGTGGATGTGAGGATGATAAAGGAGTGAATGATTGAGAGGTGATGCAGATCAACTCTCCTGGAGAATATAAATGGATCAAGAAGAAGACCCGGAGCTGGAAGGATGAGGGGATTGGATGGATTAAGATATGGTGAAATAAAGAGAAGTGATATACAGGATAGGTGCTTTAAAACATGTTTTACCAATATGTTGATAAATGGCCGGAAGGATGGATGAAGGGATGATGGATGGACCAAAAAATGACTCTCTTGATGGAGCGCTGGGAAAGTGGA
Organism: Seriola aureovittata; assembly: GCF_021018895.1. Taxonomy (NCBI): domain Eukaryota; kingdom Metazoa; phylum Chordata; class Actinopteri; order Carangiformes; family Carangidae; genus Seriola; species Seriola aureovittata. Next base: position 8,704,557 of record NC_079371.1, on the reverse strand, counting down.
TGGATTGATGGATGATGGTTTAAAATACAGTCCCAGCTGTTGTCTATGGCACATGAAATAAGAACCTGATGGCCAATCATAATGTAACACTCACACACACTCAGCCTTTACCTCCGAGCGCACAAATATTTGGATTATTACTGTCGCTCTTTTATTCTTTCCTTTGTAACACCCGCCTGTTTTTCTCCGGGCGACGAATTACCTCAACACACAATCTCTCACATCTCTCCTTGTATCCCACTCTGTCTCGGCCTCTCCATTAACTCCTTGTCTTTGAGTCCTTCTCTCTCTCTCTCTCTCTCTCTCTTTTCTCTCCGTCTACATCACAGCTCTTGTTCTGCTCTGCATTAGTTCTGCTGGTTTTGAAGCGATCAGCATGCATGATCACTACCAGACCTGACCTGAGGAGAAAGTTGGGGAGAGAGAGAAAAGACAGATGAAGAAATGCTGAGAAAGAGAGCGAAAGAGAGAGAGATAAAGAGCAAAAGACGAAAGGAAATTTGAGCAGAGCCAATCAGAACGGAAGAGATAAAGAAAGTCAGTGGCTGATGGAGATAAAAGTCTATGTTTTACTTTTCTTGTAAATGGCGATGTACTGAATAAGGAAGGAGGAACAGAAATGACTAAATTAGATTTTTCTCAGTACTGTGACAAAAAAAGCATCTGTGCTCTCTAAGCATTCTTCTTTATCAAGAAAGAAATTAGTGAATTAACAGCATAATAAATACGGATGCAGGCTTCGCATGATCGCCCAATGAACGGTTCAGTGTCAGTGGTTCAGCGTGCAATCTCAAGTGGTTTTCGGATGTTCCAAAAATATTGTCTGTAAAAATTTTGACTGCCCTGAAATTTTAAACCTGCTGTTGCTGCCACGGATAAGTCACTTACTGTGGTTGTACGGCTGTTAGCTGGTGTATTACACTACTGCCAAGTGAATTTCTCTGTTATTAAAATGAAAGCATAAAATTTGCCCATAACCAGCTAAAACTAAAGCACTTGCACAATATTAATCAAATCTTGAAAAAACAGTTTTCTTTTCTCATGTTTGTGTTTATGTCTGACACTCATGTTATTTCAGCCGTGTAAACGCACCTACATCTTACTTTAGATTTTACAACACTACAAACATTTGCTCCTTGACTACTTCATGGGGAAACAGCAAGTTTAAGAGGGAAATCTGACAAACAGGGAGAGATGTGGGATATTTTATATATTTGTATGTTCATTTTCTGTGTGTTTGTCTCTTCGTGACTGTTTCCATGACTGTCAATACTGGTGTGTGTCATTCTGAGGACATCAAACATATTTTTTTGGGAGGATGGGTCTTTCAGTGACAGTGACACAGCATGAAAGAAAGGCTAATCCAGTCTGGATTGGTTTTTAACTGCCCCCACAAATCGTCCATACTGGGCCATCTCATACTGGTTGAAGAGCTCAGTATGTCAGACGTAGCGTGAAGCAGCTTAATTTGGACCGTATTGGTTTTTAACTGCCTACACAAAACAGATGGGTGTTAGGTTACATACGATTCAATCAGTAAGACACACATAGAAAATTGGGGGGGGGCAGATGGTGAGGTGGAAAGACAGACAGGTTTGGCAGGTGGTGCCGGTGGGCTGGTGAATGAGGAGATTGATCTGTAAGAGCCGTTACACCTGTCGTATCACGGAAATCCTCCTGACTAAATGTTACTGTGACTAAGAATACCTGAAAGGTAAATGTACTGAACAAAAAGACATGATCTTTTTTAATAGATCACACAACTGTCTACAACTGGGAGAAAGCATCACTGTACTGAGTTTTGAAATTTTTTTTGCCATTATTTCATCGTTCGGTTTCTGATTTATACAATACTTTGAACTTATACGAAATATTCATACATACAAATGGTCATTCAAAGACGTGGGTATTCATTTTGTTGGTACACAACGAGGACACACACGAGCATTTCAATATGCAATTTCATGCTATTCAGCTAATAGGCAGTTGGAGACCTTCAAATGATAAGAAATGTAGCAAGGACTGCTATAGCTGATGTCAGCATGATTGTAAATGATGCGGGAGTAAAGATTTTCAAAACATTGTTTCATGAGGACGAAAATGCTTTGAAATAGTTTTGGGGGCGCTGCAAAGATTTAATATAAACATAACCGTGTTTACAAGAAAACTCCACAGGGCACCTTTAATGATTGTTTTTGCGGATGGTAACATAATAGTTGAAAGACTGCTGCATGTATCACTGCAGATAACATGGTACATTACCATGTGCTGTTTTAGTCATAAAAAACCTTGATAAAAATACTGCGCTACACTGTGCTTTGGATACATTTATAGGCTACAGGTATATTTTCACATCAGAGGAGAGGAGTTATAGCCTTTGACAGATCAGCTTTCCAGACTGTGTGGTATTCCTTCTGAGTCTCTACCACCTCGACGGTGTGTGTTTTAATTGTCTGTAAAGAGTGCAGTCATCACTTTGATTGATCAGTAGCCGAGCTGCGAGGTCAGTGAGTCCACTGGTCAGCGGTGTTGGATGAGACTGGTCCTGGTGTCCACCATCCATAAAGACAATAAATGGGATTCAGACGTGACTGCAAACTACATCTGGAGCACAGCTGTCTACACTCCGTGTGTCTGTGTGTGTCATCAAAAGTTCTCCACCCTGCCGTACACCTCCACTCACTGAGACTGCATGCACTCACACTCTCACTCTCACACACACACACACACACACACACACACACACACACACACACACACACACACACACACACACACACACACACACACACACACACACACACACACTTGCAAACACGTGTAGCGTATATACAAGGGCACATCCAGGGACACACATCAGCTTGCAGCCTGCTCCATCCCTCTTTTATGGAATACATGGAGAAGGCGGAAAGAAGAAAAGAGAGAGAGACTTTAAAAGGGATATTTTCGGAGTGTTAAGGTACTTTTTTTTTTTTAATGATGTTTTCCTCCAAAAACATAAAAGAAAATGACCTCAACCCATGGCAACATAAATGTCCACAAAGCTGTTGCACACTCTTATTAAATTAATGGATTCCAACAACTAGTGGCCAATGTTACTTGCCCAAATACCCACCCTAACCACACACACACACACACACACACACACACACAGACACACACACACACACACACACACACAGACACACACACATTTACAGTGAGCACACTCAGGGGCAGTGCGTTGTCATGGAGATATGTTGTTTTTGGGAAGACGCCAAAACATATGTTTCTGATGGGTTAACACATCAGACACCGAGCTAATAATAATAATGATGATGGTCAGCTTGCTTAAAGCCAATGCTATGATTCATGAAGAAACTCCTCCCAAAATATACTGTAATTACCTGTATGCAGATACACACACACACACACACACACACACACACACACACACACACACACACACACACACACACACACACACACACACACACACACACACACACACACACACACACACACACAGACACACACACAGACACGCATACAGACATGCTCATGTTTCTGGTTCTCTGTCTGTCTCTCCAAACCATAACATAATCTGTAATAGCTGAACCATTAGGGAGTGGAGAGACACATTCAGCGAGAGCTCGATAGCATCTGGTAATAGGACTCATGAGAGGCAGGCAGGGAGAGGTTTAAAAAAAAAGTCTGTGTGACATGACAGAGAACAAGAGCAAAGTATTAGAGAGTGAGCGAGAGGGCAAGAGTGAGTGACAGAGGAGAGAGAGAGAGAGAGAGAGAAAGGGGGGGGGGTTAGTGTTTCAAGACGATTAACACTGCCCTGCTGTGTTTTAATAGTATGCTCCTATGGGTATTTTTAGTCAAACATTAGTGAAATGACACTAATGACAGAGTATAGAGAGAGTTTGACTGTAAAAAGCTAATCAGACTTGCGTCGCTTCAGGGCAGGGCTGCTGAAAGACATCCACACACACTTCCCCACACACACACACACACACACACACACACACACACACACACACACACACACACACACACACACACACACACACACACACACACACACACACACCATGCTAAGATTACATTAACATGAGTCTGGGATTTTGAGTCCAGACAGGATGCAAGTTTAAGTACAGAGCTTAACCACTTGTTAGGGGAAAAAAACAGTGGACTCGGTGAAGTAGAGGAGAGTTATATATTTTACATCAAATGAAATTTGGACAGTTTTATGGTAGGGGTGTAGCACAGTAGGTGAAACCAGGATTCATGGTTAAACCAGCGTTCACAGTTTGCAGGAACATCTGCATTGTTTAGTCATGCCAAATGTCAAACGAATGGGCCTGGAAGGGTAAACCACAATAGTTTTTTAACTTTGGCAAAATTCAACTTCATTTAGCGTGAAAAATAAATCTGTGTTGTTTTGGATTTCTCCATAAATCAAACTCTTAATGAAGATAGAGCTGAGGGGAGAATGATGCGGCTCTGGTCACAGCTGCAGAAAGTTAGAGGATCCCTCCATCAATAACACACTCACAGTCAAATTACCACAACACACACACACACACACACTCACACACACACACACTCATCTTCGTCCAGACGGCTCTATCAGTCTGTCGGGTCAGGCCATCAGTCGTAAAGTCACACATCTCTGTTTCCGTTTGATGTCTGCTGCTTAGCTAGGTGGAGGGAGGCGGGGAGGGGCGCTCCGCTTTTATAACAAGGATTTAAGAGGTTTCTGCCGGTAAACAACGGCCATGTGGAGCTCGTAGAGGACCCGGTCTGTAAACATGGCACACCTTCTGAATCAGACCCGCGCACCAGTATAAAAACAGCTTTGATAAGGGCAGGCTGTAAACTTTGTAAGACGTGTGTTCGTGTGTGTGCGTGTCAAGGGAAGGGTGAGGGAGGGTGGGGGGGAACTTGGAGGATTTCACGAGAAAAAACATATTGTTCTGATCACTTGACATGACAATTAAATTATGCTTGTCAAGGGAGGAACACATCGAATCACTTCCTTTCCTTTTCTGACAGTTTTCCGTAATTTCAAAAACACGTTGTTTGTAATAACTTCAGTAACATATGGGTGAGAATATACAGACCCTTTTCTTCACTGCTGAAAAATGCACTTTATTTTCTGTTGACAGCACAGTGTTGTTGTTGCTGCCTACAAAGAGCTTTGGCAAGAACAAGCATTAATGCAAGTTTGAAACTAATTTGGCAGTTTGATGCTATCAGACCAATGGCAAATTTCTTTCCTCTGATAAAAAGAGAACATTATCTGGCGCTTAGATTCATTTCATTAAAAGGGTTCGGGCAGGGCTGCCAAGGCCAGTTTCCACCCACCTGTTTTTATGTGTATTTTTGATTTTCACATAAAAAAAACTGGAGATACTAAGTGGAAACAGGCTGCTATGGTGGAAATGTTGGCATGTTAAAAAAGAGAACAAACCTTGATGTTGAGGTATTTGCCTCTGCTTTTTCTATTGCGGACAAAGCATTCATATCATGCTGCCGCTCGAGGTCAAGTTCAGATGGACGCCTTTGTTGCATGACACCTCTGCATCACCACCCCGTGTACTACCGCTTCAATTTTGATCATTCTCTTCTAAATCTGTCTCTTTGTGCAGCACTTTATGGACTTGCGATACTAAAATGCTGGAGTATGCCTTTCATTGTGTTATCTTGTCACATGTATATAAAGATCAGGTTCTTCTTCATAGGGATCACCATTCAACATGACAAAACAGTACTTTGTGATGGCCTCTGGGACATGTACTTTGAAAGAATAGGCATTTACCAGCCTGGGAGGGTATAATGGAGAGTTCTTTAGCATTAGTTTCATCATGGGAAACACAGGATCCAGTATTTATGGACCTTAACTCAAAACTGGGACTAAATCTCAAACTTCTGCTGGTTTCATTTTGACATTTTTGGTTAAAGCTGTGTCGTGAGCAAATTTACTTTATGAAAGTTTAATACTAAACAACAGGAGCACCTTATAAAACTTACCTTATAAAATATATCTATAATTATGATATAAATATAATTATAATAAAATAAGTAAAAAAAATGTGAATCTTAATTTCATTCACATGCTCCTGCCAAATAAACCGTATAATATTCATGTGATGCCAAATAAATATATCTCGCCTGTACAAGATATCAGCAGTCTAGGCGGAGAGACCACTGGTTCATGCCTCATTTCATTTCCTCTGACTGCTGCAACTGGCCAATGATAGTCTGCGACAGATGAGCAGAGGTAGGAGAGGTAGGACCTTGACACTCTGCTCTCTCGCTCTCTCGCTCCCTCTCTCTCTCTCTCATAGATCAAAGTAAATCCAGCTGGTAGTGATCCTAACCTCCATGCGGCGCGACGTGACCTGCCAACCCTCCAAAACACACACAGTGGTCCGACAGCTAGACCCTTCTGCAAAATGCTGGAGGGTGTGTGTGTGTGTGTGTGTGTGTGTGTGTGTAAGAAAAGAGAGCGCCTGTGTATGTGTGTGTGTGTGTGTGTGTGTGTGTGTGTTTGTGTGCATGTGTGTGTGTGTGTGTGTGAGAGAGTGTGTGTGTTTGTCTTGCTGAACCCTCTTGTACCTTTTCACCTTGAGGTCAAATGTCAACGGAGCAATCAAAGCCAGCTTCCATCTGCTCCCCGCCTAGACACGTCCTGTGTGTGTCTGACTGTGTGTGTGTGTGCGTGTGTGTGTGTGTGTGTGTGTGTGTGTGTGTGTGTGTGTGTGTGACTGTTTGTTTTTTCCCCCTACAGCTATCCATTTCTATGAGTGTCCATGACTCTGTGTGTGTGCTGGCATGCATGTGACTGTTTGGATTTGTGTGCCTGCATGTGTATGTGTGTGTGTTCCCCCCTCCAGCGATAGTTGCCCTGTAGTCCACAGGAATCCCTCATCAAAGAGCAGGGAATGTTCGAGGTGTCTGGATCGTCAAACCCTGCCGGCTACTTCTAAAGCAACCGACAGTGTTTGTGAAGTAATACTACAACTCATGGCTCCTCAAGTTCTGACACACAGCCAAAATCTCAGAC